>NC_087282.1:23607032-23930505 GCF_015220805.1 Pogoniulus pusillus | reverse complement strand
GAGATGTCCATGTCCTGGAGCTGCTCTCTCAGCAATTGTCCATGTCCTGGAGCTGCTCTCTCAGGTTTTGTTCATGTCCTGGAGCTGCTCTCTCAGGAATTGTCCATGTCCTGGAGCTGCTCTTTCAGGAATTGTCCCTGTCCTGGAGCTGCTCTCTCAGGAGATGTCCATGTCCTGGAGCTGCTCTCTCAGCAATTGTCCATGTCCTGGAGATGCTCTCTCAGGTTTTGTCATGTCCTGGAGCTGCTCTCTCAGGAATTGTCCATGTCCTGGAGCTGCTCTCTCAGGTTTTGTTCATGTCCTGGAGCTGCTCTCTCAGGAGATGTCCATGTCCTGGAGCTGCTCTCTCAGGAGTTGTTCATGGCCTGGAGCTGCTCTCTCAGGAGATGTCCATGTCCTGGAGCTGCTCTCTCAGCAATTGTCCATGTCCTGGAGCTGCTCTCTCAGGTTTTGTTCATGTCCTGGAGCTGCTCTCTCAGGAATTGTCCATGTCCTGGAGCTGCTCTCTCAGGTTTTGTTCATGTCCTGGAGCTGCTCTCTCAGGAGATGTCCATGTCCTGGAGCTGCTCTCTCAGGAGTTGTTCATGGCCTGGAGCCACACTCTCAGGAGTGCTGTTAGGTGAGGTCTGCCCCTTCCATCTGGGAGCAGTGCCCCCTGCTTGTGCCAGCTTCAGCCAGCGTGCAGGAGGCCTGCAGGAGCTGCCTGCCCTCTGCTCCCTCTCCAGAGCCCCCACCCCTGCAGGTAACAGTCTCTTCTCTGGTCTCCTTCCTCTAGGAATATCTATGCCCATTCCAGTTATTGGTTTGCAGGATGACTCCAGGGTGTTTGTCAATGGGACCTGCGTCCTCAACGACGAGAACTTCGTCCTGATCGGATCCTTCATGGCCTTCTTCATCCCCCTCATCATCATGGTGATCACCTACTGCCTGACTGTGCAGGTGCTGCAGCGGCAGGCGATGGTGTTCATGTGCGGGGAGGCGTCCAAGCAGAGGAGGAGCAGCGTCAACTGCCTCAAGAAGGAGAACAACCCAGAGCACATCTCCATGCTGCACAACCACGAGGGGGCCTCCCACCTGAACTCCCCGGTGAGCAAGGAGGCGGTGCTGTTCCGCAAGGGCACCATGCAGTCCATCAACAACGAGCGCAGGGCCTCCAAGGTGCTGGGCATCGTCTTCTTCCTCTTCCTCGTCATGTGGTGCCCCTTCTTCATCACCAACGTCATGTCTGTGCTGTGCAAGGAGGCCTGCGACAGGGCCCTGCTGGGCGAGCTGCTGGACGTCTTCGTGTGGGTGGGCTACGTGTGCTCCGGGGTCAACCCCCTGGTCTACACCCTCTTCAACAAGACCTACCGCAGGGCTTTCTCCAGCTACATCCGCTGCCGCTACCGGGGCGGCCACAAGGCGGCGCTCAGGCAGAACCAGTGCCTGAACGTAGCCTCCACCGCTCTCTACGGCAAGGACCTGACTCTGACCAGCTACCGCAACGGCAACGACTTCAACAGCGTGGAGCTGGACGAGCCCGAGGAGGGCCTGGAAATGCAGCCTGGCACTTCAGAGCTCTCTATAAACAGCTGTAACGTTGTGAGCGAAAGGGTGAGCTGCGTCTGAAGGTGCCCCCTTGGTCCCTTTGCTTTCTTTTCTTTGCTTTTTGGGTTTGGGTTTGGGTTTTGGGGATTTTTTTGGTTTGGCTAAGGTGTATCTGAAGGCAAAAAAGAAAACAATACATGGTGTAAAAGAAATGGTCCAAGGACAATGTAAATACTGCATTCTGAACACAGCTATTTTTTTTTTTTAAGACAAGCAAAAAATACCCCCCCAAAAAGAAGGGAAGTTTGTCCCTCCAGTTGGGTACTGAAAATCCCATCTATGAATGCACTGCAGCGAAGGTTAAGGCTCTGTATTTGCTGTTAACTCTCAGTGACCTTGCATAATGTCATGGACACACAGACCCCCCCCCAAAAGAAAGTCTGAATTCCTCTTCCAATGCATGAGCAAAAAAAGAAGCAGCCCAGAACCCCTGACCTGCCGGCGCTGGCTGCTCCCCTCAGGGGTGGCTGCGGGGGCGCGGAGCGGCACGGCGGTGGTCAGCTGCGGGACACGCTCCCCCGCGCCCAGCAGGACCTCTCTCTTTGCCAGCTGGCAGTGATTCTGGGCCCTCAGCCTGGGCTGCGCTGTGCCAGGCTGCACGGAGAGCTGGCGGAGGGACAGCACAGCAGCCCGCGGCTCTGCAGGCACCTGGCCCGACACGGCCTGCGGGGGGTATGGCTTGCTGGCATGCTGGGCACCCTGGCGCCTCAGGGCACCTCGGGTAGAGTCCTATTCCCTCTCCAGTCCACTTCCCTTCTTTCCAAGGGATGTCTGATAGATTTTGACTCCCCCTCCGCAATCCTCTTCTTTCCAAGGGATCTCTCCTAGATTTCTATTCCCTCTCCAGTCCTCTTCTTTTCTTCCCAAAGGGTCTCTGATAGATTTTGACTCCCCTTCCAATCCTCTTCTTTCCAAGGGATCTCTGCCAGAATTTGGCTCCCTCTCCAGTCCTCTTCTTTCCAAGGGTTCTCTGCTAGATTTTGACTCCTTCTCCAATCCTCTACTTTGCTTTCCAAGGGATCTCTCCTAGATTTCTATTCCCACTCCAATCCTCTTCTTTTTTTCCCAAAGGATCTCTGCCAGATTTTGACTCCATCTCCAGCCCTCTTCTTTACTTTTCAAGGGACACCTGATAGATTTTGACTTCCTCTCCAATCCTCCTCTTTTCTTTCCAAAGGATCTCTGCCAGATTTTTACTCCTTCTCCAACCATTTCCTTTCCAAAGGATCTCTCCTAGATTTCTATTCCCTCTCCAGTCCTCTTCTTTTCTTTCTAAGGGATCTCTGCTAGATTTTGACTCACTTTCCAATCTTCTTCTTTTCTTTCCAAGGCATCTCTGATAGATTTCTATTCCCTCTCCAATCCTCTTCTTTTCTTTCCAGGAGATCTCTGATAGATTTTGACTCCCTCACTCCCTCTCTAATCCTCTTTCCAAGGGATCCCTGCTAGATGTTGACTTCCTCTCCAATCCTCTTCTTTTCTTCCCATTCCCCAGGAGGCTCCAGCTCTCCTCAGGAAGGGTTGCACCCAGTTGTGTGTGACCCTGGCTGGGATCACTTGCACACTCGTGGGAGCAGTGTGAGAAGCCTTAGTCATCTGCTTCAACCAGCTGACAAATGCAGACCTTCAGATTTATGGGAAGCCCTCCCTGGGTCTTAGAGTTAAACATCAGCTGTGGGAAGGAGCAGGCTGTGCTCAGTATGGAAGGCACTGCCTCCACAGGTTGCTTGGATGATCAGGGTCTTGGGTTGACCTGGAGAAGAGCACTCTGGCTTTGCAAGAGCTCAGTCCTCACATCTATTTATTCCTTAGCTTCTACAACATTTGGTTTTCAACCTCATGGGGCTTGCAGGATGATGATAAACCACTGCTGCAGGTGGAGAGCAGGAGCTCCTGTGCAGCTGGTGCTGTGAGCTGAAGGACACAGCAGAGAGGCATAAGCAGAGGTCCTTGCTCCTTTCTTCTGCCTCTGGATGGGGTGGGCAGAGCTGGACAGAGGATGTGACCGGAGCAATCTGCTGCTGATGTGGTTCAAAAAGCAAACAACGACCAGGGACTGGAAGGAAGCAGACCTGGAGCTGGTCTACGTGGAAGATTAATCTGAATCAAGCTTTCAATTTGCTCCAGTCCATTTGACTCCCCAGGCACATGATAGGGTATTGTATTAATACCACTGAGAGCTGAGCCAGAGCAGCCACGGTGGCACTTAAGGCAGCTTCAGTAATTTGCTTTTCATTCACACCATAGATACTTTGAATTAACTTCCCTCTCTGCCTCCAAAACATCCTGTCTTCCTGGCACTGTGCCCCTAGGGTGATGCCTTCTGTGCAGTTCTCCTTCTGTGGAGTGCTGTCCACAGCCAGATTCTACCTGCAAGTGTTTGACATCTTCATTAACTAAGCCAGATGCTGCAGTGGCCACCCAACAACAATGCCTTTAGCACCAAGCTGCAGCAAGAGAAATGTGGCCAGCAGGGTGAGGGAGGGGATTCCCCACCTCTACTCCACCCTGCTGAGACCCAGCCTTCAGTACTGTGTCCAGTTCTGGAGTCACTATTGCAGGAAAGATCTGGAGGTGCTGGAAGGTGTCCAGAGAAGGTCCATGAGGATGAGCAGAGGGCTGGAGCTGCTCTGCTGTGAGGAGAAACTGAGGGAGTTGTGGCTGTTCAATTTGGAGAGAAGGCTCTGGGGAGACCTTATTGTGGCCTTCCATTATCTGAAGGGGGCTTCATGGAAGCTGGGGAGGGAGTTTTTAGGGTGTCAGGTAGGGATAGCACTGGGGGGAATGGAGGAACACTAGAAGCAGGTAGGTGCAGATTGGATGTTGGGAAGAAGTTCTTCACCATGAGAGACACTGGAACAGGTTACCCAGGGAGCTGGTGGAAGCCTCAACACCCTGGAAGTTATTAAGGCCAGGCTGAATATGCCTCTGGGCAGCCTGCTCTAGTGTGAGGTGTCCCTGCCCATGGCAGGGGGGTTGGAACAGGCTGATCCTTGAGGTCCCTTCCAGCCCTGACAATTCTACCAGTCTATGATCTCTGGCTATGAAAGACTTCAGACCAGCAAAGCTTTCACTGGGCATGGGTAAATTGCAATTTGCTGGCAAGAGCTGCTTGTACCCTAAACTTGTTGTGTTCATCCCACCCAACTTAGAGAAGAAATGGGAAGTGCTGCTGTGTGCTGAGTGTGCTGCATTGCGAGCAACAGCCTCGCCGAGCCCACTCTTGGAGTACAACACATGGGTTGCCTCTGCTTCTGAGCTGTGCCAGCATGATGCACTGAGTCTGATAGTCCTTCCTCCTCCCTCATCCCTTCCTGAGAGTACTTCCATGCAGGCAGGAGGGCCAGTGTGGAGCCTACTTTCCTCCTCGCAGAAGGCAGGGGAGATGCAGCACGTTCCCCTCTGCTGACACACTCTGGGCTTGAAGGCTTGGGAACTCGCCTCTCCAAAGAGGGCTGCTAACCAGTAGGAAAAGGAGTGGCCAGAGACACAAGCTTGTGCCTTCAGGGCCTGCCCTTTGCACTGAGTCTGGTTTGATTGTCTCACGGAGCAGAGGCAGCTCAGAAAGGCTCACATTGCTTTGAAGTCCTTGGTTCACCTCGGTTCATCGCTCTCCTTTGCAGACCTGTATATGTGTGTGTATATATGTCTGACTGTGTACATATATATATACATATATAGAGAGATATATATATACAGATATATATATACCCTTAAAAGCCAACCAGAGGCTTGGAAAGCACTTAGCAATAAGCTGAACTGCAGTAACTGCTGGCACACATGTGGTGTGTGAACAGCTCATCTCCCACAGCGCCCCAAACTCAGCGGAAGGCCACGCATGGCACAGGAGCCTTCGGGTCCTACCCTTGCTGGTTCTGGGCTGTGGGCACGAGGGGAACCTGCTCTGCCTGGAGGTAAATAATGAGAGCTGAACAGAGAACTCACAGAGTTTTTGTAAAGGTTTTTAAATGAATTCCAGGGCTGTAAGTCTGGACCTTGGCTGCTCAGCTGACCTACAGCGCTTGTCCGGACAGATGGACAAGGGCACTGCCTCCTGGCCCCTGCCTTCTCTCCTGGCCAGCAAGTGAAAAGGTTTTTGGAATGGTTGAATACTGTCACTTACCCAACCTCCTTTGGGTCATTTCACATCAGGGTTTTGTGATGCTGCTATTAATTTATTAAAGAGAGTCTGTTGGTTTAATCACTTCTTCATTTCGTCTTCATGGTCTGTGAGAAAATAAACAGATGAACTTGCCCTCTCTTGCTTTCATCTCTCCCCAAGCTCAGCCCCTCCTGAATAAAAACCACCTCTGACCAAAGCCAAAGCCAAAAATGAGGGTGAGGACAACTTGCATTTTCCCCCCCATGCTTTGAGTGTGCCTCACAGCTGCTTAAACACTCAGGCCATCCCTGGAGTGCTGTGTCCAGTTCTGGGCTCCTCCATTGCAGAGAGATGTTGAGGTGCTGGAAGGTGTCCAGAGCAGGGCAGCAAGGCTGGGGAGGGGCCTGGAGCAGAGCCCTGTGAGGAGAGGCTGAGGGAGCTGGGGGGGTGCAGCCTGCAGCAGAGGAGGCTGAGGGCAGAGCTCATTGCTGCCTGCAGCTGCCTGCAAGGAGGCTGTAGCCAGGTGGGGTTGGGCTCTGCTGCCAGGCAGCCAGCAGCAGAAGAAGGGGACACAGCCTCAAGCTGTGGCAGGGCAGGTCTAGGCTGGATGTTGTTAGGAAGTTGTTGTCAGAGAGAGTGATTGGCACTGGAATGGGCTGCCCAGGGAGGTGGTGGAGTGGCTGTGGCTGGAGGGGTTGCAGCCAAGCCTGGCTGGGGCACTTAGTGCCATGGTCTGGTTGGTTGGGCAGAGCTGGGTGCTAGGTTGGGCTGGCTGAGCCTGGAGCTCTCTTCCAACCTGCCTGATTCCATGGTTCTGTGATTCTCAGCCAGTGTCAGCAGATATCCCAACTCACAGAATCACAGAATCATAGTTAGGGGTTGGAAGGGACCTCGAAAGCTCATCCAATCCACACCCCCCCCCCCCTGCCAGAGCAGGGTACCAGGTCACATAGGAAAGCATCCAGGTGAGTTTTGAGTATCTCCAGAGAGGAAGACTCCACACACACACACACCCACACACCCCATGGCAGCCTCTTCCAGTGTTCTCTCACCCTCACAGTGAAAATGTTCACATGGAACTTCCTGTGCCCAAATTTCCACCCAGTGCACCTTGTCCTGTCGTTGGGCATCACTGCAAAGAGCCTGGCTCCAGCTCTGGGCTCTCACTCCTCCCTCCCCAAAACCTGGTAACTGCAACAGTGGGGATGAAGTTATTCCTCCTCTTCTCCTTGGTGCCCACAAGAAGAACTGTTACAAAATCACCTCAGCATGAAGAGTGGGTTTTGTCCTCTGCAATTTAGCCAAAGCCAGGTTGTCCCCACAGCAGCTTTGCTTCTCCTGAGCTGTAGCCATTAACCATGGTGGTGCCTCGAGAAGCCCTTCCCTGAGCCTGCCCTGATGGGAGCAGCCTCTGGAAGCTCAAAGTTCAGCTCAGGTATGGCTTCTGCCTGCTGAGCAGTGTGTGGTGGTGGTGGTGGTGGTTTGGCTTGAGCTGGGACTGAATAAGTGAGAGCAGTTCCATGGAAATGGTGCTGGAGGCTGGAGTGTGAGCTCTTTTATCCCAGCCCAGATGGGAGATGTGTGCTGCCAGCAGGGCTCAGTGTGCACAGAGGGGCTCCACCCCAGCAGCCAGACCCTTCTGCTTCCCTGTGTTGAGCATTCCACTCACGGGGCCAGCCCTGAACCTGCCTGAGCTGTCAGGGCCCACAGCCTTCCCCATCAGTGGCCAGGAGCAAGGCTGACCATGTCTGCTCAGGCACAGAGCCCTGTGGCTTACCAGCATAGCTAACAGGTCACAGGATCACAGCTCACAGATGTCAGGGGTTGGAAGGGACCCAAAGAGATCATCCAGTCCAACCTCCCTGCCAGAGCAGGACCACACAATCTAGCTCAGGGCACACAGAACACATCCAGACAGGCCTGGAAAGGCTCCACAGAAGGAGACTCCACAGCCTCTCTGGGCAGCCTGTGCCAGGGCTCTGGGACCCTTCCAGGCAAGAAGTTCCCCCTTGTGCTGAGCTGGAACCTCCTGTGCTGCAGCTTCCATCCACTGCTGCTTGTCCTGTCCCAGGGAGCAGTGAGCAGAGCCTGTCCCCCCCTCCTGACCCCCAGCCCTCAGACAGTTACATTGATTCAATCCCCTCTCAGTCTTCTCTTCTGCAGACTGAGCAGCCCCAGGGCCCTCAGCCTCTCCTCACCAGGCAGTGCTCCAGTCCCCTCATCATCCTCATAGCTCTCCACTGAACCTTCTGTCCCTCTTAAACAAGTCCAACCCCGCTGCCAGAGCAGGGACAGAGACAGCCTCAGGCACAGCCCCACACTGCCTGCCGTGCCCCCACCAGGCACACCATGGCCAAGGCACTGAGCTGGCTCATCCAGCATAAGTTCAGGCTGGGCAAGGAGTGGCTCAGGAGCAGCCTGGAGGAGAAGGCCTTGGGGGTGACAGTTGGGGCCAAAGTGCCTAGGAGCCAGCACTGGTCACTGGCAGCCCAGAGCCAGTGCCTCATATCCACCACCACTGCCTCACATCTGCCACCAGTGCCTCATATCCACCACCAGTGCCTCACATCCACCATCACTGCCTCACATCCACCACCAGTGCCTCACATCCACCATCACTGCCTCACATCCACCACCAGTGCCTCACATCCACCATCACTGCCTCACATCCACCACCAGTGCCTCACATCCACCATCACTGCCTCACATCCACCACCAGTGCCTCACATCCGCCACCAGTGCCTCACATCTGCCACCAGTGCCTCATATCCACCACCACTGCCTCACATCTGCCACCAGTGCCTCATATCCACCACCAGTGCCTCACATCCACCATCACTGCCTCACATCCACCATCACTGCCTCACATCCACCACCACTGCCTCACATCCACCACCACTGCCTCACATCCACCATCACTGCCTCACATCCACCACCACTGCCTCACATCCACCATCACTGCCTCACATCCACCATCACTGCCTCAAATCCACCACCAGTGCCTCACATCCACCATCACTGCCTCACATCCACCACCACTGCCTCACATCCACCATCACTGCCTCACATCCACCACCACTGCCTCACATCCACCATCACTGCCTCACATCCACCACCACTGCCTCACATCCACCACCACTGCCTCACATCCACCATCACTGCCTCACATCCACCACCACTGCCTCACATCCACCACCACTGCCTCACATCCACCATCACTGCCTCACATCCACCATCACTGCCTCACATCCACCATCACTGCCTCACATCCACCACCACTGCCTCACATCCACCATCAGTGCCTCACATCAGCCATCAGTGCCTTTCTTCTGGCAGCTGTGCAAAGAGGCCCAGCAGTGGCATGGAGCCCTGCCAGTGCTCTTCCCTTCCAAGTCAGCAGGCTGACTGCAGTCATCTGGTGTGCTGGAGCCAGGAGAGTGCTGGGCATGGAGACTCAAACTGCAGCAACAAGTAGATTGTAAGGGCAAAAAGCAAACAGGAGCAGCTCTGCAGAGCCATAGTTGAGCTCTGAGCTGTTGAGGGTGTCTGCCCCTCCTGCCGGCAGTGTGCCAGCCCCACCTGCCGAAGCTGCCTCCATCATGTGATAAAGGGGCAGGTGTCTCCTGCCTGGGTCACAGTGTCCTTAGGAAAGCTTCATGCCAAGCCAGGAGCTGCTTGGACTCTGTTTCAGGCTGGGGTGGAAGACATTTCAGAGGCTTGTTGCTGGGAAAAAGCTTCAGAAGAGCATGGAGCCTTGGGCAGGGCAGAGCAGAAGGACAGGGACGGGCAGATGGGCCTGGCTTTGGCACAGAGGAACACACAGCCCAGAGCCCCTGAGAGCAGCGGGAGATGGCACTGTGCTGCAGCCTTCCCTGGCAGGAGTGGGAAACGCTGAGCAGCTGAGGAGGAAACCTGTGCTGGGGAGGCCAGCTGGAGCCGTAGGTGACTCACTGACCCGTGGGCTGCTGTCCTGGCACTGTGGTGTGGGGGTGCCTTCACCAAAAACCCTTTTGTCCTCTCGTTTTCACTGTGACATTGTCATTGGCTCCTCTGCCCTGCCTCCTCTCTCGCCGAGCCTCGGGGCTGCTGCTCGTTTGCTCTTCCCCAGAGCAGCACTTGTGCTCTGCAGCGCCAGGAGCTGCCAGAGTGCCTGCTTGTGTGCTGTGCCCTCTGGGCTCTGCAGAGAGGCACCTGTCCCAAAGCAGGGTGGAGGTGGAGAGTGCGGGTGAGTGCTGGTGCCCAGGCAGCCAAGCAGTGCAGCAGGGGCTGCTGGCCAGCTGGAGAGCCATGCCAAGACATCTCCAGCAAGCTGTGTCTAGGGCTAGGCTGGAGCTCAGGAAGCATTTATTTGCTACCAGAGTGGTAAGGGATGGCACAGGCTGCCCAGGGAGGTCACAGAGTCATAGAAGATGGTGGTTGGCAAAGAGCTCCAGGCTCAGCCAGCCCAGCCTAGCACCCAGCCCTGCCCAACCAACCAGACCATGGCACTCAGTGCCCCAGCCAGGCTTGGCTGCAACACCTCCAGCCACAGCCACTCCACCACCTCCCTGGGCAGCCCATTCCAATGCCAATCACTCTCTCTGACAACAACTTCCTAACAACAGCCAGCCCACACCTGCCCTGGCACAGCTTGAGGCTGTGTCCCCTTCTTCTGCTGCTGGCTGCCTGGCAGCAGAGCCCAACCCCACCTGGCTACAGCCTCCCTGCAGGCAGCTGCAGACAGCAATGAGCTCTGCCCTCAGCCTCCTCTGTGTCCCCTAGATGGTGGAGTCTCCATCCCTGGAGGTGTTCAGGAAACCTGTGGCCGTGGCTAGCGGGTGAAAAATCAGAGAATCCCAGAATGGCTCAGCTGGGAAGGGACCTCAGAGAGCATCTCCTCCAACCTCCCCACCATACCCAGGGGCACCTCTCCACTGCACTCGGCTGACTAAGACCTCATCCAGCCTGGCCTTCAGCACCCCCCAGGCAGGAGGCAGCCACAGCCTCCCTGGGCAGCCTGTGCCAGGCTCTCACCACCCTCACACTCAACAACCTCTGCCTCAGCTCCACTCCCACCCTGCTCTTCCTCAGCTCCAAACCATTGCCCTTGGCCTGGCTCATACCCCCTCAGCCAAAGTCTCTCTGCAGCCTTCCTGCAGGATCCCTTCAGGCTCTGGCAGCAGCTCTGAGGTGTCCCTGGAGCCTTCTCCTCTGCAGGCTGCACCCCCCCAGCTCCCTCAGCAGTGCTCACAGCAGAGCTGCTCCAGCCCTGGCAGCATCTTTGTGGCCTCCTCTGGGCTGTTGCTGTGGATACCTTTGGTACCTGTAGTATCTCTCATGGGTGTTGCTTTATGTTCTCCTTCCCCAGGCTTCTTTTACCATAGAAACACAATTTCCTCTGCAGCTTCCTGGCCCAAAGGCTGCTGCTCCCTGCCTCTGGTGGGGCCTCCAACACTCAGGTGTTGAGTGCCTTGGAGAATTGCTCCTGCAGCATCAGGCAGGGGGGTGTTAAATCCTCTCTTCTGAACTTTCCTGTGCTTGAATGCTAATTAGCTCAACAAATTGCATCAACTGATGTGTAATTACAGTGCAGCCTCATTAGTCAACATATGCTTTTAGCAGGCTCTAACTGTGGCATTTTGAGCTGTTTCAGATGCTGACACATGGAGAACAATCTGCCTGTTAGACCACTGCTGCTTGCCTCTGCTCACCTCCAGAGCAGCTCCTCCTGTCTCTGTGCTGCTGCTGCCTGCCTACCAAGGCCACTGAAGGCTGCAGTCAGCGCCCTTGTCTGAAGGCTGGGACAGCTCTTCTGCAGCTTCCCGGGGAGGGAGGCGCCAGTGCCCCTCCCGCAGAGCCCACACCTGCCAGAGCATGGCACTGCTCAGGCACCCGGAGAAGCCAGCAGAGGGCTCGGCTGTGTCGAGGGTTCTGTCCTGGAGGCACCAACAGTTCAGAATGAGGAATCACAGAATCAGGCAGGCTGGCAGAGAGCTCCAGGCTCAGCCAGCCCAGCCTAGCACCCAGCCCTGCCCAACCAACCAGACCATGGCACTCAGTGCCCCAGCCAGGCTTGGCTGCAACACCTCCAGCCACAGCCACTCCACCACCTCCCTGGGCAGCCCATTCCAATGCCAATCACTCTCTCTGACAACAACTTCCTAACAACATCCAGCCTAGACCTGCCCTGGCACAGCTTGAGGCTGTGTTCCCTTCTTCTGTTGCTGCCTGCCTGGCAGCAGAGCCCAACCCCACCTGGCCACAGCCTCCCTGCAGGCAGCTGCAGGCAGCAATCAGCTCTGCCCTGAGCCTCCTCTGCTGCAGGCTGCACCCCCCCAGCTCCCTCAGCCTCTCCTCACAGGGCTGTGCTCCAGGCCCCTCCCCAGCCTTGCTGCCCTTCTCCAAACACCTTCCAGCACCTCAGCATCTCTCTGCAATGGAGGAGTTCAGAGATGAACACAGAGTATCTTCAGAGAGGATCTGCATGTCAGAGTGGCTGACCTGTGAAGGCCTGGAAATCTTATTCATAGGGTTGGAAGAGACCTTAAAGATCCATCCAGTTCCAACCTCCTGCCATGGGCAGGGACACCTCCTCTAGACCAGGTGGGGCAAGGCCTCAGTGACAGGACAAGAGCAGATGGAGATTGGATGTGAGGAACAAGTACCAGAAAGCTGCTGGAACACTGCAACAGGTTGCCAGGGAGGTGGTTGAGGCCCCAGCCCTGGAGATTTTCAAAGTGATGCTGGACTGGGCTGTGAGCAACCTGCTCTAGAGGAGGATGTCCCTGCTGAGTGAGCTGGGTTGGGCTGGGTTGGGCTGGGTGAGCTTTGGAGGTGCCTTCCAAGCCAGCCCAGTCTGTGAGTCTGTGCTAGGCACAGTGGGGGCACAAAACCCCTCCAGTGAGAAGCGAGCAGAAGGCTTAGCTTAGCTTGTCCAGCAGCCAGAGAGGAGGAGGAGAGCTCTCCGTGGGCCAGCAGGCTGTGCTGGCTCTGAGGACAGGAGGAGCTGTTCAGGCCAAAGGAAAGAACAGCACAGAGCAGTGACACACAAAAGGGGCCAGAAATAGCCCAGCAATTAGAAGCAGATTTCTAACGAGTGGAGTGTTCCAGGTCTGGGACTGCACCTCCTGAGTAAGCCAAGCAAAAGCTGCTGCAGGGCTGAGCTCTGGCGTGCAGCAGGAGCTGGTGCCACAGGGGTCCTGCAGCAGGGCCCAGCTCAGCCCTCCTGTGCTCAGCCCCCAGGCTGGCACAACTCAGGCACCAAGCCAGCCCATCTGCAGGGCAGCTCCTCTCCCCCTCTGCTGCCGCGTCCCCAAGCCCGGCAGGAGCACTGTGCTCTGAGCCCTCCAACTCAACCCATGCCCGGTGCCAGGGCTTGGCAGGAGGGCTGGCAGTGCCACACCAGGGCAGCACAGCTCCCACGGGCAGCACAGGGAGCGCTGGAGCGGGGCCAGAGGACAGACGCCAGGTGGGGAGGGGGCTGGAGGGGAAGGCTGCTGGGGAGAGGCTGAGGGAGCTGGGGGGGTGCAGCCTGGGGGAGAGCAGCCTCAGGGGGGCCTCAGCACTCTCGGCAGCTGCCCGAGGGGAAGCTGTAGGCAGGCAGGGGTCAGGTTCTGCTCCCAGGCAGCTTGTGCCAAGAGGACAGGGCATGGCCTGGAGCTGTGCCAGGGGAGGGTCAGCTTGGGTGTTAGGAAGCACTTCCTCAGGGTTGGGCTGGATGTTGGAAGCACTTCCCCAGGGTCAGGTTGGTTGTTGGGAAGCACTTCCCAGGGCCAGGCTGGGTGTTAGGCAGCACTTTCCAGGGCCAGGCTGGGTGTTGGGCAGCTCTTCCCAGGGCCAGGCTGGGTGTTGGGCAGCACTTCCCAGGGCCAGGCTGGGTGTTGGGCAGCACTTCCCAGGGCCAGGCTGGGTGTTGGGCAGCACTTCTCAGGGCCAGGCTGGGTGTTGGGCAGCACTTCCCAGGGCCAGGCTGGGTGTTGGGCAGCACTTCCCAGGGCCAGGCTGGGTGTTGGGCAGCACTTCCCAGGGCCAGGCTGGGTGTTGGGCAGCATTTCCCAGGGCCAGGCTGGGTGTTGGGCAGCACTTCCCAGGGCCAGGCTGGGTGTTGGGCAGCACTTCTCAGGGCCAGGCTGGGTGTTGGGCAGCACTTCCCAGGGCCAGGCTGGGTGTTGGGCAGCACTTCCCAGGGCCAGGCTGGGTGTTGGGCAGCACTTCCCAGGGCCAGGCTGGGTGTTGGGCAGCACTTCTCAGGGCCAGGCTGGGTGTTGGGCAGCACTTCTCAGGGCCAGGCTGGGTGTTGGGCAGCACTTCTCAGGGCCAGGCTGGGTGTTGGGCAGCACTTCCCAGGGCCAGGCTGGGTGTTGGGCAGCATTTCCCAGGGCCAGGCTGGGTGTTGGGCAGCACTTCCCAGGGCCAGGCTGGGTGTTGGGCAGCACTTCTCAGGGCCAGGCTGGGTGTTGGGCAGCACTTCCCAGGGCCAGGCTGGGTGTTGGGCAGCACTTCTCAGGGCCAGGCTGGGTGTTGGGCAGCACTTCCCAGGGCCAGGCTGGGTGTTGGGCAGCACTTCTCAGGGCCAGGCTGGGTGTTGGGCAGCACTTCCCAGGGCCAGGCTGGGTGTTGGGCAGCACTTCCCAGGACCAGGCTGGGTGTTGGGCAGCACTTCCCAGGGCCAGGCTGGGTGTTGGGCAGCTCGCTGTGCCCCTCACTCCGCTGCACCCTGGCAGAGCAGCTTGCTGCGGCAGCTGGCGGAGCTGTGCCCCTGCTCAGGCAGGATGTGGAACTCAGCTGTGCTCTTGGGCAGAGGCAGCAGCTCTGCTTGTTTGCCCTGCAGCTGTGAGGGGCAGGGCCCTTGAGGGCACTGAGCTTCTGCAGAGACTGCAGGAGTTTCACAGTGCTCTCAAACGGACCCTGAGGCAGGAGGCAGAGAGCTGCGAGCCTGCTGGGCCCATCAGGCTCTTCAGATGTTCCATGGTGCCATTATTTACTGTGCTCCCAAAGCATTGCTGTCTGGGAGCTGAAGCCCAAAGGGTTGTGCTGCTCCACATCCTCTCAAGACCTAGATCCTCTCCAGGGCTGTGGTGGCTTAGGGTGCTGAGAGCCAGAGCAGCTCAGGGGTGCAGGAGCAGAGGGCAGAGCAGAGAGCAGCACCTGCTCGGCCAAGCTCCCAGCTTGAAATCACAGAATGCATCGAGTTGGAAGAGACTCTCCAGGGGCATCTTGTGCAGCCCCTGCAAGCAGCAGGGACAGCTCCAGCTGGAGCAGGCTGCACAGGGACACAGCAAGGCTGAGCTGGAATGGCTGCAGGGATGGGGCCTCAAGCACAGCCCTGGGCAGCCTGTGCCAGGCTCTGCCCACCCTCACTGCACAGAGCATCTTCCTGCTCTGAGAGTGAAGCCTCCTGGAGCAGAGTAAGGAACTTTATCAGAGGCACCTGAGGCAGTGAGGTGGGCAGGGGAGGGCTTTGCCTGCTGCCCCAGCCATGCACTTGCCTCCAGTCACGCTTCTCACTCAGACTTCTGTGGTTGGCCTGACAGGGGCAGGGTACAGGAGTGGGGTACACAGGTACACAGGCAGGGTACAGGGGCAGGATACAGGAGCAGGGTACAGCAGTGGGAAACAGGGGTGGGGTATAGTGGCAGGGTACAGGGGCAGGGTACAGGGGCAAGGTACAGGGGCAGGGGATGGAGGCAGAGTACAGGGGTGGAGTACATGGGCAGGGTACAGCAGTGGGGTACAGGGGCAGGGCACAGGGGTAGGATGCAGAGGTGGGGTACATGAGCAAGGTACAGGGCTGGGATACATGGGCAGGGTACAGAGGCCCCTTGGTCCGGGGAACTTACTGGCAGCTGCTTGTTCCTGATCTGAGAAGGGCTGACCTGGCTCCAGCAGTCCACCTGTTGCTCACCCCCCCTTAGCCTTGCCAGCAGGCTGAGCAGGCCATTTCCCTGCTCGTGGCACACATGGGTGCTGTCCCTGCTGCCATCTGGGCACAGTGGCATCTGGTGGAGCTGCCTGCCCTGCCCTCCCTGGGCAGTTTGAGCTGGTGGTGCATCTCTGTGGGTCAGGGCACAGAGGGACAGCAGGGCCAGAGGCTCCTTTTGCTGCCACATGCCACAGGTGACACAGCTGCTGTGTCACCACGGGTGACAGGGCTGTGGACATAACACCACGAGGCATGAGGGAGACGTTGCCCATCAGTCAGCCTGGCACTGGCTGGCAGGGTGAAGGTGGTGGCAGCTCTGTGCTTGGCAGGACTAAAAAGAGCCAGAGTGATGAACCTCAGGGTGACAGAGAGATTGTTCCCTGCCTTCAACTGTCAAGGGCCGAGGAGTGAATCCCGGCGACGCTGCCCCTGCTTCCTCCTCCTCCTCCTCCCAGCACAGCTGCTGACACCCAGAGGCCGTGGAGCTGCTGGCTCCTGGACCAGCTGGAAAACCTGGGCAGAGGGGCCCGGGCCGGTGGGGCACAGCTGCTGCCCTTCCACTTGTGCAGTGCAAGAGCAGTGAAGAGCTCCGGGGCGATGTGAGCCTGGCGTTGTGGCCGGTGCCGCCAGGGTGGCAGGGATGGGAACACCTCAGCAGCTGAGGTCCGGGCAGGGAAACGGGAAAATGGGAGGGTGGATAATGAGGAAAGCAAAGGTAAACTGCTCTGCAGTCATCCTCCTGTTGGCAGCTGGAGAACAGCTCAGGGAGAGAAGGAGAGCAGCTGAGAATGCAGTCACAGATTGGTTCAGGCTGGAAGGGATCCTCCGAGGGCATCTTGCAGGCAGCAGGGACACCTCCAGCTGGAGCAGGCTGCACAGGGACATGGCAAGACTGAGCTGGAATGGCTCCCCAAGCACCTCAAGTCTCTCCAGTGGTCCAGAGGAGGCCACAAAGAGGATTAGAGGACCTCTCCTATGGACACAGGCTGGGAGAGTTGGGATTGTGCAGCCTGCAGGGAGAGCTCAGAGCTGCAGTTCAGTATCTGCAAGGGAGCTGCAGGCAGGCTGGGGAGGGACTGCTCAGAAGGGGCTGTGGGGACAGGCTGAGGGCAGTGGTTTGGCAGTGGAGCAGGGCAGAGTTAGGTTGGGCATCAGGAGGGAGTTGTGCAGAGTGAGGGTGGGCAGAGCCTGGCACAGGCTGCCCAGGGCTGTGCTTGAGGTCCCATCCCTGCAGCCATTCCAGCTCAGGTTTGATGGGACTCTGAGCAACCTGATGTGGTGGGCATTGTCCCTGCTGCCTGCACAGGGGCTGGACAAGACGACCTTTAAGGGCCTGCAGCAGTGTGTGAAGCTGTGATGCCATGAGCTCCGTGAGTTCAGACACTTGGCATTTGCCTGCCCTCTTCTACTCCTTCCCCAGAGCGCTTAGGACGTGACAGATGCAGACTGATTTTGCCCTTCCCTGCAGCACACACAGCATCCTGCTCCCTGTGCCTGACAAGGACTGACATCTTCTGGGGACAGGTCTCTGGAGGAATGGTTGGGGTTTGCTCTCCAGCAAATGGCTCCAAGACTTCAGCAGTCAAAGAGAGAGGGGGGAAAAAGACCACCAAGTGAAGGGCATGCAGAGGAGGTTTGGCACACACAGCCTCACCAGGCCAGTGGGGCTGGGCTTGGATGGTAAAAACCTCAGGGAGCCCAGCCAGGAGCAGAGGGGGGCAAAGGAGGGGGTTTGGAAGTGCCTTACTGAGAATATGAATTATGGAGCACAGCAAATGACTCAGAGCACTTCAGTGCAAGCACTGCAGGGAAGAATTCTGGAGCTGCTGCACATCTAGAAACATGGAGAGGGGAAAAACACACTGCTGAAGTGTTCAGAGTGCCTGGGCTTGGGAGGGACAGCAGAGAACATCCAGTTCCAAGCCCTCTGCCTTGGGAGCTTGGGAGGGACCTTAGAGATCATCCAGTTCCAAATCCTCTGCCTTGGGAGGGACCTTAGAGATCATCCAGTTCCAAGCCCTCTGCCATGGGAGCTTGGGAGGGACCTTAGAGATCATCCAGTTCCAAACCTTCTGCCTTGGGAGGGACCTTAGAGATCATCCAGTTCCAAGCCCTCTGCCTTGGGAGGGACCTTAGAGATCATCCAGTTCCAAGCCCTCTGCCTTGGGAGGGACCTTAGAGATCATCCAGTTCCAAGCCCTCTGTTGTGGGACACCTTCCCTTGGGCCATGCTGCTCAAGGCTTCATCAAGGTTGCTCAAGGCCTCTTCCCCAGGCTGAACACCCCCAGCTCCCTCAGTCTGCTCCATGGGTGGGATGCTCCAGCCCTCTGATTGTCTTCATGGGCTTCTGCACCAGAGGACTGCAGCAGCAGCGCCCCACCAGAGCACCCTGCCAGGTCTCGGCGTGAGCTGCCAGTGTGTCACCAGCTGCTAGCCAAGTCAGGGTGTTAGGGAGGACTACTGACTGGGCACCTATCAGGAGTGAGCTTTGCACACGGGATCATAGAACCACAGAATGGGAGGGGCTGGAAGGGACCTCTGAAGATCATCCAGGCCAGCCCCCTGCCAGAGCAGGGCACCCAGGGCAGGGCACACAGAACACATCCAGGGGGGTCTGAAAGTCTCCAGAGCAGGAGACTCCACAGCCTCTCTGGGCAGCCTGCTCCAGGGCCCTGTGACACTTACACCAAAGAAGTTTCTCCTCATGTTGAGGTGGAGCCTCCTGGGTTTCAGCTTGTACCTGTTGTTCCTTGTCCTGTCACAGCACCACTGAGCAGAGCCTGGCAGCTTCATCTCAGCTTGCTCAGATCCCTTCTCAGCCTTCTCTTCTCTAACCAGCCTCAGGGCTCTCAGTCTCTCTTTCATAGCAGAGATGTTCCAGTCCCTTCATCACCCTCATAGCCTTTGTTGGAGTCTCTCCAGCAGGTCCCTGTCTCTCTTGAACTGGAGAGCCCAAAACTGGGCATGGTGTGGCAGGGGTGGCCTCAGAAGGGCAGAGCAGCAGGACAGCAGAACATCCCTAGCAATGCTGGCCACACTTGGTGCAGCCCAGGATGCCCTTGGCACATTGCTGTCTCGTGTTACCTTCTCCTTCAGACCAGTCAGTGCCTGTAGTGCCAAGCTCCCTTCTCCAGTTCATAGAAGCATAGAACCACAGAATCAGTCAGGGTCAGAAGAGACCACAAGGAGCAGCCAGTTCCAACCCCCCCTGCCATGCTCAGGGACACCCTACCCTAGAGCAGGCTGCACACAGCCTCAGCCAGCCTGGCCTCAAACACCTCCAGCCATGGGGCCTCAACCACCTCAGTCAGGCTGGAGGTGAGGAGGAAGTTGTTCAGCATGAGAGTGGTGAGAGCCTGGAATGGGTTGCCAAGGAGGTGGTTGAGGGCACTGGAACAGTTCTCACCTGAGGAGGGGCTGAGAGCTGGGGCTGGGTAGGCTGGAGAAGAGGAGGCTGAGGGGATCTGATCAATGCTCACAAACAGCTGAGGCTGAGTGTCAGGAGGATGGGGCCAGACTCTGCTCAGAGGTGCCCACTGACAGGACAAGAGACAATGGGCACAGACTGGACATAGGAAGTTGCATCTGAGCATGAGGAGGAACTTCTTGACTGTGAGGGTGGCATACCCCTGGAGCAGGCTGCCCAGAGAGGCTGTGGAGCCTCCTGCTCTGGAGGCTTTCAAGGTTCACCTGGATGTGTTCTGGGTGCCCTGCCCTGAGTGATGCCGCCCTGGCAGGGGGCTTGGACTGGATGATCTTCAGAGGTGCCCTCCAACCCTTCTCACTCTGTGGTTCTCTGTCTTCTCTAGTGCTGAGTTTTCATTCATTTTATTATCAACACCACCACTTTTCTTAAATCCTCCTTGCTCAACATCCATCCAGCAAGTTCCTCACCTGCCTACAGCACCCTGAGAGACACCTTGGGTGCTCCCCTGAACTCTGGCACCAGCCCCTGCTCCCTGCACTGCTTGTGCCACAGCAACCCTTGCTTCTCCCCTGAAGCACCAGTTCTTGGCAGCAGCTCTCATCCTACCTCCTGGCCTCCCTGCTTCAGCTTTGCCACACAGAAGGCATCAAACATTTCAGGTAGCTCACATCCAGCATTAAAGTGCTGTAAGTGGTCTTTGGGGACAAAGAAGAGGTAGTGAGAGCAAGGTGGGGTACAGTGGCAGGAAGTTGTTCCCCTCCAGTACCCACAGGAGGCTATGGGAAAGCTGGGGAGGGACTTTTGACAAGGGCTGGGAGTGACAGGAGGAGTGACAATGGCTTTGAGCTGGGAGAGGAGAGAGTGCAGATGAGGAAGAAGTTGTTGAGAGTGAGGGTGGTGAGACCCTGGCACAGGTTGAGGGTGCTGAGACCCTAGCACAGGTTGCCCAGGGAGGTTGTGGAGCACAGAAGCACCCAATGTGATCAAAGATCACATTGGGTGCTTCTGTGCTCCACAACCTCCCTGAAGGAGTTCAGGACCAGGTTGGATGAGGCCTTGAGCAAGCTGATGTCTGTGAGCTGCCACCCTTAAAACCACAGAATCACAGACTTGTCAGGGCTGGAAGGGACCTGAAGGATCCCTTAGCTCCCAGCCCCCTGCCGTGTGCAGCCACCCTGCAGATCCGTTTCTGGAGTCCTCAAGGAAGCCTCACAAGCCCACAGAGCAACCTGCTGCCTTTATTCAGGGCAGCTGCTGCTGCTGCCTCCTTTCTCTCCCATGTCCTGTGACCAGGAGCTTGCTCCAGACTCCCCTTGAAACTCCTCCAATGTTTTCCTTGGCCTGCTGAGTGCTTGAATTGCAGCAGCCAGGCTCTGGGATGGCAGCAGGCAGAGAAGCCCCTTGTGGGCTATGGACAGCTCAGGGCTTCTTGGGTGATGTTGTGAGAGCAATCCATCCAGTACAGGAGGTACAGCAGTCACAGGCAGAGTTAGCTTCCCACGGAGGCATCCAGGGGCAGCTTTCCTGCAGGGGACCTGAAATGGACACAGGCAGTTAGGCCCTGCACAAAGAAGCAGCTGGGGCTGCTACAGCATCCCCATCACCCCCCCACCACTGGGGTGCAGGAAGCACTCCACACTTTCCTTGCTAGCCTCTGCACTTGGTTTGGACTTTGGCAGCCAAAGCATTTGAAAGGCAAAGCTGCAGCAGCATGGTTCTCAGAGCCCATGCACCCAGCTG
The DNA here is from genome assembly GCF_015220805.1 of Pogoniulus pusillus. Lineage (NCBI taxonomy): Eukaryota > Metazoa > Chordata > Aves > Piciformes > Lybiidae > Pogoniulus > Pogoniulus pusillus. The sequence continues at coordinate 23,909,747 of NC_087282.1, read as the reverse complement.
CCACGGGGGCAGCTCACCCCTGGGCACAGCACAAAGGGACCTCCACGGCCAGCTCTCCCTCAGCACTGATCATAGAAACAGCCAGGCTGGCAGAGAGCTCCAGGCTCAGCCAGCCCAGCCCAGCACCCAGCTCTGCCTAGCACCCAGCCCTGCCCAACCAACCAGACCATGGCACTAAGTGCCCCAAAGCTGAGAGCACTCAGGCTGCTGCTGAGGAAAACCAAGCACAAACACAATGGCTGTGGGCCTTGACTCTCCTCCCAGAGCATGCTGAAGGCAGGGACAGCCTGGGGTACAAAACCCATGGGAGGGGCACCTTGGGGTACTGCCGCTGGCACTAGGGAGTGTGCATGCCACTGGCGCTGGTACCAGGGGCAGCAACAGAGGTGTGGCATGGCCAGCAGCAGCACCAGCGGCAGCAGCAGCATCACCAGCAGCAGCACCAGCACCACCAGCGGCAGCAGCAGCACCACCAGCAGCTGAGCGCAGGGGAGCAGACAGAGCCCAGGCTGGGCAAAGAGCTGTGCTGGCACAGGGCTGTGCCACTCTTCTCCAGGCCGGGGACACCCTTCTGGGTGAGCACGGTGCCTGCAGCCCAGGGCTGACCTCCTGCTGCATTTCTGTTCTCTCAGAGCTGCAGAAAAGGTTGGTGTCTGTGTGCCAGCTCTTGCCCTGAGGGCACGTCGCGGGCAGTGCCTCTCTCACTGGCAGTCCCCAGCCTGCAGTGGCTGTGAACAACTGAACCATCTGATTGCTTTAACTCTCTGAGCTGTGCCACTGCCAGGCCTCGTTGGGGCACTGGAAAGTGGAGGCCAAAGTTTATTTTGCCAGAGAGTCCCAGCAAGAGTCCTGGGCTCTGAGACAGTCAACACTGGGGTCTTACCCTTGGCACAACCTGGCACCTACCTTTTCCTGCACTGGCCAATCAACACAAATGTGATGAGGCTGCTTGACAGGCTCAGGATGAGTGGGATGAGGATAAGGAGCTGCTTGTCCCCTTTTCTGGCCTCTGCAAAAGCAAACACAGCAGATCAGAAAAGGCCTCCTGCCAGGCAAGGTGCTGGCACCTCCGACAGCCCTGTGCCCAGGTTTGCTACCCTCCATAGATGGCACTGTTTGTTTGCTTGCTGTGGATGTCTCCAGTCCTGCAGACATTTGAGGTCAGGCTCCATGGGGCCCTGAGCAGCCTGCTCCAGCTGGAGACCATGGAATCACAGCATGGGCTGGGCTGGAAGGCACCTCCAAAGCTCACCCAGTCCAAGCCCCTGCACTCAGCAGGGACATCCTCCTCTAGAGCAGGTTACTCTGAGCCCTGTCCAGCCTCACCTTGAATATCTCCAGGCATGGAGCCCCAACCACCTCCCTGGGCAACCTGCTGCAGTGTTCCAGCAGCCTCCTGCTGCAGAACTTGTTCCTCACAGCCAATCTCAACCTGCTCTGCTCTCATTTCATAGAATCATAGAATCATAGAATCAACCAGGTTGGAAGAGACCTCCAAGATCATCGAGTCCAACCTATCACCCAGCCCTAGCCAGTCAACTAGACCATGGCACTGAGTGCCTCATCCAGTCTTTTCTTGAAGACCCCCAGGGACGGTGCCTCCACCACCTCCCTGGGCAGCCCATTCCAATGGGAAATCACTCTCTCTGTGAAAAACTTCTTCCTAACATCCAGCCTATACCTACCCTGGCACAACTTGAGACTGTGTCCCCTTGTTCTATTGCTGGTTGCCTGGGAGAAGAGGCCACCCCCCACCTGGCTACAATGTCCCTTCAGGTAGTTGTAGACAGTAATAAGATCACCCCTGAGCCTCCTCTTCTCCAGGCTAAACAGGCCCAGTTCCCTCAACCTCTCCTCATAGGATTTGTGTTCCAGGCCCCTCACCAGCTTTGTTGCCCTTCTCTGGACATGTTCCAGCACCTCAACATCTTTCTTGAATTGAGGGGCCCAGAACTGGACACAGTACTCAAGGTGTGGCCTGACCAGTGCTGAGTACAGGGGAAGAATAACCTCCCTTGTCCTACTGGCCACACTGTTCCTGATGCAGGCCAGGATGCCATTGGCTCTCTTGGCCACCTGGGCACACTGCTGGCTCATCTTCAGCTTACTATCTATCAGTACCCTCTTGTCCTGTCACTGAGGCATGACCAACCTGGTCTAGAGGAGGTGTCCCTGCCCATGGCAGGGGGGCTGGAACTGCATGCATCCCCCAGGCTCAACAGCCCCAACTCTCAAAGGACACAGCAAGGCTGAGCTCAGATGTCTCCAGGCACGGGGCCTCAACCTCCTCCCTGGGGCAGCCTGTGCCTGCTCACTGTAGGGGTGCTGGCCAAGATGACCTTCAAGGCTCCCTTCCAACCTGATGCCCTCCACGATTCTGTGTTACATGCCAGGTACATGTCACTGCAGAGGGCAGCCTGCTCCCCGGGGTAACATCCCCCCTGCACACCTGTGTAGCCACCACTGTTTGCCTCTCCCCTGCCCTCTGCACGCTGCAGCAGAGCCGCTATGGAGCGCAAGGCAGCAGGGAGCCTCTGGGTGTGCCCTCCCTGGCCTGTCAGGCACTCCTCCACCACAGCTGTGCCCATGCAGGGCTGCAGAAATGGTCACCTTTTGAGGCTTGCCCTCTACCAGCACGAGAGAGGTGAAGCTGCAGGAATGGCTGTGCTGGGGCAGGCTGAAGGTGTAGCTAAAATGAGGGATCCAGCAGAGGGCTACAAGGATGCTGAGGGGACTGCAGCACTGCCTGGTGAGGAGAGGCTGAGTGCCCTGGAGCTGCTTAGTCTGCAGAAGAGAAGACTGAGAGGGGATCTAATAAATGCCTCTAGCTATCTGGGGGCTGGGGGTCAGGAGGGGGGGACAGGCTCTGCTCACTGCTCCCTGGGACAGGACAAGCAGCAGTGGATGGAAGCTGCAGCACAGGAGGTTCCAGCTCAGCACAAGGGGGAACTTCTTGCCTGGAAGGGTGCCAGAGCCCTGGCACAGGCTGCCCAGAGAGGTTGTGGAGTTTCCTTCTGTGGAGCCTTTCCAGGCCTGTCTGGATGTGTTCTGTGTGCCCTGAGCTAGATTGTGTGGTGCTGCTCTGGCAGGCCTGTCTGGATGATCTCTTTGGGTCCCTTCCAATCCCTGCCATCCTGTGAGCCTGTGTGACCCCAGCCCCAGTGCTGGCCAGCAGCCAGCAGCTCTGGGTGCCAGCCAGGCTTTGGGTAGCATACCAGAGAAGCACTCCTGTGCCCACTCGCTCCAGAAGCCCTGCTCAGCACAGAAGATGTTTGTCCTGCCCCGGACACGGACGCAGGCAGCGAGGCTTTGGTTTGCTCGGGGAATGGACAAAGCTGTCTCCATCTGGGTTGACACAGACTGAGGAATGACACAGAGAAGACATGGTCAGGAGTCACATCCCACCTCTAGCAGCTCTCTGCCAGGGCCTGAGGTCTCTGGACATAACCTCCAGGCTCTGCAAATCCTTGGATTTTGTTTCTTCATGGAAGGGTTCTCAAACCTTGGAATAGTCTGCCCAGGGCAGTGGTTGAGTCACCATCCCTGGGGGTGCTTAACAGGAACATGCTTTAGTGTTGGCCAGGGACAAGGGAGGTTGTTCTGTCCCTGTGCTCAGCACTGCTCAGGCCACCCCTGGAGTGCTGTGTCCAGTTGTGCCTAATGAACTAACCCCTGGCACTAAGTGCCTCCTGCAGCCTCCTTTGAAACACCTCCAGGGATGGGCACTGCACCACCTCCCTGGACAGCCCATTCCAGTGCCAATCACTCTCTCTGACAACAACTTCCTAACAACATCCAGCCCACACCTGCCCTGGCACAGCTTGAGGCTGTGTCCCCTTCTTCTGCTGCTGCTTGCCTGGCAGCAGAGCCCAACCCCACCTGGCTACAGCCTCCCTGCAGGCAGCTGCAGGCAGCAATCAGCTCTGCCCTGAGCCTCCTCTGCTGCAGGCTGCACCCCCCCAGCTCCCTCAGCCTCTCCTCACAGGGCTGTGCTCCAGGCCCCTCCCCAGCCTTGCTGCCCTTCTCTCAATACCTTCCAGCACCTCAGCATCTCTCTTGAATTGGGAACCTCTCTCTGGCCTACTAACCACAGCCCTTCCAGTCCAGCCCAGAGTGGGTGGGATGGAGCAGCCAGTTGGTGTTTCCACCAGCAGCCCCATCCAACATCTCTGCCCAGCCCAGGCACAGGGCAGGCAGAGTTGCCCAGGATGCTGGGCAAGCCTCTTTTTGGCAGCCTTCTGTCTTCTTCCCAGTGCTGCCTATCAGGCAGGGCTCCCCCACTGCTCCCCCCTCCCTGTGCCATGCCCAGTGCTGTGCTTACCATCCAGGCAGCCTTGGCCTGCCCCTGATCTCTTGCCAGCTGAACTTCATACTCCAGGCACTGGGGTGGTGTTTCCCCACCTGGTGGGCTCCATGCCACATGGAGCTCCCCGGATGCAGACATGGAAAGCACCAGTTGCTGCGGGGGAAAGGGCTTTGCTGGGAGGGGGAACAAGAAGAGAGGAGGTCAAGAGGTGCAAGCAAACAGCTCAGTGTGGGAAAGGCTTCAGTTAGTCACTGCCAGCCTCTGCCCGCTGCCCACTGCCAGGATCCCTGAGCTCCCTCCCGCTGCTCTCAGCCCTGCAGGCTGCAGGACAGGTTGGTTGGTCCAACCTGACCCATGGGCTGGGCCTCATCCTTCCTGGAGGCTGAGGTGCAGGGGACTTGAAGCATTGTGCTTGGCTTGTTCTCCTCACAGCACAGCCACCCAGCGTGCCCTGTGCTGCCAGGGCAGCCAAGCCCTGCCACCCTGATGCTCTGACACTCTGCATCCCAGCAGAGGCTCTGATCCATGGCAGGTGCCCAAAAGCACACATAGGAAGCACAGAGCAGCAATAACTGAATGCAGGAGTTTTGCTTAGCAGTGCCCAGTGCCTTCATTGCAGCACCAGCTGGGTATGCCCCCAGCATTCACAGGTGGGTAGCTGCACCAGCATGGGCAGTGCCCACAATGGAGTGAGACTCCTCCATGCCCACAGTAAAGAACACAGGCATCGAGCTGGGCTTTGCTTCCTCTGCTCTGCTCCAAAGCCTCCTTGTCTCCAGCAGAGCCAGCACAGCTTGCACTCAGCTCCCCTCAGCCCATAGCCTGCTTTAAGCAGCAAAGCTCAGGGACCAATCCTGTGCCTGTAGGAGCAGGGTCACGGTCCAAATGAAACCACCCCCTCTGGGGCAGTGCTGCCAGGGCCAAAAGCCCCTACAGCTGCTCTGCCAGCTGCCCAGCAGGCGGTGTGTGTCCCAGGATGCCAAGCACAGTGCCCGCAGGCACCCACTGGCCCTCCGGGGGGGTGCTCAGCGGAGCTCACTTGCAAACACCACTGGAAGCAGCAGTGCTGCCTGGCACATGCCACGGCCTCTTCTCAGGGGCAGACGCACCCAAGGCCGCCGCAGCCTTTGCTTTGAGCCCCTTCCTGCCAGACGCGAGCCGTGGCCGCGCGCGGGCCGCGGGGGCTGCTGCTGCCAGCCTTACCCAGGTCCTGCAGGCGCAGGGTGACGTAGAGCGGCCGCAGCAGCGTGGCTGCCCCCGAGCCGTTGACGCAGATGCTCAGCTCCTTGTACTCCGCCTGGCTCAGGTTCTGCAGCCTGCAGCCTGTGTTGATGCCCTGATCCTGGATGTAGTCCTCGCATTGCACCACCTGGCCCAGCCCCTCGTACCTAAGGGCCGTTAGGGAGCAGACAGACAGACAGACAGACAGACAGGACCCTGGCAGTGGCACTTACAGCCTGGGGAAGGCTGCAGCTCAGCCATCTCCTACCCACCCAGGCGATGCAAAGCCAGGTGGGACAGATCAGACCCCTGGCCTGGAGCAGCATGAACATGAGGGGCGGCCGCTGCCTGGGTAAGGACTGGCTGCCAGGCTGTGCTCAGAGAGCTGCAGTCTGCTGCTCAGTGCCCACACGGAGACCAGTGACAAGTGGAGTCCCTCAGGCATAGTGGCACTGAGGCACCCTCAGCAAGCTGTGTGGCCTGCTTGGCAGGCTGGAGGGAAGGGATCCAGGCAGAGAGACCTGGACAGGCTGCACAGCTGAGCCCAGCCTGTAGCCAGCAATGAGCTCTGCCCTGAGCCTCCTCTGCTGCAGGCTGCACCCCCCCAGCTCCCTCAGCCTCTCCTCACAGGGCTCTGCTCCAGGCCCCTCCCCAGCCTTGCTGCCCTTCTCCAAACACCTTCCAGCACCTCAACATCTCTCTGCAATGGAGGAGCCCAGAACTGGGCACAGCACTCCAGAGGTGGCCTGAGCAGTGCTGGGCACAGGGGCACAAGAACCTCCCTTGTCCTGCTGCCCACACTGCTCCTGAGCCAGCCCAGGATGCCATCAGGGACAATTTCTTCTCAAGAAGGGCTCTCAGGCACCGGCAGAGGCTGCCCAGGGAGGCAGTGGAGAACCCATCCCTAGAGCTGTTTCGAAGCTGCACGGATGTGCTGCTGAGGGAGGTGGGTCAGTGGCCACTGGCTTAGGAGTGCTGGCACTGTGAGCTCTAGAGGAGCTTGGGCTTGGTGATCTCAAAGGTCTCTTCCAACCTCACCAGCTCCGTGGGTCCACAATGCATGGTTCTGTGCTACCTTCTGATTCTCTGCTGGGTCAGAGCCCCCAGGGCAGGGCTGGATCCATCCATGGTAGTCTGCTCTTAATGAAGGTCTCCCTGCCCAGCACATCCTGTCTGGGGGTGACCCTTGAGGTGGCAATGCTGCAGTCATTACCACCCAGGGAGCAGAAGATGCCATGGTAGGGATCCCACTCACTCTTGGTAGGCAATGGGACCCAGAGCCTGGGTTTGGTCCAGTTAAGTAAGGGTTGGGGTTGCCGGGGGGGGGGAGCTTTCTGGTTTCTTGTTTTGTTGGGGTTTCTTAGGAACAAGGCATGAATTTCCATGGCCTCCTTCAAGAAATGGCCTTGCATCAGCACTTCTGCTTTGCAGAAATGAAGAGCCACATGGAAGCTCTTTTTTAACTGCAGCTCTAATTGCCTACAGAAAGCAGGAGTCCAAATGATTCCCTACCCTAATGTCCCAGGAGTGGAGGCACCCAGGCAGGGTTTGCTGTGGCCAAACCCACGCAGGCCAGCTTGCTTTTCCTTGCAGAGCAGGATCATTAGGCAGCAGCCCAAAAGAAGTAACAGGAAGAGGCAATATTGCTGCCCTTGGCAGCCTCCAGCAGATGAGCTAAGGCTATGAAAATAGATTTAAAGGCTACAGCCATTAAGCTGTCAAGGAGCCCTGCTGGCTGGGCAGGGATCACTGAGCTGAGTAACCTCCTGCTGAGTGCTGTCCTCTGGCAGATGCACTCACTGTGATCAAGGGCAGAGTGCAGTGGGCAGAAGCCAGGTCTGCTCAGCACAAGAGCCAGGCATGAGGCAGACTCAAGCACAGAGGTTGGGGCAGCCCTGGAGATCAGTGCAGGCTGGGGGTGAGGAGACTGAGAGCAGCCCTGCAGAGAAGGCCTTGGGGATGCTGGTGGGGGAGAAGCTGGGCAGGAGCCAGCAGTGGGCACTGGCAGCACAGAAGGCCAAGGGCAGCCTGGGCTGCATCCAAAGCAGTGTGGGCAGAGGTGGAGAGAGGGGATCCTGCCCCTCTGCTCTGGGGAGACCTCAGCTGCAGGGCTGGGTCCAGCTGTGGGACCCCAGCACAAGAGAGACCTGCACCTGCTGGAGAGGGTCCAGAGGAGGCCACGAAGGTGATCAGAAGCTGCAGAACCTCTGCTGTGGGGACAGGCTGGGAGAGTTGGGGCTGTGCAGCCTGCAGAAGAGAAGGCTGCAGGGAGAGCTTAGAGCTGCCCTCCAGTACCTGAAGGAGGCTCCAAGCAGGCTGCAGAGGAACTGTTCCCAAAGGCCTGCAGGGACAGGCTGAGGGCAGTGGTTTGAAATGAGAGCAGAGCAGGTTGAGATTGGATGTGAGGAACAAGTTCTGCACCAGGAGGCTGCTGGAACACTGCAGCAGGTTGCTCGGGGAGGTGGTTGAGGCCCCGAGGCCCCAGCTCTGGAGACTTTCAAGGTGAGGCTGGACAGGGCTGTGAGCAACCTGCTCTAGAGGAGGATGTCCCTGCTGAGTGCAGGAGCTGGGCTGGGTGAGCTTTGGGGGTCCCTTCCAACCCAAACCACTCTGTGATTGTAGGGTTCTATGTCTCAGTGACAGACGAGGTGCAGGAAGCACTCAGAGGAGATGGCTAAGAGGGAAAGGAGGCAGGGAGAAGGCAGCTGGAACAGACCCTGGAGATCACCGAACCATTAGCCCAGCACTGACAAGTCCTCTACTAAACCACATCCTTAAACTACACCAAGCCATGGCCCTTGAGGGCATTCAAACGTTGGAATAATTTGAGGTCGAAGGAGAAAACCAGAAAATGTGGGATGAGGGCTGAGGGGAGAGGAAGGGCAGCCCGGGAATGGTTGGGAAGGGGAGGTGGGAGAAGTGCAGCTCCTGTTAATCCACCTGGGAATGTTTGGGGCTGAAGATCCAGGCTTTGGTTCTGAGGCAGGAAAGGCTTTTTGGAGCCTGTGATTCTTGTCACCTCTTTTGGCATGGGGACTCCACCACCTCCCTGGGCAGCCCGGGACAGTGCCTGACTGCTCCTTCACTAAAGATGTTTTCCTTCATCTCCAGCCTGCCCCTGCCCTGCTGCAACTCGAGGCCATTTCCTCTCATCCTGTCACTTGGTACCTGGGAGCAGAGCCCAACCCCCACCCGGCTCCAGCCTCCTCTCAAGGAGCTGCAGAGAGCAATGAGCTCTGCCTTCAGCCTCTTCTCCACACCACCCCCCCGGCTCCTCAGCTGCTCCTCCCCAGCCCTGCTCTCCAGACTCTTCCCGGTTTGTTGCCCTGGAAGGTCAGCAAGCAGGGATCTGGAATTTCCTTGCCAGCCGGCACACAGCTGCCTGGAGCATCCTTTCTGCCCGCTCTGGGTGCAGCAGCAGTGCCAGCCACAGAAGCACATCTGCCACAGCCCTTCAGTGCCCTGAGAGCTCCACTTGACTGCTGCCTGGGTGTTCCTCCCCGTTCCCAATACATACCAATAATACAGCCCATAATGGACACCTCGAGGGGCAAGGAGACCTGGTTGCCAGGTGCACTTAAGGTACTCCCAGTTGTGATAGATGCAGTGGAAATTCTGAACCTCTGATTCCAGTTTTCCTGCCAAGTGAGAAGGAAATTGAAGCACTGAGCAATGTCCCAGGCAGGCCCAGCAGAGACATCCCTTTAACTGTGTGCTGCACTGCAGGGACACCGAGGGACAAGAGGACAGACTCGGGCAGAGAGGGGGTGCTGCCAAATGCTCTGCTTCCTACAGAAGCCAGCTTAGAGCAGGAAGATGCAGAGCTGACCTTGCCACCCAGCAGTGCAGCTCCTGCAGGGCAACCCAGCAGAGGGAAATAAGCTCCAAGCAGCCAGCAGCCACAGGCAGTGGGAGCAGAGATGCTCTGGTGCCTGACACCTCAGCATCACCTGCAACAGCTCAGCCATCCAGCAAGCCTCAGGTGATGCCACAGGCTCATGTAAAGTGCAGAACTGCACTTTGGGTACTGGGGGCTGATCCTCACCTTGCAGTGGCACCTGGAAGGTGGCATAAATCCAGTCACTGTGCACCTCCACGCCGTGGGTACAGCTTCCTTGGAGCAGTGTCTGCACCTTCGCTTCGACAGTCCTGCTGAGGTCAAACCCAACTCTGAATTTTAGCTTCCTAGTAAAAATAACCTGGTTGAAAGACAGACTTCATGAGCATGCCTTGTGTCCTGGCGTGGGCTGCACCACCAGCTGCCATTTCAGAGCCACAGGCTGGCAGGGGGCCAAAGGACCTCTGGAGAGCATTGAATCCAACTTCTCCCCACCCCCTGCCAAAGCAGGTGCACCAAGAGCTGGTTGCACAGCATCTCACTGTCCAGGTGGGTCTGGAATGACTCCAGAGCTGGAGACTCCACCACCTCCCTGGGCAGCCTGATTCAGTGCTCTGCCACCCTCAATGAAGTGCCTCCTCATGTCTAGGTGGAGCTTCTTATGTTCAGCTTTGCACGCATTACCTCCTGCCCTGGCACTGGGCACCACTGCAAAAAGCTTGAGCCCATCCTCCTGACAGCCAGCCCTGAAGTGTTCTGGGATCATGGGATGGCTCAGGTGGAAGGGACCTCAAAGCTCAGCCAGTTCCAACCCCCTGCCATGGGCAGGGACACCTCCCACTAGAACAGGTTGCTCAAGGCCTCATCCAACCTGGCCTTGAAGCACCTCCAGGGCAGAGCAGAGTGGCAAGAGAACCTCTCACAGCCTGCTGGCCACACTCCTCTTCATGCACCCCACGATGCCCTTGGACTTCTTGGACTGTGAAGGTGGTTAGGGGACTGCAGCACCTCTCTGGTGAGGAAAGACTGAGGGGCTTGGGGCTTTAAAGCCTGGAGAAGAGAAGACTAAGGGGGCAATCTGTCATTGCTTACAGGGGGGCTGGGGAGGGACTTTTGACAAGGACTTGTCAGGACAGGAGGAGGAGGAGGAATGGGTTGCAACTGGCAGAGGGGAGATTGAAGCTGGGTGTTAGGAAAGGGTTCTTTGCAGTGAGGGTGGTGAGATGCTGGCACAGGTTGAGGGTGGTGAGAGATTGGCACAGGTTGAGGGTGGTGAGAGATTGGCACAGGTTGAGGGTGGTGAGACGCTGGCACAGGTTGAGGGTGGTGAGACACTGGCACAGGTTGAGGGTGGTGAGACACTGGCACAGGTTGCCCAGGGAGGTTGTGGAGCACAGAAGCACCCAATGTGATCAAAGATCACGTTGGGTGCTTCTGTGCTCCACAACCTCCCTGGAGGTCTTTAAGGCCAGGCAGGCTGAGGCCTTGAGTGACCTGTTCTGGTGGGAAGTGTTCCTGCCCATGGCAGAGGGCTGGCACTGGCTGAGCTTTAAGGCCTCTCCCAAGCCATGCCATGGTTACAGAGGTGCAGCTCTGCTTCTCCTTACCTTCCAGTCCCTGTCCCCAGCGTTGCGGTACTCAAACTTGTAGGTGACTGCACAGTCGTTGAAGCTCAGCAGGCTGGCAGGAGGCTTCCATTCGATGTCAAGGCAGCCTAAGAGCCCAGGGTCAGTGATCTGAAGGTCTCGTGGTGGGGCAGCTGCATGGAGAAGGAAGCAGGGGGTTAAGCTTTGCTGGATGTACAGCAAAGAGAGGAACAGAGCAAAGCCCTGCACTGGGTGAGCTGCCGAAGGCAGCTGCTGGGCAGGCTCCAGCCCTGGCTGCTCCACAGCCTGCAGGCACCAGCTCTGCTCCCTGACAACCTCCCTCACACCAGGGCTGGCTGATGCTTAGAGAAGTCTCTTCAGGAGTGTTGAAGCAGCACAAAGAATGATACAAAGAGATGGCACCAAGCTGAGTGGTGTGTTTGGGAAGACTGAAGGATAGGATGGAGCCATCCAGAGGGACCAGGGCAGGCTGCAGAGGTGGCTGAGGAGAGCCTCAAGAGGGTCAATAAGACACAGTGCAGGGTCCTGCCCCTGGGTCAGAGCAACCCTGGATAGCTGTGCAGGCTGGGGCTTGATGAGACTGAGAGCAGCCCTGCAGAGAAGGTCTTGGGGGTGCTGGTGGGGGAGAAGCTGGGCAGGAGCCAGCAGTGGGCACTGGCAGCACAGAAGGCCAAGGGCAGCCTGGGCTGCATCCAAAGCAGTGTGGGCAGAGCTGCAGAGAGGGGATCCTGCCCCTCTGCTGTGGGGAGACCTCAGCTGCAGGGCTGGGGCCAGCTGTGGGACCCCAGCACAAGAGAGACCTGCACCTGCTGGAGAGGGTCCAGAGGAGGCCACCAAGATGCTCAGAGGGCTGCAGAACCTCTGCTGAGGGGACAGGCTGGGAGAGTTGGGGCTGTGCAGCCTGCAGAAGAGAAGGCTGCAGGGAGAGCTCAGAGCTGCAGTTCAGTGTCTGCAGGGGAGCTGCAGGCAGGCTGGGGAGGGACTGCTCAGAAGGGGCTGTGGGGACAGGCTGAGGGCAGTGGTTTGGCAGTGGAGCAGGGCAGAGTTAGGTTGGGCATGAGGAGGGAGCTGTGCACAGATTCACACTCACAGACTGCATCAGGCTGGGACAGACTCTCAAAAGTCATCTTCTGCAACCCCCTGCAGGCAGCAGGGACAGCTCCAGCCAGAGCAGGCTGCACAGGGACACAGCAAGGCTGAGCCTGAATGGTTCCAGGGATGGGACCCTGATGGATCCCCACCCTCACTGTGCAGAGCTTCCTCCTGATGCCCAACCTAACTCTGCCCTGCTCCATCCCAAACCATTGCCCTCCTGCTATCACTGCAATGAAGGTGGTGAGACACAGGCACAGGCTGCCCAGGGCTGTGCCTGAGGCCTCATCCTTGCAGCCATTCCAGCTCAGCCTTGCTGTGTCCCTGTGCAGCCTGCTCTGGTTGGAGCTGTCCCTGCTGCCTGCAGGGGGGTGCACAATATGCCCTGTGCGGGTCTCTGCCAAGCTGCTGCAATCAGCGACTGCCACATCTTGGCCACTCTTTGCCAAGCTGCCCTCAGCAGGAGCAGTGTCCTAGGCTGACTTCTCCAGTTTTTTCCATGCTGACTTTCCCCTGATGGCATTTGTCAAGCACCAGGCCAAGCACCCTTGCAAACACTGTGTTCAGCACCAGAGGATGACAGCTGCCAGCAGGCTGGCAGGGAAACTGATGCTAAGCATAAGAGACACGAATCACCCAAACTGCTTTAAGTAGTCCTCCCAAGGAGGGTGAAGATCAATGAGCAACAGAGACAAAAAGCCCTGCAGAAGCAGGATGCTGAAGGCACTCTCACTGTGCAGCTCCAGCAGCTCTCCCCACAGGTGCTCTTCCAGGCAGCCTGCAGTTAGCTGCTGCCAGATGCTAACAAACATCCTGTGGATGAGCTGTGTCCTTGGACACCCTGCTCACAGCCCAGCTCTGCCTGATGGAAGCTGTTTCTCCCTCTTCAGCTTTATTAGCCCAGGGAAGCCGATGCTGGCAACATCTACAGTGATCTCCCTCCACTTCCCAGAGCTGAGGCTCCCCACTGGGCTTTCTGCACACTCTCTGCATCAGGCACTCACTCTGTGCTGCTGCCAGCCTGACTCCTGCCACTTCACCACTTCTCTAAGCCATACAATCACAGAGCTGGGGTGGAAGGCACCCCCAAAGCTCACCCAGTCCAGCCCCCTGCACTCAGCAGGGACATCCTCCACCAGAGCAGGCTGTCCACAGCCCTGTCCAGCCTCACCTTGAACATCTCCAATGATAGGGCCTCAACCACCTCCCTGGGCAACCTCTGCCTGCTCATTGTAGTGGTGCTGGACAAGACTGACCTCAGGGGTCAGTGTGAAAACCACTTTGGATTCCTTCAGTCCATCAGAATCACAATGCCCCTGGCAGATCAACCCACAGCAGAGAGACTTCTCCTCACCCAGCCAGCTGTTCCCTTGGGAATGCTGCCAGAGCAGACCTGCTTGGGAAGAAACAGAACCATGGAATGGTTTAGGTTGGAAAGGACCTTAAAGCTTATCCAGCTCCAACCCCCTGCCATGGGCAGGGACAACTCCCACTAGGACAGGTCACTCAGGGACTCATCCAGCCTGGTCCTGGACACCTCCCTGGGCAACCTGTGCCAGTGTCTCACCACCCTCAACCTCGGCCAGTCTCTCACCATCCTCATCTCCACTCTCCCTCTCCCCTCTCCCAGCCCACAGCCATTGTCCCTTGTCCTGGCACTCCCAGCCCTTGTCACAAGTTCCTCCCCAGCTCTCCTGCAGCCCCTTCAGGCACTGCAAGGCTGCTCTGAGCTCTCCCTGCAGCCTTCTCTTCTCCAGGCTGCACAGCCCCAACTCTCCCAGCCTGTGCCCACAGCAGAGCTTCACCAGCCCTCTGAGCATCTTGGTGGCCTCCTCTGGACCTGCTCCATCAGGTCCATGTCCTCCCTGTGCTGAGGGCTCCAGAGCTGGCCCCAGCACTGCAGGTGAGATCCAGTCATTTTTTCAGGCTTTCCTGAGGATTTTCCTCATTCTTCCCTTTTTTCTTCTGTAATAAACCCACGAGGAGAGCAGACCCTGGGAATGTCTCTCAGTGGAAGGCAGTGATGCAAAGCATGCTGCAGCCTGCTCCTTGGGAAGGCTGCAGAGAAGGTTGGAGCAGGATTTATGCCTTCCAAGGGGACTTCTCCCAAATGGAACAGGCCACAGACTGCAGTCTGGAGATCCCACTTTGCCCAGCCTTTGAAGCTCCAGGAGGCATTTAGGGCTACATTGGATGGCAAAGGAGGATATCCTGCCATGTACCTAAGGAGAGGAGCAACAGCCTGCAATCAACTAAACGGGTTCTGTGGTTCTCATAGCATCACAGAACCAGTCAGGGCTGGAAGGGACCACAAGGAGCAGCCAGTCCCAACACCCTTCCATGCCCAGGGACACCCTACCCTAGAGCAGGCTGCACACAGCCTCAGCCAGCCTGGCCTCAAACACCTCCAGGGATGAGGCTTCCACTATCTCCTTGGGCAACCTGTGCCAGCCTCTCACCACCCTCATGCTGAAGAACTTCTTCCTAACATCCACTCTGACTCTCCCCACCTCCAGCTTTGCTCCATTCCCCCCACTCCTGCCACTCCCTCACAGCCTCAAAAGTCCCTCCCCAGCTTTTTTGGAGCCCTCTTCAGATCCTGCATGGCCTCAAGAAGGTCACCTCAGAACCTTCTCCTCTCCAGCCTGCACAGCCCCAACTCTTTCAGTCTGTGCTCACAGCAGAGCTGCTGCAGCCTCTGAGCATCCTCCTGGCCCTGCTCTGGACACTCTCCAGCATCTCCACAGCCCTCTTGTCCCAGAGGCTCCAGAGCTGGATGCAGCACTCCAGGTGGGGTCTCAGCAGAGGGGCAGAATCACTTCCCTCTCCCTGCTGCCCACACTACTCCTGCTGTAGCCCAGGCTCTGGCTGCTCTCTGGGCTGCAGAAGAGGAGGCTCCCAGGTGACCTTCTTGTGGCCTGCCAGCATCTGAAGGGGGCTACAAAAATGCTGGGGAGGAATTTTTTAGGCTCTCAGGGAGTGGCAGGAGTGGGGGGGATGGAGCAAAGCTGGGGGTGGGGAGAGTGAGGCTGGAGGTGAGGAGGAAGTTGTTGAGCAGGAGAGTGGTGAGAGGCTGGAATGGGTTGCCCAGGGAGGAGGTTGAGGCCCCATGGCTGGAGGTGTTTGAGGCCAGGCTGGCTGAGGCTGTGTGCAGCCTGCTCTAGGGTAGGGTGTCCCTGGGCATGGCAGGGGGGTTGGCACTGGCTGCTCCTTGTGGTCCCTTCCCACCCTGTTCTGTGGCTCTATGATTCCATGACAGAAGCAGTGCAGGGGAGAGCAGGGCTGCAGGAGTGGTGCCTGAAGAGCTGCAGCTGCTAGAAAAATGGATTCGTGGCTGACCCAGAGCAGCCAGGAGGGAGTGGGGAGAAGGAGAATGAGAGTTCCTCCCCCTCAGCCATGCACACAGAGCAGCCAAAGGCTGTCAGCCTCTCTCAGGAGCCTGGTGCTGAGCTGCCAGGGCAGGGTTAGTCTGAACAAGTCTCTTAACTGGAAGCCACCACGGCTGGAAGTTTGTCTCCATCTCGACTGAGGCACTCAGAGTCTTTCAAAACAATTAAGCAGCAGTTCTTGGAAAGAAATCCTGGCTGGCTCTGGAGAGAATGGAAAAGCTGCTTCTGAGGATGTGGTTTGTGAGGGAGCTGCTGAGGGAGTGCAGGAAAGAGGTGCTCAAGGGGATCATGATGATTGGAGGCTGCAGGACCTCTGCTGTGGGGACAGGCTGGGAGAGTTTGGGGGCTGCAGAAGAGAAGGCTGCAGGGAGAGCTCAGAGCAGTCTTCCAGGGCCTGAAGGGGCTCCAGGAGAGCGGAGAGGGACTTCTGGCAAGGGCTGAGACTGCCAGGATGAAGGACAATGGCTTTGAGCTGGGAGAGGGGAGAGTGAGAGTGGAGAGGAGGAAGAAATTGTTGGGAGTGAGAGTGGTGAGACACTGGCAGAGGTTGGGGGTGGTGAGACACTGGCACAGGTTGCCCAGGGAGGTTGTGGAGCACAGAAGCACCCAATGTGATCTTTGATCTTTGATCCCATTCTGTGCTCCACAACCTCCCTGGAGGTGTTTAAGGCCAGGCTGGATGAGACCTTGAGAGACCTGTTCCAGTGGGAGGTGTCCCTGCCCATGCCAAGTGGCTGAGCTTTGAGGTCCCTTCCAACCTAAATCATTCTATGACTCTATCTTAAAGGTCTTTGCCAGCTGAGACAACTCTCTCGTTGGAAGCAGAGGTGGAGGCAGCGCTGGGGGTGGGCAGGAGGGGCTGTACCTGTGGGCTGGGAGGGGAAGGACACTGTGCAGCCCCACAGCAGCGTCACCGAGAGCACACAAAGCCTCTGGAGGGCCATCGGGAGGAGATGCCAGGAGGGACAAGGGGCTGGTGCCAAGGCAGCAGTCAGTCCTCTGGTGTCACAGCAGCAGTCCTCTGGTGTCACAGCAGCAGTCCTCTGGTGTCACAGCTGCAAGGGGGCTGGAGAAAGAAAGCAGAGCTGAAAGGCTCCGGTGCTGCCTGGCGCTGCAGCGGCAGCCTGGGCACCAAGCCCTGCTTACCAAGTGGGAGTGATCATTTCCCAGGGCACCTGCCCTTGGAGCTCTGCGGTGCATTTGGCTGCATTTGAAGTGGTCCCTGCCTAGCTGAGGTCTCTCTGAAGATGCATCAGCCTGGACTGCAGTCCCCAAGCCACCTGCTGCCCCTCCTCAGCCCAGAGCTGTTCCTCAGCATCGCAGGGACCCTGTGCTGGGCTCTCTCCAGCAGCTCTTTGTGCTTCCTGAGCTGGGGAGCCCAGGACCAGGCACAGTGCTTCAGGTGAGGTCTCAACAGGGCAGAGCAGAGTGGCAAGAGAACCCCTCTCAGCCTGCTGGCCACACTCCTCCTCACATACCCCAGGATGCCCTTGGACTCCCTGGCCACAAGGGCACAGCTGGCTCAAGGGCACCCATCCTGCTGTCTGCCAGGGGGCTCTGGCTGCTGGCTCCTCAGGGCCAGCACAGCTGTGACCACCCCCAGGCTCCCTCACTCTGGCTGGCTCCAGAGCCATCCCAGCTGCTCCTGCCCCTCAAAGCTCTGGTGGAAAGAGAACTGTAGACTCATGGAATAGTTTTGGCTGGAAAGGACCTTCAGGGTCACCCAGCCCAACCCTTCTCCACCTCTGCTGAGGCTGGGGCTAAGCCATGGCCTCAGCACCACAGCTCTGCCTCTCTGGAACACCTCCAAGCACCTCCCTGGGCAGCCTGTGCCAGGCTTTCAGAACTCCTTCAGGGAAGAGGCTCAGCAAGGCCAAGTGCTGGGTCCTGCACGTGGGCCACAACAGCCCCATGACTGCTCCAGCCTTGGGCAGTGGCTGGAAGGTGCCCAGCAGAGAAAGCCCTGGGGGTGCTGGGTGCCAGCAGCTGCAGATGAGCCAGGCTGTGCCCAGCTGGGCAAAAAGGGCACCAGCAGCCTGGCCTGGAGCAGCACTGGTGTGGCCAACAGGAGCAGGGCAGGGATTGTCCTCCTGTGCTGGGCAGTGAGGAGTTCACAGCTTGAGTCCTGGGTTCAATTTTGGGGCCCTCACTCCAAGGACACAGAGACTGGATCAGGTTCAGAGAAAGGCAACAAAGCTGGGGAAGGGTCTGGAGGACAGGGCTGGGGAGGGGCAGCTGAGGGAGCTGGAGGTGTGCAGGGTGGAGCAGAGGAGGCTGAGGGCAGAGCTCATTGCTGTCTGCAGCTCCCTGAGAGGTGGTTGGAGGCAGGTGGGGGTTGGGCTCTGCTCCCTAGTAACAAGTGGTAGGATGAGAAGAGAGATCCTCAGGCTGCCCCAGGGGAGGTTTAGGTTGGACATTAGAAGAAGCTTCTTCCCTGAAGGAGTTCTGAAGGCCTGGCACAGGCTGCCCAGGGAGGTGGCTGAATCCCTCCGTGCTTGGAGGTGTTCCAGAGAGGCAGAGCTGTGGTGCTGAGGCCATGGCTTAGCCCCATCCTTGGCGGAGTCAGAGGAGGGTTGGACTCGGTGACTGTCAGCTCTTGTCAACAGAACAGACTCCATGCCATGACCATGTGAGCCAGAGAGCCTGGAGCTGTTTGGATGTGCCTGGGCTGTGGAAGGCACCAAAGTGGCTTCTGTGGAGCTCCACCTGCTGAAACCTTTGCTTCCTGTGCCCAATTCTCTTCCCAGGAAGGTGCATCCAGCCAAAAGCCAAGTGTCACACTCTGCCTGCCAGCTTGCTGCACCACAGGGACCCCTGTGAGAGAAGCATCTTTTACTCACCTGTCATCATCCTTTACTCATCTGAGCATCACTCTTCTCATCTGCTCAGCTCCCTTTCCTCATCTGCTCAGCACAGAATCACATCGGCTGGGTTGGAAGGCACCTCCCAAGCTCATCTTGTCCAACCTCCCCCACTAGTCTGCAGGGACAGCCTCTACTAGAGCAGGTTGCTCACCCTTTACTCATCTGATCATCATCCTTTGCTCACCCTGCTCTCTCTGGCTTCCTTCTGCCCTTGGTGACACAGTGCCCATGTGGAGAAGGTCTCCTGCACTGGCAGCATGCCCTGACCAAGGCACCCGCAACATCCTAGCTGCTGTCCTCACGTTGCCTTCTGCTCCCCAAGCCATTTCTTCCACGACCTGCCTCTCTGACTTGCTCTAACACCTCCCTGCCATGCAGCTGGCTTGGTGCTGGGGGTTGGCAGAGCTTCTGACAATCACTTCCTTCCTCTTGTGGCACAGTGGTGACCTCCTGAGCAGCTGGGTGGCATGGCCCTGCCTTGGCACATGCCAGGCACCACACAACTGCTGCAGAAGAAAGCTCCAAGGCAAGCTAAGGAGCTGGGCAGCACTGAGCAACACACCCTGCTGTGCCTGGCAACCAGCCTGGGGTGAAGATGGGCTGCAGAGGCCAGGGATGCACAGGGAGGGCTGCAGAGATGGTGGGACCTAGTTCAGGGGCCCCAGCTGGCAGACCTGGGCCCAAACTGTGCTGTGACCACACCAGGGCATCACAGGAAGGACTGGCATGAGGACACAAAGCTGGCAGAGCAACAAGTGCTGGCCAGCAGGGCACAGGACCTGGCAGGTGCCACTGCTGGGCTGCCAGTCGCTGTGGCTGCCCCGCAGAGCGCAGGCAGGCAGCTGGCAGCCAGCCCAGGGCCACAGGAGGCTGCGGGCAGCAGTGGCCTTCCCCTGGCGGAGCTCTGCACTCAGAGCCTCGGCTGCTGTGAGCAGGATCTGGCAGCCAGGTCTGCAGGGGTGAGCTCAGGGCCAGCACACGAGCCAGGCAAGCTGGCAGACACGGGAGAAGGGGCAAGGTCCAGGGCATTGTCACAGCCTGGTCCTTGAACCCTAAGCTGCAAGCCTGAAGGACACAAACAAGCCTTAGCCGTGGGGGCAGTGCTCTTGCAGGAGCTTGAGGCCCCCTGGGGGGGGGCTGGCAGTGCTGCTCTCCTGGCCCCTCAGCTTCCACTGATACATTGGCCAGGGATCATCAGTGCCAGCAGCAACCCGAGGCTGAACCACAGAATGTTGGAAGGGACCTCTGGAGAGCGTCCAGTCCACCCCCACTGCTGAAGCAGGCCACCCACAGCAGCTTGCCCAGGGTCACAGTGGCCAGGTGGGTTTGGAAGACCTCCAGAGGCAGATTCCACAACCTCTCTGGGGAGCCTGCTCCAGTTCAGCCTTATGTTTAAGTGCAGTGTGCCAATGCCTCCTGTGAAGACCTTACTGGCATTGAGAGATGCTGTATGAAATGTTCCGATGAAGTTGCAAAGCTTGACCTGATGGTGAACACAAAAGGCCCACCCAGGAGTGCTTTGTCCCTTTCAGATGCCAACCACTGACAGCTCTGCCTTGGCTGCAGGCACTAACCCAGAGGAGCTGCTTGGCCAGGCACAGGAAGTCCCTCCAAGATACCTGCTGACTGCTCTTATCAGCAGGCCAGTGCTGATTTAGGAGAAGCATAAATCCTGCTAATTTCACTGAGAGCTATTTAAATCTTCCTGTCAAAGAGAAAACACGAGGAGACCCAGACTGGGAATGAGCTCAGTCAGGACACACAGGAGGTCTGTAAGGCCAGGCTGGATATGACTTCGAGCAAGCTGCTCTCCTGGGAGGTGTCCTTGTCCATGGCAGGGGGATTGGAGCTGGATGGTCTTTGAGGTCCCTTCCAGCCCTGACCATTCTGTGGCTCTGTGATATAGAGAAAAACTGGAGCAGGCTGCCCAAGAGAGGTTGTGGAGGCTCTTTCTCTGGAGAGCTTCCAAACCCACCTGGCCATTGCAACCCTGGGCAAGCTGCTGTGGGTGCTCCTGCTTCTTGATCGTCTCCAGAGGTCCCTTAGAGTCATAGAATCACAGAATCAAGCAGGTTGGAAGAGAGCTCCAGGCTCAGCCAGCCCAGC
Organism: Pogoniulus pusillus; assembly: GCF_015220805.1. Lineage (NCBI taxonomy): Eukaryota > Metazoa > Chordata > Aves > Piciformes > Lybiidae > Pogoniulus > Pogoniulus pusillus. Next base: position 23,889,324 of record NC_087282.1, on the reverse strand, counting down.
CTAGCACCCAGCCCTGCCCAACCAACCAGACCATGGCACTCAGTGCCCCGGCCAGGCTTGGCTGCAACACCTCCAGCCACAGCCACTCCACCACCTCCCTGGGCAGCCCATTCCAATGCCAATCACTCTCTCTGCCAACAACTTCCTCCTAACACCCAGCCTGAGCCTGCCCTGGCACAGCTTGAGGCTGTGTCCCCTTGTTCTGGTGCTGCTTGCCTGGCAGCAGAGCCCAACCCCACCTGGCTACAGCCTCCCTGCAGGGAGTTCCAACCCTTCCAACCCTCTCCAATATGCTGTGATTCTGTGGCAGCCTTGCCTGCTCTTTGCCTGGCTGGTCCCTGGCCACTGTCTGGAAAGCAGAAGGGCCAGGAGAGCAGGCCAGCAGTGCCATTCCCTCCAGCTGTGCCTCGGGCTCCAGGAACACCACCTGCCCCCAAGGCAAAGGCTTTTTCATAGCCCTCAGGGTTAGCCAGAGCAAGCCAGAGTGTGACTGGCAAGAGATGGGACGTTGGAGAGAGAAGGGTTCGAGCAGCAGTGCTTTAAACACACACACACATCAGCAGCATGCCAGTCTGCAGTGCAGCCCTCGCCTCCAGCTCCGAGCAGATGCAACCCAGATTGTCTCAAGAACACAGACATCAGTGCCAGTGGAAACAAAGAAGGCAAGAAGTGGAAAAGTCAAGTTCATATGGGAAGGCTGCTACGGGGAGATGCATGCTCTGCATGACCTCCGGGCACACACAGTGGAATCAGACCATAATGCGAAGCAGACAAATGCTTCCACCCCCTCCCTTCAGCCTAAACGCGGCAGAGAGAGTTGCTGAGGTTGAACTCCGGTCAGGGGCTTACCGCAGGGAGCTGAGCTCCTCCTCGGGGCCAGGTAAGGTGCCAGACGACAGTGTCCACCAGCTGCTTTCTGCAGCAAGCCAGCGAAAGGCAGGGGGAAGGTCCCGCGGCTCCCCCTGCTTCTAGAGAGCAAGTTTGCAGCCGCTGCCTCTGCACAGCCCAGCCGGAGAGTGGTTCGTGTGCGAGATGCACAGGAGGAAGCAGGGCAGGGAAGAGGAGCGCTGCTGCCTCCTCATCCTCTGGCAGCAGCAGTCAGCACATCGCACGCCCGGGATGCAGCAACAGCTCCGCACCAGCCCCGAGGGGAGGCTTCCTGCCACACGATGCAATCCCCCACTGAGCTAAGCTGCAAGAGCCTCGTGGAAGCGCAGCGCTTCCAGCTAAGCGCTGGCACATCCCAGCAGCTCGGCTGCCGGCCAGCGAGGCGAGGCGAGGAGAGGAGAAGAGAGGCTGCTGCGGACACAGCCAGCCCAGCCTGGGGACGGGGTGGCAGCAAACCCCAGCAGCCAGGCTGTGGGCCCTAAGGTCTGGGCTCTGGGGGCTCTGTGGGGAGCAGATCCTGGCTGCTCTCGGAGGGCTCCCACCACCTGCACCGCGGTGTCTGCTGCAGCTCGGAACCTCCTGAGCTAGCGCTCAGCAGCTGCCCAGCTATGGGCGAGCAAGGACCTGCCGGCAGATGACAGCAGGAGCACTTCACGTGTGGGTTAAAGAAACCTAAACGGCAAGCGTGTGGACGCCAAACTCTTCAACCTGGTCTCCACTTTCGGGGTCCGAAGCTCCTGCCCTTAAGTGGAGCCCATTCAGGAGCTTCGCTCCTTTGTCGCCACTGTAGGTGTCCCAAGCCCCTGCCGCTAAGGGATAGCTTCACTCCTTTGTTACTTCCCCTCAAGTGTGTTTTGACTCAGGTCCTGATCAGATGCCTGCCGCTTTCGGGCTGCTTTCGGGCAGGGACACAACAGATGGAAGAGATCTGCCCCGAGCAGTTGAGCCGAAGTGGCGCTGGTGGGACGGAGCTGACTCACTCCGCGATGGGATCTGAGCGCCGACGCCGGCGGCGCAGCTGTCAGCTCCAGCGCCGAAGGAGGAGCAGCTGGCAGGGTGCCCACCAGGTGGGTGAAGGTGTTCCCCGGCGCCCAGCAGGCCCCCCTGGTGCAATCAGGCAGCAGCTGGATCTCACCGGCGGCAGTTTGGCTTGCGGTGCCCTTACCCAGGCCGGTTCTGCAAGAGGGAGTTGGCTAAGGGGAGAAGGCAGTGTCGAAATGCTGGCACACGGCCCGCAGCCTGCACGCAGGGGCTTGGGCAACAGGGAGGGCAAAGCAGAGGAACAGTTAATCCAGAGCGGGCACCGAGCTGCTCCCTGCCCAGCGCTGCTGCAGAATCACCCTGCGGATGCTGCAGGGCTCAGGGCTGCTGAGGAGACCCAGGACAGGACACACACAGAGGCTCTCAGCAGGGTGCTGGGAAAGGCAGAGCCCTGCTTTGCAAATGTCCTCTGGGACAGACTGAGTCTGGCAAGAGGTGGCCCTGGGATGCTGGGGACAGAGGTGTTTGCAAGGTAATTTATCAGCCACTTATAGTACTGACAAAGTTCACCTGCAGCACTGCCTCCAGTGCTGGGAACACAGCACAAGAACCACCTGGAGCTGCTGCAGAGGGGCCAGAGGAGGCCACCAAGGTGATCAGAAGGTTGCAGAACCTCCCCTATGGGGACAGGCTGGGAGAGTTGGGGCTGCTCAGCCTGGAGAAGGCTGCAGGGAGAACTCAGAGCAGCCTTGCAGTGCCCAAAAGGGGCTCCAGGAGAGCTGAGAAGGGACTTGTGACAAGGGCTGGGAGTGCCAGGCAGAGGGATAATGGCTTTGAGCACGGGGGAAGAGTGAGACTGGAGAGTGAGGGTGGTTAGACACTGGCACAGGTTGCCCAGGAAGGCTGTGGCTGCCCCCTCCCTGGAAGTGTTCAAGGCCAGATTGGATGGGGCCTTGCGCAAGCTGTGCTGGTGGGAGGTGTCCCTGCCCATGGCAGGGGCTTGGAACTGGATGAGCTTTAAAGTCCATTCATCTCTGCTATGGGTCAGGAACTGGCTGGAGGGCAGGGCCCAGAGAGTGGTGGTGAATGGTGCCACATCCAGCTGGCAGCTGGCACTGGTGCTGTGCCCCAGGGATCAGTGCTGGGCACAGTCCTGTTCAATGTCTTTAGTGATGATCTGGAGCAGGGGATTGAGTCCAGCAGCAGTGAGTTTGCAGATGACACCAACCTGGGAGCAGCTGTGGAGCTGTTGGAGGGCAGCAGAGCCCTACAGAGGGACCTGGCCAGGCTGGATGGGGTGGGCAGAGGCCAAGGGGATGAGACTGAACAAGGCCAAGGGCAGGGTTCTGCACTTTGGCCACAACAACCCCAAGCAGCACTACAGGCTGGGGCCAGAGTGGCTGAGAGCAGGCAGGCAGAGAGGGCCCTGGGGGTGGTGGGAGAGAGGAGCTGCAGAGGAGGCAGCAGTGCCCAGGTGGGCAGCAGAGCCAATGGCATCCTGGGCTGGCTGAGGAGCAGTGTGGGCAGCAGGACAAGGGAGGTTCTTGTGCCCCTGTGCTCAGCACTGCTCAGGCCACCCCTGCAGTGCTGTGTCCAGTTCTGGGCTCCTCCATTGCAGAGAGATGCTGAGGTGCTGGAAGGTGTTTGGAGAAGGGCAGCAAGGCTGGGGAGGGGCCTGGAGCAGAGCCCTGTGAGGAGAGGCTGAGGGAGCTGGGGGGGTGCAGCCTGCAGCAGAGGAGGCTCAGGGCAGAGCTCATTGCTGCCTGCAGCTGCCTGCAGGGAGGTTGTAGCCAGGTGGGGTTGGGCTCTGCTGCCAGCAGCCAGCAGCAGAAGAAGGGGACACAGCCTGAAGCTGTGCCAGGGCAGGTCTGGGCTGGATGTTGTTAGGAAGTTCCTGGCAGAGAGAGTGATTGGCACTGGAATGGGCTGCCCAGGGAGGTGGTGGAGTGGCCGTGGCTGGAGGTGTTGCAGCCAAGCCTGGCTGGGGCACTGAGTGCCATGGTCTGGTTGGTTGGGCAGGGCTGGGTGCTAGGCTGGGCTGCCTGAGCCTGGAGCTCTCTGCCAGCCTGCTTGGTTGTGATCTTCAAGGTCCCTTCCAACCCAAACCATTGCATGAATCTCTGGTTCCCATGCCCAGCCCTGGATGTAACACTGCTCAGAGACCAAGAGCAGCACAGTAAATCTTTAAGCCAGAGCCTTGGCCGGGCCCTCCCCAGGCGTGTTCCCTCGGGACACTGCGGTAGGAGCTGCCTTGGGTTTGCCCCTGGGAGGAGCTCCGAGAGCAGCCTGTGCAGCAGCCACAGCCCTTTGCCTCCGGGCACAGCAATCCGCAGGAAATGAGGCTCTGGCTTCAGTCAGCAGTGCTTGATTCACCCAGGAGAGGCAGAGGAGGTTTCATTTAAACACAAGGAGCAATTCTTGCCCTGTGAGGGTGACAAAGCCTGGCACAGGCTGCCCAGGGGGGCTGTGGAGTCTCCCTTCCCGGAGGTTGTCAAGAGCTGCCTGGCTGTGTTCCTGTGTGGTCTGCTCTGGGTGACCCTGCTCTGGCAGGGGTTGGACTGGATGAGCTTTGGAGGTCCCTTCCAGCCCCTCACATTCTGTGATGCTGTGAATTCACTGCCAGAGCCAAACCCTTGGTGGTATGGGGCATGAGCAGTGAGCAGCCCAGCGAGCAGAGCATCAGCTCAGAGGCAGCGAGGCAGCCCTTGCAGAGACACTGCTGCAAAGCTCTGTGAGCAAACAGCTGCCTGAGCTCCCTCTCAGCAGCTGCTGAGTGTGCACAGCTCAGAGCATCCAGCAGCCACCTCTTGCAGGGGCTGCTGCAGCTGAGCTGTGTCCAGCACCCAGGGCTCGCTTGGACCGATGCAGATTGGAGCCCTCCAGCACACCCTGCTCTGCTCTCAGCTCCTGGGTGACCTGCCCTGCCATTTCAGGGCACCCAAGCAGCCAAGAGGGCACCCAATGTCCAGCCAACAGGATACTCATTGAGCCAAGGGGGCACCCAGTGAACCAAGAGGGCACCCAATGCCCAGCCAACAGGGCACTCATTGACCTAAGAGGGCACCCACTGAACCAAGAGGGCACCCAATTCCCAGCCAACAGGATATTCATTGAGCCAAGGGGGCACCCACTGAACCAAGAGGGCACCCAATGCCCAGCCAACAGGGCACTCATTGAGCCAAGGGGGCACCCATTGAACCAAGAGGGCACCCAATGCCCAGCCAACAGGGCACTCATTGAGCCAAGGGGGCACCCACTGAGCCACAAGGGCACACAATGCCCATCCATGGACCCAAAGGGGCACCCAGAGCACTCACTGAACCAAGAGGGCAGCCATGGAGCCAAGAGTGCACCCAAAGCCCACCCAACAGGGCAGCCCTTGAGCTAAGAGGGCACTCATTGAGCCAAGAGCCTGGAAGCACTTTGGAAACAGGCTCCTTCCTGGGCCCAAGAGTAGCAAAGGGGAGCAGAGGGCTACAGCTAAATGGAACTCTCAGCAGAGAGCAGAGCATGGCACTTCCCATCACAACCCTGCCAGGCTGTGCAGCAGTTTCCCCTCACCACCTCTGCTGTGACAAAGGCTGTGCCACAGGCAAAGTGAGGAAAAGTGGCAGAACCTTTGGCTCTTCAGCACCACAGTCCTCCTCTCCTCCTGCATTTCCCCACTCTTGGAGGCACTGCCCCCTCCCAGAATAAAGCCAAAGTGTCTACAAGTAGGTCAGGAGGTGGTAGGGAAGAACTGGGAATGCCCCAGTTTCACCTGGCAGGCAGTTCTCAACCTGTTCAGAGACTGCTTGGGCATGTGGCATACCAAATGTTGGCTAACACCTACCACCTGCAGGCCAGGGCTTGAGAAACAGCAAGCTGCTGAGGGCACAGCCCTGCTGGGTGGGTAGGGTTAAGCCCAAAAACCATCAGACAGCTTCCTGCTTCCCTTCTCCAACTTTCACTGCTCCTGTGCTCCGTGCCTGGGGCTTGTCCCACATGACTATGAGCTGACTCTGCACATCTGAGCAACAGCAGGAAGATCTGCATCAGGAAAAGCATTTCAACAGGCCTGGAGAGAGCCAAGAAGGATCCTAACTCATCCCAGCAGCATGTTAGTCACCTGGCACGGTCCAGAGGGACTTCAGCTGGAGGAGGAAGAATCACAGAATGGGTTGGGTTGGGAGGGACTTCCAAAGCTCATCTGGTCCAAGCCCCCTGCACTGAGCAGACACAGCCTCCACGAGAACAGGTTTTCCCCAGCCCTGGCCAGCATCACTTGCAATATCTCCACCACCTCCCTGAGCAACCTGCTGCAGTGTTCCAGCAGCCTCCTGCTGCAGAACTTGTTCCTCACATCCAATCTCAGCCTGCTCTGCTCGAGTTTGAAGCCACTGTCCTTGTCCTGTCCCTCATCCTTTGGAACCAGCCCCTCTGCAGCCTGCTTGTAGCCCCTTCAGGCACTGGAAGGCTGCTCTGAGGTCTCCTTGGAGCTTCTCTTCTGCAGGCTGAACAAAAGTTCTCTTAAATGCTGACAGACAAACATGTCTTTTATGGAGAGGACCTCAGCAGGTTGCCTGCTTTTGCAGGAGACAAACCTGGACTAAGCTGCTGCAGCACTCAGGGCAGTCTTTGCTGGATGCTACCTCCAGGCTCATGAATTCCTGCCCAGCTGACTAAGCAGGAGCTTTACAACACACTTCTAATGCAACTATGAGCCTGAGGCTTCCACACTTGCCTTCTGCTGGGAGATCTCCCAGTCTTGTTCCAGCTGGATCTTCAGAAAGCCTCTGGGAACATCCTGTGGCAGCACAGACAGTCTCTGATGCTTTCTTAGTGAGCTCATACTTCTCAGTGACTCCTCAGCACATGGAGCCCCTTGGTGCATGCATTGGCTTGGCCCAAATCACCACACTGTGTGGATCAGAGAACCATAGAATGAGTTGGGTGGGAAGGGACCTTTGAGACCAGCCAGTTCCAGCCCCCTGCCATGGGCAGGGACACCTCCCACCACAGAACCATACAGCCATGGAATCACAGACTCAAGCAGGCTAGCAGAGAACTCCAGGCTCAGCCAGCCCAGCCTAGCACCCAGCCCTGCCCAACCAACCAGACCATGGCACTCAGTGCCCCAGCCAGGCTTGGCTGCAACACCTCCAGCCACAGCCACTCCACCACCTCCCTGGGCAGCCCATTCCAGTGCCAATCACTCTCTCTGACAACAACTTCCTAACAACAGCCAGCCTAGACCTGCCCTGGCACAGCCTGAGGCTGTGTCCCCTTCTTCTGCTGCTGGCTGCCTGGCAGCAGAACCCAACCCCACCTGGCTACAGCCTCCCTGCAGGCAGCTGCAGGCAGCAATGAGCTCTGCCCTGAGCCTCCTCTGCTGCAGGCTGCACCCCCCCAGCTCCCTCAGCCTCTCCTCACAGGGCTCTGCTCCAGGCCCCTCCCCAGCCTTGCTGCCCTTCTCCAAACACCTTCCAGCACCTCAACATCTCTCTGCAATGGAGGAGCTCAGAACTGGACACAGCATTGCAGGGGTGGCCTGAGCAGTGCTGAGCACAGGGGCACAAGAACCTCCCTTGTCCTGCTGCCCACACTGCTCATGATGGACAATGCTCCTCTGCTATGAGCACAGGCTGAGGGAGCTGGGGGGGTGCAGCCTGCAGAGGAGAAGGCTCCAGAGGCACCTCAGAGCTGCTGCCAGAGCCTGAAGGGATCCTGCAGGAAGGCTGCAGAGAGACTTTGGCTGAGGGTGTCTGAGCCAGGCCAAGGGGAATGGCTTGGAGCTGAGGCAGAGCAGGGTGGGAGTGGAGCTGAGGCAGAGGTTGCTGAGTGTGAGGGTGGTGAGAGCCTGGCACAGGCTGCCCAGGGAGGCTGTGGCTGCCTCCTGCCTGGGGGTGCTGAAGGCCAGGCTGGATGAGACCTTGGGCACCCAAGTGTAGCTGGGAGGTGTCCCTGCCCATGGCAGAGGGGTTGGGGCAGAGAATCTCTGAGCTCCCTCCCAGCCTGAGCCATTCAGTGATTCCATGATTCTATGATCTGTCTCATGTGATGCTTTGGGCCAGGCCTGTGAATGCACCAGAGGCAAACCAGGCTCTGCTGGGTGATGCCCAGTGCCAGGCCAAGGGCTGATGTGGAAGCTGAGGCACAGGAAGTGCCATGGAAACACGAGGAGGATTTGTTTCCCAGAGAGGGTGACAGAGCCTGGCACAGGCTGCCCAGGGGGGTTGTGGAGTCTCCCTCTCTGGAGATATTCAAACCTGCCTGAGTGTGTTCCTGTGTGCCCTGCCCTGGGTGATGCTGCTCTGGCAGGGGGCTTGGGCTGGTGCCTTCCAACCCCTCCCATTCTGTGGCTCTTTGATCTCAGCTGCTGGTCCCAGTCTCACTAACAATGAGGTAGGTTTAGTTGAGTCTGGGCACTAAGGCTCATTAAAAGTCAGGTCACTGCCTGAGTTTTCTTTCCTTGTCAGTAAGTTTCTGGTGCTCAGGGTGATGGAATCACATTGAATTTGGATGCTCTTCAGAGGCCACTTCCAACCCCTCCCAGTCTGTGTTACTGTGAGGCTGTGAACCAGAGAGGACTGCAAGTTAGCAGAGAGCACTGTGGAGAGGCACCTGTGTGATAAGGCTGCTCCTAGGCCACGAGCAGATGTTAAAGGCTGCCAAAGAGAGTGGCCAAACACTGGAGGGGCACACAGTGAGCAGAGAGTCATAGATTCAGCCGGGTTGGAAAAGACCTTCAAGCTCATCCAGTCCAACCTAGCACCCAGCACCTTCTAATTAACTAACTTCTGGCACCAACTGCCTCATGCAGCCTCCTTTCAAACACCCCTAGGGATGGGGACTCCACCACCTCCCCGGGAAGCCCATTCCAGTTCTCTCTGAAGAGCTTTTTCCTAGCACCCAGCCTGAACCTGCCCTGGCATAGCTTGAGGCTGGGTCCTCTTGTTCTGTCCCTGGGTGCCTGGCACAAGAGCCCAACCCCACCTGGCTGCAGCCAGAGATTGGCACTGGAATGGGCTGCCCAGGGAGGTGGTGGAGTGGCTGTGGCTGGAGGGGTTGCAGCCAAGCCTGGCTGGGGCACTGAGTGCCATGGTCTGGTTGGTTGGGCAGGCTGAGCCTGGAGCTCTCTTCCAGCCTGCTTGATTCCATGGTTCTATGGTTCTATGCAGTGATGCTTGCTGCCCTGGGGTGGTCCAAGAGCAGCCTTTCTGCTGCCACCTCTGCTCTTTTGCAATCCTGCTTTGCAGAGAGGGGAGAATTTCCCTGCCACTTCACCAGAAACAGCCCAATCATCCTGTAACTGCTCTTCCTGGGAAGCAGGAGTTTATGCTGCTGGAGCCAAACATCACAGAATTATCACTGCTGCAGACATGGCTCAGTTTCATCATTGTACAAATGCCTCCCTGGAGAGAGAGGAGAGTGAACTCAGCTGGCACAGCACACAGCAGCCCACAGCACTCACCGAGCAGTGGGGAACAGCTTTGGCACGGACCTCGCCTGTGACCTAATGCAGTGCTGCTGCCAGAGCTCCCAGCTCTCATCCTCCTGCCCTTGGCTGGAGTTTCTGAGGGGCTGAAGCACACCCAGAGCGTAGGGCAGCTTGTCCCAGCTCCGGCTGGGAGCGCTGTGCCTGCTGCTGCCTTCCCTCTTTCTCTTTGGTGGAGAAGAGGAGAGGCTGGGGATGAAATCACAGAACTCCAGAGGCTGGAAGGGACCTCCAGAGATCACCCAGCCCAACCCCCCTGCCAAGGCAGCACCACCCAGGGCAGGGCACACAGGAATGCAGCCAGAAGGGGCTGGAAAGGCTCCAGAGCAGGAGACTCCACAGCCTCTCTGGGCAGCCTGCTCCAGGGCTCCAGCCCCCTCACACCAAAGAGGTTTCTCCTCCTGTGGAGCTGAAACCTTCTCTGCTCCAGTTTGTAGCTGTTGCTCCTTGGCTTACTGCTGCTGGCCACCAAATAGAGCTTGGCCCCCTCCACTTGACCCCCACCCCTCAGGTGTCTGTACACATGGCTCAGATCTGCTCTAAGCCTCCTCCTCTCCACACTAACCAGCCCCAGGGCTCTCAGGCTCTCTCCAGAGGGAGATGTTCAAGGCCCCCACTCATCCTCATGGCTCTGCACTGGGCTCTCTCCAGCAGGTCCCTGTCTCTCCTGAGCTGGGAAGCCCAGAACTGGGCACAGCATTGCAGCTGTGGTCTCAGCAGGCAGAGCAGAGAGGCAGCAGAACCTCCCCAGCCCTGCTGGCCACACTTTTCCTGCTGCCCCCCAGGATGCCCTTGGCCCTCTTGGCCACCAGGGCACATTGCTGCCCATGCAGAACTTGCTGCCCACCAGCACTCCAAGGCCTCTCTCCACAGAGCTGCTTTCCAGCAGGGCAGCCCTGTCCTGGTGCCTGCTGAGATTCCTCCCCAGATGCAGGACCCTGCACTTGTCCTTGCTGAACTTCATGCGGTTTGCCTCCACCCAGGGGCTCTCAGCCTGTCCAGATCTCCTCGGATGGCAGCCCAGCCTGGCAGGCTGCAGGCCACCTCCCCAGCTCTGTACCAGCAGGCTTCCAAAACCACAGTCACAGTCTGTGTCCCTGCCAAACGTCCTGTGCTCAGCCTTTGCCCAGCTCTCAGCCTGCCCAGTGCTGGCTGGATGGCAGCACAGCCTGAGGGTGCACTCAATGCCCTCACCCAGGTGGCTGAACTGAGCAGTGGTTCCTCGGCTCAGGGACTGCTCCCCAGCTGCCTCTGCTGCTCACCTTCGCAGAGACTTGCATTCAGGTCCCAGTGCTCCTCACTCCAGCTGCCAAAGGGCTTCGACAAGCCCCTGAGCCTGGAGCAGAAACCACCTGGAAACGCCTTAGGGGGAAGACAAGGAGCATCTCTGCGTGCTGAGGAGCAGGAACTGGAGTGCAGCTCTCACAGTTGTATGCAGGATAAAATCAGCCTGAGACACCCCTGGCACTGGAGCCACCTCCTGGGAGAAGATCCTAGAATCCCAGAATCAGGCAGGGCTGGAAGGGGCCACAAGAAGCAGCCAGTGCCAACCCCCTGCCATGCCCAGGGACACCCTACCCTAGAGCAGGCTGCACACAGCCTCAGCCAGCCTGGCCTCAAACACCTCCAGCCATGGGGCCTCAACCCCCTCCCTGGGCAACCCAGTCCAGCCTCTCACCACTCTCCTGCTCAAAATCTTCCTCCTCACCTCCAGCCTCACTCTCCCCACCTCCACCTTTGCTCCATTCCCCCCACTCCTGACACTCCCTCACACCCTCAAAAGTCCCTCCCCAGCTTTTTTGGAGCCCCCTTCAGATCCTGGCAGGCCACAAGAAGGTCACCTGGGAGCCTCCTCTGCTCCAGCCTGCACAGCCCCAACTCTTTCAGGCTGTGCTCACAGCAGAGCTGCTGCAGCCTCTGAGCATTCTCCTGGCCCTGCTCTGGACACTCTCCAGCATCTCCACAGCCCTCTTGTCCCAGGGGCTCCAGAGCTGGATGCAGCACTCCAGGTGGGGTCTCAGCAGAGCAGAGGGGCAGAATCCCCTCCCTGGCCCTGCTGGCCACACTGCTGCTGCTGCAGCCCAGGCTCTGCTTGGCTCTCTGGGCTGCAGTGCACACTGCTGGCTCCTGCTGAGCTTCTCCTCCAGCAGCACTCCCAGTGCCTCTGCTCAGGGCTGCTCTCCAGCCTGGCACTGCCCAGCCTGGAGTTGTGCCTGGCATTGCAGTCCAACCCCCCTGGCAGAGCAGGGGCAGGCAGGGCAGGGCACACAGGAACACATCTTCCAGTTCCTCTCCTGCTGCCCTGTGGTGCAGAGCTGTGCCCTGAAGGCAAGGTGCTCCAGCTGTGAAAACCTATTTCATTGGTGGCACTCAAATCTCCTCAGGAAATCATTAGCATGAGAATTTCATTATTAATGAGACCTAACTAATTAAGGCCACAAATAATTCCATAGCCCTGCTTGCACAGAGATTTAATCTGCTGGAGCCACTGCAGCAGTAAATCCAAACTCTTTAAGGCAGAGCCTGTTGGAAGGCATCTGACAGGCACTCAAGTGCGGTTTGGAGCCTCTCACATGAACTTCTTTTGAGCACAGACTCAGTGGCTCCAGGCTCTCTCGTGTCCCATTTTGCACACTTGCTTCTCTGGTGGAGCAGCAAAGCCTGCCCAGGCAAGGCAGGACATGGTTGGAGTCTGTTACAGACCACCCAGCCAGGAGGAAGAGTTTGATTTATTACTCTTTAAGCAACTGGAGGCTGCCTCAAGATCCCCTGCCCTTGTTCTGGTGGGCGACTTTAACCTACCAGACATCTGCTGGGACTTAAACACTGCAGAGAAGAAGCAGTCTGGAAGGTTTCTGCAATGTGTGGAAGACAACTTCCTATCCCAGCTGTTAGGTGAGCCTACCAGGGGGGCAGCCCTGCTTGACCTGCTGCTCACAAACAGAGAGGGGCTGGTAGGGGATGTGGTGGTTGGAGGCTGCCTGGGGTCCAGTGACCATGAAATTATAGAGTGAAACCAGGAGGGGCATCAACAGAACCTCCACACTGGACTGCCCAAGGGCAGACTGCAGCCTATTTAAGGAACTAACTCAGAAAGTTCCTTGGGAAAGAGCCCTTAGAAACAAAGGGGTCCAGGAAGGTTGGAGCTGCTTCAAGAGAGAACTCCTGCAGGCACAGGAGCAGCTGTGCCATTGTGCCAGCAGAGGAGCCAAGGAGGGAGGCAGCCAGGCTGGATGGGCAGGGAGCTGCTGAAGGAATTAAAGATTAAAAAGAGAGTGTATCACCTTTGGAAAAGAGGGGAGGTGTCCCAGGAAGAGTTCAAGGATGTTGCTAGGTCTTGTAAAAAAAAAATGAGAGAGGCAAAAGCCCATTTGGAGCTCAGGCTGCCACTGCTGGTAAGGGGAATAAAAAATGTTCCTATAAATATATTAATGGCAAGAGAAGGGCCAAGGACAACCTCCAGTCCTTGTTAGATAGAGAGGGGAACAGAGTGACAAAGGATGAGGAAAAGGCAGAGGTGCTTAACACCTTCTTTGCCTCAATCTTCACTAGTGGGACAGGTTGTCTCCAGCACAGCTGGACTCCTGAAGTGGTGGATGGAGGCAGGGACCAGTACAGTCCCCCTCTAATCCATGAGGAATCAGTAAGGGACCTGCTGAGACACTTGGATCCTCACAAGTCCACGGCACTGGATGGGATCCATCCTAGGGTGCTGAGAGAGCTGGAGCTGAGCTGGCCAAGCCACTCTCCATCATTTATCAGCAGTCCTGGCTCACTGCAGAGGTTCCTGAAGACTGGAAGCTGCCAATGTGATCCCATCCACAAGAAGGGTTGTAAGGAGGAGCCAGAAAACTACAGAGCTGTGAGCCTGACCTCAGTGCCAGGCAAGGGCATGGAACAGGTGATCTTGGGTGCCATCACACAGCACCTACAGGATGGCCAAGGGATCAGGCCCAGCCAGCATGGGTTCAGGAAGGGCAGGTCCTGCCTCACCAACCTGATCTCCTTTTATGATCAGGTTCCTGCCTGGTGAGTGTGGGGCAGGCTGTGGATGGAGTCTGCCTGGACTCCAGCAAGGCCTTTGACACTGTCTGCCACAAGCAGCTCCTGGCCAAGCTGGCAGCTCATGGCTTGGACAGATTCACTCTGTGCTGGATCAAGAACTGTCTGGATGGCAGAGCCCAGAGAGTGGTGGTGAATGGTGCCACATCCAGTTGGCAGCTGTCACTAGTGGTGTTCCCCAGGGATCAGTGCTGGGCTCAGTCCTGTTCAATGTCTTTATTGATGACCTGGACGAGGGCATTGAGTCCAGCATCAGTAAGTTTGCAGATGACACCAAGCTAGGAGCAGCTGTGGAGCTGCTGGAAGGCAGCAGAGCCCTGCAGAGGGACCTGGCCAGGCTGGATGGGTGGGCAGAGGCCAAGAGGATGAGACTGAACAAGGCCAAGGGCAGGTTCTGCACTTTGGCCACAACAACCCCAAGCAGCACTGCAGGCTGGGGCCAGAGTGGTTGAGAGCAGCCAGGAGGAAAGGGACCTGGGGATACTGATAGAGAGTAGCTGAAGATGAGCCAGCAGTGTGCCCAGGTGGGCAGCAGAGCCAATGGCATCCTGGGCTGGCTCAGGAGCAGTGTGGGCAGCAGGAGCAGGGAGGTCATTCTGCCCCTGTACTCAGCACTGCTCAGGCCACACCTTGAGTGCTGTGTCCAGTTCTGGGCTCCTCAATTCAAGAAAGATGTTGAGGTGCTGGAACATGTCCAGAGAAGGGCAACAAAGCTGGGGAGGGGCCTGGAGCACAAATCCTATGAGGAGAGGCTGAGGGAGCTGGGGGGGTGCAGCCTGCAGCAGAGGAGGCTCAGGGCAGAGCTCATTGCTGCCTGCAGCTGCCTGAAGGGACATTGTAGCCAGGTGGGGGTTGGGCTCTGCTGCCAGGCAGCCAGCAATAGAACAAGGGGACACAGTCTCAAGTTGTGCCAGGGTAGGTATAGGCTGGGTGTGAGGAGGAAGCTGTTGTCAGAGAGAGTGATTGGCATTGGAATGGGCTGCCCAGGGAGGTGGTGGAGGCACCGTCCCTGGAGGTGTTCAAGCAAAGCCTGGCTGAGGCACTTAGTGCCATGGTCTGGTTTGCTGGCTAGGGCTGGGTGCTGGGTTGGACTGGATGAGCCTGGAGGTCTCTTCCAACCTGGTTGATTCTATGATTCTATGATTCTATGCACAAGCCTATTTTGGGCCTATCAGGCCTGCCACAACATCTGTTGCTGCTTGCCTGGCAACCCCAGCTGGCTACAGCCTCCCTGCAGGCAGCTGCAGGCAGCAATGAGCTCTGCCCTGAGCCTCCTCTGCTCCTGCTGAGCACAGGGGCACAATAACCTCCCTTGTCCTGCTGCCCACACTGCTCCTGAGCCAGCCCAGGATGCCATTGGCTCTGCTGCCCACCTGGGCACTGCTGCCTCCTCTGCAGCTCCTCTCTCCCAGCACCCCCAGCTCCCTCTCTGCCTGCCTGCTCTCAGCCACTCTGGCCCCAGCCTGTAGTGCTGCTTGAGGTTCTTGTGGCCACAGTGCAGAACCCTGCACTTGGCCTTGTTCAGTCTCATCCCATTGGCCTCTGCCCACCCATCCAGCCTGGCCAGGTCCCTCTGCAGGGCTCTGCTGCCCTCCAACAGCTCCACAGCTGCTCCTAGCTTGGTGTCATCTGCAAACTCACTGATGCTGGACTCAATCCCCTGCTCCAGATCATCAATAAAGATGTTGAACAGGACTGTGCCCAGCACTGATCCCTGGGGCACACCACCAGTGACAGCTGCCAGCTGGATGTGGCACCATTCACCACCACTCTCTGGGCTCTGCCCTCCAGCCAGTTCCTGACCCAGCACAGAGTGAATCTGTCCAAGCCAGGAGCTGCCAGCTTGGCCAGGAGCTGCTTGTGGCAGACAGTGTCAAAGAATGGGTTAGCTTGGAAGGGACCTCAAGGACCATCCAGTGCCAACCCCCTGCCATAGTCAGGGACACCTCCCACGAGAACAGGTCACTCAAGGCCTCATCCTGCCTGGCACAGAACACCTCCAGGGAGGCTGTGGATCTCAGAAGCACAGAATGTGATCAAAGATCACAAACTTAATTGCCTCAAGTTTCCCAGGAGAAGGCATGTAAGTGCCTCAAGTGGTGGCAGGAAGTGCCATCACCATGGTGGCCCTTCTCTGGACCTGCTCCAGCCCCTCAATGTCTTTCTTGGAGTGAGGGCCCCAAAACTGAGGCCAGGACTCAAGTTGTGGCCTCCCCAGTGTCTAGTAAAGGGGCACAATCCCTGCTCCTGCTGCCCACACCATGGCTGCTCCAGGCCAGGCTGCTGGTGCCCTTCTTGCCCACCTGGGCACACCCTGGCTCATCTCCAGCTGCTGTCACCCAGCACCTCCAAGGCTTTCTCTGTTGGGCAGTTTCCAGCCACTCTGCTTCAGACCTGGAGCCCTCCTGGGGTTGCTGTGAGCCAAGTGCAAGCTGGAGTGGCAAAGGCTGCCCTGCCATGGACCTTGCTTGGTCTTGCTTCTTCCCTTCCTTTCTCAGCAGTCACTGTCCCAGGGAGATGGCCAAGGACAGGCAGGAGGCTCCTGGGGTCCAGCCTGGAACAGAGGTTTCTGCAGACAGCACAGACCCAGAGGCCCTTTGGTTTTCTTTTTTAGGAGGAAAGTTCTCTTCATAGCTGGAAACAGAAGAAAGGACTCACAGAGCACTTCAGCCACGAAGCCTTCCTCAGTAACTGCAAGACAAGGGCCCAGCTGAGCTGCCCTGGGGTCTGCTCTCTGCCTCAGCTTCTGCCTCACCATCCCAACCTGTGCTTTGGCAGCAAAGAACCACAGCTGGATGTGTGCAGCTGCAGCAGGAAAGCTCCCTCGGGGGAAAACATCTCTCAGAAGTGGGTACCTACTTACAGCCTCCGTGGCTGATCACAAAACTGTCCAGAGCTTTAAGCAGGAACTGAGATCAGCTGAATCCATTGGGCAGGACTCGATTTAGTCCCCATTTGAATAGCAGAGCTGCAGCCCCAGGCAGCTCTGCTGCCCCAGAGCTGGAACCAGCAGCGGCCCAGAACACACAGAGGGTGACCTGTGCTGCTGCCAGGTCCAGCCAGGGGAGGGAAGCAGATCACAGGGAGGGAAGCAGATCACAGGGAGGGAAGCAGATCACAGGGAGGGAAGCAGATCACAGGGAGGGAAGCAGATCACAGGGAGGGAAGCAGATCACAGGGAGAGAAGCAGATCACAGGGAGGGAAGCAGATCACAGGGAGGGAAGAAGTAGATCATGGGAAGGGAAGAAGCAGATCTCTGTCAGTAGGAACCTCTGTACCTGCCACCAGCACAAGAAGGACCTGGAGGTGATAGAAGGGGTCCAGAGGAGCTCACCAAGATGATCAGAGGCTGCAGAACCTCCCCTGTGGGACAGGCTGAGAGAGTTGGGGCTGTTCAGCCTCGAGAAGAGAATCATGGTCTGGATTGGAAAGGACCTTCAAAGGTCACCTAGTGCAACCCCAGCACTGCAGGAACAGCTTAGAGCAGCCTTCCAGTGCCTGAAGGGGGCTACAGGAGAGCTGGAGAGAGGCTCTTAAGAAGGATTTGTAGTGCTAGGGTGAGAGGCAACGGATCAAGCCGTGGAGATGGAGAGTGGAGATGAGGAGGGAACTCTTCAGAGTGAGGGAGGTGAGACACCTGCTGGTGCAAGAGCCAAGGAGCTCCCCCAGCTGCAGCGGTGCCCAGGGCAGGGCGAACACAGCTGCAGCAACATCTGCCTGTGGAGAGCAGAGCCCCGCACATGCCCCGCGGGGAGGACTCCCATTTGACACCAGCAGCGGCACAACCCAATCCTAACCCAACGCAGCGCTCTGGAAGCTTTCACTGCTTGACTCAGAATTTCCAGATGAAGCAAACAAGGCAAAAACCAACCCAAAACATCCTCTGAATTCTTTCCAAGGCTGCTCTGTTTCACAATCTGCCTGCATGAAACTATTGGTGTCAACAAATTCCCTGTGCTGCGTTTCACAGGGATGGGAAGGCAGTGAGGAAATCCTCAGCAGGGCCAAGCATTCATCCCAAGTGGCTGCCATCGTGGGGTGGCTCACTCACACAGCTGCCCAGGGCAACCCAGCCCTCCATCAACTCAATCAGAGCATCACTTAGCTTGGGGAAGACCTTTCAGATCCTCCAGGCCAACCATGGACCCAACACTGCCAAAATGGCAAGATGCCCAAACCAGTTACACAGACTGGAAGATCTCCAGAGGTCCCTTCCAACCACCAGCACCCTGACAGTCACTGCTGACAGTGGGAGCTGCTCTTCTCCTTTGGCATTTGCTGAGGCAATAAATAGTCCTGGAAAGATTTTGGTTCATTGCACTCCTCCTGATGTAGGATTCTGGGTCTAGTTCTGGTGTCCACAGCACAAGCAGGAGATGGAACTGTTGCAGCCCAGAGGAGGGCACAAAGATGCTGCCAGGGCTGGAGCAGCTCTGCTGTGAGCACAGGCTGAGGGAGCTGGGGGGGTGCAGGGTGCAGAGCAGAAGGCTCCAGGGGCACCTCAGAGCTGCTGCCAGTGTCTGAAGGGCTCCTGCAGGAAGGCTGCAGAGAGACTTTGGCTGAGGGTGTCTGAGCCAGGCCAAGGGCAATGGTTTGGAGCTGAGGCAGAGCAGGTTGGGAGTGGAGCTGAGGCAGAAGTTCTTCAGTAGGAGGGTGCTGAGACTCTCAAACAGGCTGCCCAGGGGGGCTGTGGCTGCCTCCTGCCTGGGGGTGCTGAAGGCCAGCTGGGATGAGACCTTGGGCAACCTGAGCTCGTAGGAGGTGTCCCTGCCCATGGCAGGGGGCTTGGAACTAGATGATCGTTAAGGTCCCTTCCAACCCAAGGCATTCTGTGAACCTGTGGAGTCATGAAGTCCATGAACAAATGAAAACAAGCAAGCCTCTGGAGTGCAGTGGGCAGAGAGAGGGGAGAGCAGGCAGATTCTGTCCTAGAGAAGACATCAGCAGTTACACACAACTGCCAGGGCTGGAAGGGACCACAAGGATCAGACAGTTCCAACCCCCTGCCATGGGCAGGGACACCTCACACTAGAGCAGGCTGCCCAGAGCCTCATCCAGCCTGGCCTTAAACACCTCCAGGGATGAGACTTCCACCACCTCCCTGGGCAGCCTGTGCCAGTGTCTCACCACCCTTATGGTGAAGAGCTTCTTCCTGATGTCTAACCTAAATCTCCCCTCCTCCAGCTTAGATCCATTCCCCTCAGTCCTATCCCTACCTGGTACCCTACAAAGTCCCTCCCCTGCTTTCTTGCAGCCCCCTGCAGACACTAAAAGGCCACAATAAGGTCTCCTGGGAGCCTTCTCCTCTCCAGCCTGCACAGCCCCAACTCCCTCAGCCTGTCCCCACAGCAGAGCAGCTCCAGCCCTCTGCTCATCTTCACAGACCTTCTCTGGACACCTTCCAGTACCTCCAGACCTTTCCTGTCCCAGGGGCTCCAGACCTGGGCACAGTGCTCCAGGTGGGGTCTCAGCAGAGGGTGCAGAGGGGCAGAATCCCCTCCCTGGCCCTGCTGCCCACACTGCTCTCAATGCAGCCCAGGCTCTGGTTGCTCTCTGCGCTGCCAGTGCACACTGCAGGCTCCTGCTGAGCTTCTCATCCCCCAGCACCCCCAGGTCCCTTTCCCCAGTGCTGCTCTGCAGCCACTCACTGCCCAGCCTAAAGCAGTGCCTGGGATTGCCCCAACCTAGATGCAGGAAGCTGCACCTGCACCTCCTGAGGTTGGCCTGGGCCCAGCTCTGCAGCCTGTCCAGGTCCCTCTGGATGGATCCCTGCCCTCTATAGGCTGCTTTGAAATGGAAACTTCCAATCAAAAAAAACCTTTTTAGCATCTTTTTATTTTTCCTCTCTTTTGTTTATTTTTTCAGTTGCTCCTAATAGAATACAAATAGGATGGGAAGAATTCCAGCAAGCCTTTAGATGATTGTTTGTTCCAGCAGCTGCAGCCCTTTACTCACACCCCTCCAGAGGATACACGAGGGCTTTAATCTTTGCAGTGCTAAAAAGGAAGCCCTGGCAGAGCCATCATTATGCCTCCCCCTCAGGATGAAGAAGGCTCTAATGATTTCCAAGGAATGGCAAAGCAGGACTGCTTCCATCCAGTCCGTGTGGGGAAGAATTCCAGAACATGAGGGAAAGTTACTTGAGTATTTTCAGCTTCAGTGACACAGATGGACACCAGGACAGGAACTCCATCTCCAGCCTGCAACTCACTTAGAAAGCAGCTAATCTGGAAACCTCACGTGGGAAGCATCTGCCAGGTTCCAGCGAGAGCTCTTCATGGCAAGAGACTGAACAAGGCCAAGGGCAGGGTTCTGCACTTGGGCCACAACAGCCCCAAGCAGCACTACAGGCTGGGGCCAGAGTGGCTGAGAGCAGCCAGGCAGAGAGGGACCAGGGGGTGCTGGCAGAGAGGAGCTGCAGAGGAGGCAGCAGTGCCCAGGTGGGCAGCAGAGCCAATGGCATCCTGGGCTGGCTGAGGAGCAGTGTGGGCAGCAGGACAAGGGAGGTTCTTGTGCCCCTGTGCTCAGCACTGCTCAGGCCACCCCTGGAGTGCTGTGTCCAGCTCTGGGCTCCTCCATTGCAGAGAGATGCTGAGGTGCTGGAAGGTGTTTGGAGAAGGGCAGCAAGGCTGGGGAGGGGCCTGGAGCACAGCCCTGTGAGGAGAGGCTGAGGGAGCTGGGGGGGTGCAGCCTGCAGCAGAGGAGGCTCAGGGCAGAGCTCATTGCTGCCTGCAGGGAGGCTGTAGCCAGGTGGGGTTGGGCTCTGCTGCCAGGCAGCCAGCAGCAGAAGAAGGGGACACAGCCTGGAGCTGTGCCAGGGCAGGTCTAGGCTGGATGTTGTTAGGAAGTTCCTGGCAGAGAGAGTGATTGGCACTGGAATGGGCTGCCCAGGGAGGTGGTGGAGTGGCCGTGGCTGGAGGTGTTGCAGCCAAGCCTGGCTGGGGCACTGAGTGCCATGGTCTGGTTGGTTGGGCAGGGCTGGGTGCTAGGCTGGGCTGGCTGAGCCTGGAGCTCTCTGCCAGCCTGCTCGAGTCTGTGGCTCTGTGATTCCTGCTCACACTGTGGTGCAGCTCCACACACTCAGTTCTATTAGGGAAAAAAAAAGATACTTTAAAGCTCAGAAGCCTTCCCAATGGCACTGCCATAGGAGTGCAGGGCAGGTTAAGGCTGATGACTGAAAATGGCATTTGGCAGCCAGAAAATAATTCTGTGGCTGAGCTACTTAAACAGAGCTCTGCTCAGTGCCCTGGCAAGGCACTGGGAGGCAATGACTTACCCTCTTGGAGTGGCTGTGCTGCTCAGATGGAGCAGACAAGGAGCATCTTGTGAATGGATCAGATGGGCTTTACATTTCCATAGCCTGGGAGATTGGGTTGGGTTGGAAGAGAACTTAAAGCTCATCCAGTGCCAACCCCTGCCACGGGCAGGGACACCTCCCACCAGCACAGCTTGCTCAAGGCCTCATCCAGTCTGGACCTCAGCATCTCCAGGCAGGGGCAGCCACAGCCTCCCTGGGCAACCTGTGCCAGTCTCTCCCCACCCTCACTCTCAACAATCTCTTCCTCCTCTCCACTCTCACTCTCCCCTCTCCCAGCTCAAAGCCATTGTCCCTCAGCCTCCCACTCCCAGCCCTTGTCACAAGTCCCTCCCCAGCTCTCCTGCAGCCCCTTCAGGCACTGCAAGGCTGCTCTGAGCTCTCCCTGCAGCCTTCTCTTCTCCAGGCTGCACAGCCCCAACTCTCCCAGCCTGTCCCCACAGCAGAGCTTCCCCAGCCTCTGATCACCTTGGTGGCCTCCTCTGGCCCCTCTGCAGCAGCTCCAGGTGGTTCTTGTGCTGTGTTCCCCAGCACTGGAGGCAGTGCTGCAGGTGAGGGCTGAGCAGAGCAGAGTGGAGGGGCAGAATCCCCTCCCTGTGCTGCTGCTCTCCCTGCTCTGGCTGCAGCCAGCACACAGCTGGCTCTGGGCTGCCAGCCACCAGTGCTGGCTGCTGGGCACCTTGGCACCAACTGGCACCCCCAAGGCCTTCTCCTGCAGCCTGCTCTCAGCCACTGTTCACCCATCCTGGATGTGTGCTTGGGATTGCCCTGACCCAAGTGCAGGATTTTGAGCTTGGCCTTGCAGAGCCTCATGAGGGTGGCTCAGCTCCACCTCTGCAGCCTGTGCAGGTCTGTCTGGATGGATCCTTTCACTCCAGCCTGTCATCCACACCACAGCTTGGTGTCACCTGCACACCTGCTGGGGGTGCCTCAGTTCCCCTGTGTCACTGCCAAAGACGTTAAACACCTCTGGTCCCAGTAATTCCTTCACTGCAGTCCCTCCCATCAGTAGCTGGGACCAAAACCAGCATTTTAATGAATTGGTTCTTCTCTTTTCTTCTTAAAAGAGAAATCATTTCCAGATGCCTTGAAACAGAGTGGTTCTTGCCTCTGAGCCAAAACCCACCACTGCTCAGGTTGGGTTTGTGCTTCAAGCACAGCTCATGGAGAGGCTGGCAGGGAAAAACCAACTTGCAAAGTCCTGGACATGAACTTGAGGTTATGTAAACAGTTGTTTAACTTTTCGGTTGAAGGAAATTTGATTGCTGTGCCCCTTGAGATGCTCTCTGTCCTGGCCCTCTCATGGCTTTGAAGGCATTCACAGAAGACTCTTCTTTCTTTATTAAAACAGCTTCATCTCTTCTTTCCCTGAACAGTCACCCTAAGAATAAGGACTCCAGAGGGACTCAGACAGGCTGCAGAGGTGAGCCTGAGACAGCCTCACGAAGTCCAACAAGGCCAAGATCAAGGTCCTGTAGCTGGGGTGGAGCAATCCCAAACACAGATCCAGGCTGGGTGAGCAGTGGCTGAGAGCAGGCTGCAGGAGAAGGCCTTGGGGGTGTCAGTTGGTGCCAAAGTGCCCAGCAGGCAGCACTGGTGGCTGCAGCCCAGAGCCAGCTGTGTGCTGGCTGCAGCCAGAGCAGGGAGAGCAGCAGCACAGGGAGGGGATTCTGCCCCTCCACTCTGCTCTGCTCAGCCCTCACCTGCAGCACTGCCTCCAGTGCTGGGGAACACAGCACAAGAACCACCTGGAGCTGCTGCAGAGGGGCCAGAGGAGGCCACCAAGGTGATCAGAGGCTGCAGAAGCTCTGCTGTGGGGACAGGCTGGGAGAGTTTGGGCTGTGCAGCCTGGAGAAGAGAAGGCTGCAGGGAGAGCTCAGAGCAGCTTTGCAGTGCCTGAAGGGGCTGCAGGAGAGCTGGGAAGGGACTCGTGACAAGAGTTGGCAGTGCCAGGCTGAGGGACAATGAGATTGAGAGTGGAGAGGAGGAAGAAACTGTTGAGAGTGAGGGTGGGGAGAAACTGGCACAGATTGCCCAGGGAGGTTGTGGAGCACAGAAGCACAGAATGGGATCTTTGATGAGGCACTTTGGTGCCATGGTCTGGTTGACTGGATAGGGCTGGGGGATAGGTTGGACTGGATGATCTTGGAGGTCTCTTCCAACCTGGTTGATTCTATGATTCTATGATCATATTCTGTGCTTCTGTGCTCCACGACCTCCCTGAAGATGCTGAGGTCCAGGCTGGATGAGTCCTTGCGCAAGCTGTGCTGGTGGGAGGTGTCCCTGCCCATGGCAGGGGTTGGCACTGGCTGAGCTCTCAGGTCCCTTCCAATCCAAGCCATTCTATGACTCTATAAAGTAAGGAGCAGCTGAATACCCTCCCTCATCCTTTTAAGAACTGGATTGACTGAGGCCCTGCCTGGTTGGCAGGAGGAGTACCCAGGGTTATGAAGCACTTGGCACACGCTGCCCTCGGTCAGAAGGAGCTCAGCCTGACACAGACAATCTGTGCTGGTCAGAACCTGCTGCTGCTGCTTCTCCTTTTCAAAGGAGCTACCTGGCTGTGAAGATGAACTAATGCAGCCTGATGTATTACCAGGATTATGTCAGTGTCTGCAGCTTCTTTGGAGGAGAACTCCACTGTCCATGAGGCAGCAGTGTGCTCAGGTGGGCATCAGAGCCAATGGCATCCTGGGCTGGCTCAGGAGCAGGGTGGGCAGCAGGACCAGGGCAGTCCTTCTGTCCTGTACTCAGCATTGGTCAGGCCACACCTTGAGTGCTGTGTCCAGTTGTGGACTCCTCAGTTTAAGATGCTGAGGTGCTGGGGAGGGGCCTGGAGCACAGCCCTGTGAGGAGAGGCTGAGGGAGCTGGGGGGGTGCAGCCTGCAGTAGAGGAGGCTCAGGGCAGAGCTCATTGCTGCCTGCAGCTGCCTGCAGGGAGGCTGTAGCCAGGTGGGGTTGGGCTCTGCTGCCAGGCAGCCAGCAGCAGAAGAAGGGGACACAGCCTCAAGCTGTGCCAGGGCAGGGTCAGGCTGGATGTTAGGAAGAACTTCACAGCAAGACTGATTGGCAGTGGAATGGGAGGTGGTGGAGTCCCCATCCCTGGAGGTGTTTCAAAGGAGGCTGCATGAGGCACCTGGTGCCAGGGGTTAGTTAATTAGGTGTTAGGTGACAGGTTGGACTCAACGATCTCAGAGGTCACTCTCTCTGTCAAGAACTTCCTCATAACATGCAGCCTGAACCTGGTTTGGATCCACAGCCTCCCTGGGCATCTGTGCACCCTCACTCTCAACACTGTCTTCCTCCTCTCCACTCTCACTCTCCCCTCTCCCAGCTCAAAGCCATTGTCCTTCAGCCTGGCACTCCCAGCCCTTGTCCAAAGTCCCTCCCCAGCTCTCCTGCAGCCCCTCCAGGTACTGGCAGGCTGAAGCCAGCAGAAGCTGGACACTTTCCCCACCCCCAGTTCCCTTAGGAGGTAAATGCTGTAGCTCCATGATAGGTAGAAGCTGGGGCAGAGTAGTGTCACAGGCTTCTGAGGCCATGAACCAATTTCCTTGTTCCACTAAAAAAGGCCAAGGGAGGGTTTTTTGTGTCTCATAATGTGCAGGAAATTGGCTCTTCGTGGGATTTCCCTCTCCTTCGAGGAAGCAATAGGATGAACTTGGGCAACAGAAGCATGACTCATGAGGCTGCAACTACAGTGGTGCTGCAATATCACCTAGGTTATCTCTGCCTGTAGTGGCAGGGTTATTCCTAGGCCAGCACTGGAATTCCTGACAAAGAGAGCTGCTGAACTCAACACTTGAAATCATCCTCCAACATCAGCTCTTTTGTTCATTAATGTTACTAATTTTGATCACTAATTTTATGAGGAGCTCAGTATGACCACAGTATTATCAACCCCAAGCACAGCTCCAGGCTGGGTGGGGAATGGCTGAAAGCAGCCCTGAGGAATGACCTGGGGGTCTGGGCTGATGCAAAGCTCCACAGGAGCCTGCAGGGTGAGTGCAGCTCAGACACAACCCTGTGCTGGGCTGCAGCCAGAGCAGTGTGGGCACAGGGCAAGGGAGGGGATTCTGCCCCTTGGCTCTGCTCTCCTCACACCCCACCTGCAGTCCTGGGGGCAGTTCTGCAGCCCCCAGCACAAGCAGGACATGGAAGTGTTGGAGCCAGTGCAGAGGAGGCCACCAAGATGCTGAGAGGGCTGCAGCAGCTCTGCTGTGGGCACAGGCTGAGAGAGTTGGGGCTGTGCAGCCTGGAGAGGAGAAGGCTTCCAGGAGAGCTTGGAGTGGCCTTGCAGGATCTCTCTTGTATTGCAGTGCCCAAAACTGAACACAATACTCAAGGTGTGGCCTCACCAGAGCAGAGTGCAAGGGGACAACCATCTCCCTGCTCCTGCTGGGCACAGCATTTTTAACACAAGCCAGGATGCCTTTGGCCTGCCTGGCTATCTGGGCACACTGTGGGCTCACACTCAGCTGCCTGGGCACACTGCTGGCTGACGTTTAGCTCCCTGGGCACACTGCTGGCTGACGTTTAGCTCCCTGGGCAAACTGCTGGCTGACATTTAGCTCCCTGGGCACACTGCTGGCTGACGTTTAGCTCCCTGGGCAAACTGCTGGCTGACGTTTAGCTCCCTGGGCACACTGCTGGCTGACGTTTAGCTCCCTGGGCACACTGCTGGCTGACGTTTAGCTCCCTGGGCACACTGCTGGCTGACATTTAGCTCCCTGGGCACACTGCTGGCTGACGTTTAGCTCCCTGGGCAAACTGCTGGCTGACGTTTAGCTCCCTGGGCACACTGCTGGCTCACATTCAGCTCCCTGGGCACACTGCTGGCTCACATTCAGCTGCCTGGGCACACTGCTGGCTCACATTTAGCTCCCTGGGCACACTGCTGGCTCACATTCAGCTGCCTGGGCACACTGCTGGCTCACATTCAGCTCCCTGAGCACACTGCTGGCTCACATTCAGCTCCCTGGGCACACTGCTGGCTGACATTTAGCTCCCTGGGCAAACTGCTGGCTCACATTCAGCTCCCTGGGCACACTGCTGGCTCACATTCGGCTCCCTGGGCACACTGCTGGCTCACATTCAGCTCCCTGGGCACACTGCTGGCTCACATTCGGCTCCCTAGGCACACTGCTGGCTCCTGTCCATTACAACCCTCAGATCCCTTTCTGCCAGCAGCTCTACAGCCACACCACACCAAACCTGTAGTGTTGCTTGGGGTTGTTGTGACCCAAGTGCAGGACCTTGTTGAAACTCAACATCTGGCCTTGCTGAAACTCACTCCATTAATGTTGGCACATTGACCTAAGCCTATCCAAGTCCCTCTGCAGAGCCTTTCTAGCCTCATTCACATCAACACTGCCACCCAGCTTGGAGTCACCTGCAAACTCACTGCTGATGCTCTCTGTGCCTGAGTCACGGCTGTCAATAAAGACGTTAAACAGAAGTGGTCCCAACACAGATCCCTGAGGAGCACTACCAGTGTCTGGCTGATGATGGAATTAACTCCCCTGAGCACCACCCTCTGGGCCCTCCTGTGCAGCCAGTGCTGCACCCAGTGCTCAGCCGAGCCACGGGCAGCCACTTTGTCTGCAAGACCTTTGTGTGGTACAGTGACAAAGGCTTTGCCAAACTGCAGGAGTACATCACCCAGGGCGTCAGGCAGGCAGGCAGGAGGTGCACAGAGCCAAGAGACCAAGCCTGCTCCTCACAGGCAGCTGCTGGGGTCCTGCAGACCCGCAGAGCCAGCAGCCTGCTGCTCAGAAACAAACCGGGCTCTGCCGGAGGGCAGCCGCAACGCCTGCTGCAGGACAGCCCGCCGGCAGCCGAGCCCGTCCCGCCCGTCCCGCCGGCAGCCGAGCCCGTCCCGCCGGCAGCCGAGCCCGTCCCGCCCGTCCCGCCAGCAACCGAGCCCGTCCCGCCCGTCCCGCCGGCAGCCGAGCCCGTCCCGCCCGTCCCGCCGGCAGCGCAGCCCGTCCCGCCGGCAGCCGAGCCCGTCCCGCCGGCAGCCGAGCTCAGCCTCAAGCTGTGCCAGGGCAGGTCTAGGCTGGATGTTGTTAGGAAGTTGTTGTCAGAGAGAGTGATTGGCACTGGAATGGGCTGCCCAGAGAGGTGGTGGAGTGGCCGTGGCTGGAGGTGTTGCAGCCAAGCCTGGCTGGGGCACTGAGTGCCATGGTCTGGTTGGTTGGGCAGGGCTGGGTGCCAGGCTGGGCTGGCTGAGCCTGGAGCTCTCCTCCAGCCTGCCTGGTTCCATGGTTCTATGATTCGTGCCGGCGGCTCCGGCGTCCTGCTCGGTCCCCTGCTGACACCTGCCGCCGAGCGGCGGGACCGAGCCAGCGTCCCCGAGCCACGGCGCACCGCTGCAGCGGCCCCAAGTCTTTTCGCGCCTCCCAGGAAAGACGACTGGAGGCAGAAGCTCTGCACGCAGGCTGCAGAGAGCTTGAACACTTCCACAAGCAGTGGCCGTGAGCCAGCAATGTCATCCCGTGGCCAGGAAGGCCAAACGTACTCTGGAGTGCATGAAGAGTGCGGCCAGCAGGACAAGGGAGGTTCTCCTCCCTCTCTGCTCTGCCCTGGTGAGGCCACATCTGGAACACTGCATCCAGTTCCAGGCTCCACAGTGCAGAGACAGGGATCTGCTGGAGAGAGTCCAACAGAGACCCCAAAGAGGGGACTGGAGCTTTAAAGTGGATGTTAGGAAGAAGTTGTTTGCAGTGAGGGTGGCGAGACACTGGCACAGGCTGCCCAGGGAAGTTGTAGAGCACAGAAGGGGATCAAGCACATTCTGTGCTCCACAGCCTCTCTGGAGGTGTTCAAAGCCAGGCTGGATGAGGCCTTGAGTGACCTGTTCTAGGGGGAGGTGTCCCTGCCTATGGCAGGGGATTGGAACTGGCTGAGCTTTGAGGTCCCTTCCAACATAAACCATTCTGTAATTCACTCCAAGGAAAGTATGAGGGGACTGGGGCTGGTTAGCCTGGAGAAGAGCAGCCTCAGAGGGCATCTGATGAATGATGATTGATAGCTAAAGGGTGAGCCTCAGGAAGATGAAGCCAGACTCTTCTCAGTGGTGCCCAGTGACAAGACAGAGAGCAATGGACACAAGCTGGAACCCTGGAGGGAAAAAAAAATCCTCACTTTGAGTCTGGCACAGCACTGGACCAGGCTGCCCCAAGAGATTGTGGAGTCTCTGGTCTGGAGAAATTCAGCCTGGATGTGTTCCTGTGGGATGCACTCTGGATGATCCTGCTTCAAGCAGCAGGGTTTGGACTGGATCATCTTCAGAGATCTTCCAGCTCTTACCACCACATGAGCTCTGCTGTCTTGCTGCAACCAGGAAGGTACAAGGACAGAGGATAAACTCTAAGCAGAGACAGCTTCTGCTTTAACCCCACTTTATCATGAGCACACTTTCAGGCATGTACGACCATGAACCTTCTCACCCCATCCTCCCTGCCATGCTCTGCCCCCGCCCCGCTGCAGGACCCTCTCCCTGCCCCGCAGGGCCTCTAGGGCAGCCCTGCCTGCAGAGTGGCTCCATGCAGCAGGGAGCTCAGATG
The DNA here is from genome assembly GCF_015220805.1 of Pogoniulus pusillus. Lineage (NCBI taxonomy): Eukaryota > Metazoa > Chordata > Aves > Piciformes > Lybiidae > Pogoniulus > Pogoniulus pusillus. Next base: position 23,861,032 of record NC_087282.1, on the reverse strand, counting down.
TTAGCTCTCCAGTTTGAGTGCTGAGCACCAGTCAGACAATGTGCTCCCCAGAAAAATTCCCTTTCTCTGGAACTTCTGCCATGAGCCAGAGCAATTTATGTGCTGGAAGGCTCCCATTAGGCTCCAGTGCCACCTGAGCCTAGGAGCAGCTCAGTCCTACAGCAGGTGAGGACAATTAACTGGGCCAGACTAGCTGCAGGCCCATGCTCACTGCCTGGGAAGGCTCAGCCCTCCTGGGCCTGGCATGAGGGGAAACCATGGAAGGTGTCCATGATGTGCTGCCTGCTCCCTGGACCAGGGAGGGCCCTGCCACAGTGCCCAGCAGCTGCTGGGAACCTCCATGCTCAGGTGGATCCCCATTCCGAGGCCAAGCAGGGAGGAGAAGCAGCTGAAGAAAATTGGGTTGCTTGGTCTGGAGGAGGCTGAGGGGAGACCTCATTGCTCTCTGCAGCAGGACAGAGGTGGGGGCTGGTTTCTTTTCCCTAAGTATCAAGTGACAGGACAAGAGGAAATGACCTCGAGTTGCCCCAGGGGAGGTTTACGTTGGACATCAGAAGAAACTTCTACACTGAAAGGGTTGTCAAAGTCTGCCACAGGCTGCCCAGGGAGGTGGCTGAATGCCCATCCCTGGAGGTGTTCCAAGGAGGCAGAGATGTGGTGCTGAGGGCCCTGAGTTAGCGTCAGCCCCGGTGGAGCAGAGTGGCACTGTCAGGACAGGTCCCGCCGCTAGAGGGCGCTCTCGCAGCAGACAGGAGACCCTCACAGCGCCCCGCGGCGCAGCCCTGCGCTGCCTCCCAACCCGCCCCCTTCCATCCCGAATTCCCGGCCCCGAGCCACCCTCTCCCTTTCCATACTGGCACTCGGAATGCACAGGCCCCTCGGGCCGCTTACTCCATGTTCTCTTCCCTACACGTCCACTAAAATCAGGCTTTGCACCTCCCTGGGTGCAGAAATGCACATTTATTGGCTTCTCCAGCTTGCACACTGTCCTGAGAGTTGTGTCCTGCTGCTCCTGGTGTCTGCTGCATTCAAATTCATGAGGCAGGCTGGCAGAGAGCTCCAGGCTCAGCCAGCCCAGCCTAGCACCCAGCTATGGAAATGTAAAACCCATCTGATCCATTCACAAGATGCTCCTTGTCTGCTCCATCTGAGCAGCACAGCCACTCCAAGAGGGTAAGTCATTGCCTCCCAGTGCCTTGCCAGGGCACTGAGCAGAGCTCTGTTTAAGTAGCTCAGCCACAGAATTATTTGCTGACTGCCAAATGCCATTTTCAGTCATCAGCCTTAACCTGCCCTGCACTCCTATGGCAGTGCCATTGGGAAGGCTTCTGAGCTTTAAAGTATCTTTTTTTTTCCCTAATAGAACTGAGTGTGTGGAGCTGCACCACAGTGTGAGCAGGAATCACAGAGCCACAGACTCGAGCAGGCTGGCAGAGAGCTCCAGGCTCAGCCAGCCCAGCCTAGCACCCAGCCCTGCCCAACCAACCAGACCATGGCACTAAGTGCCCCAGCCAGGCTTGGCTGCAACACCTCCAGCCACGGCCACTCCACCACCTCCCTGGGCAGCCCATTCCAGTGCCAATCACTCTCTCTGACAACAACTTCCTAACAACATCCAGCCTGAGCCTGTCCTGGCACAGCTTGAGGCTGTGTCCCCTTGTTCTGTTGCTGGCTGCCTGGCAGCAGAGCCCAACCCCACCTGGCTACAGCCTCCCTGCAGGCAGCTGCAGGCAGCAATCGGCTCTGCCCTGAGCCTCCTCTGCTGCAGGCTGCATCCCCCCAGCTCCCTCAGCCTCTCCTCACAGGGCTGTGCTCCAGGCCCCTCCCCAGCCTTGCTGCCCTTCTCCAAACACCTTCCAGCACCTCAGCATCTCTCTGCAATGGAGGAGCCCAGAACTGGACACAGCACTGCAGGGGTGGCCTGAGCAGTGCTGAGCACAGGGGCACAAGAACCTCCCTTGTCCTGCTGCCCACACTGCTCCTCAGCCAGCCCAGGATGCCATTGGCTCTGCTGCCCACCTGGGCACTGCTGCCTCACGTTCAGCTACCATTCCCCGGTGGGGAAAGCTAAACGGGCAAGTTTCAGAAACGAGATGCAGAGATTCTGTGTGAGCCACAGGCCACAAGGACCTGTCAAACCGCAGAGCTAACCCAGGTGCCCTAGTGCGGTTTGCCGGTAAGCTGCTACCTGCAGGGCTGCCTCCTGCTGCTTGCTTTGCCGTCTCAGGTTTGGCATAGCAGCACCGTCACCGGCAGAGCCACGCTGCACTCTCCGCCCCGGCACCCTGACGGCATTAGAGCTCTCTTCCAGCCGGAACTCTTCTGCGGCGCTGCACTCGAATCCGGCCCTCACCCCGCGGCAGCGCCGCCCAGGCTGTCCCGGGGTCGCCCTTAGAGCTGCCCCTCCGCGCCGCCGCCAGCGCGCCCGGCGCCCGGGCCCGCTCTGAGCGGCGGGGACGCGGCACGGCGGTGGTGACGCAGCACGGCGGTGGTGACGCAGCACGCTGGCGGTGACGCGGCACGCTGGCGGTGACGCGGCACGCTGGCGGTGACGCAGCACGGCGGCGGAGCCGCTCCCCGGGGCGTGCCCGGGCCGCGCTGCCGGAGCCCCGCGCCGGAAGTGCCGCGGAGCGCGGAGGGCGGGGCGCGCCCCCGGTGCCGCAGCATAACCCTTCCGGGCGGGGCGGCCGCTGCCGGGCGGTTCCCGCGGCCCAGGCGCCACGGGATGGAGTGAAGCGCGACGGTAAGGAGCGGTGCGGTGGGCGGCGGCGGCGGGGCTGAGCCGAGCCGGGCCGGGCCGGGCCCTAACAGCTGTCTCTCCCCCTTCAGGACGGTGCGGGAGCAGCGGCGCCTCGCCTTCCTCAGACGGGCCGGGGCTATGCGAGGGCCGCGCTGCCGCCTGTCCTAGGCCCGGGCCGCGGTGGCGGCGGGCCCAGCGGGGGAGCGGCGAGAGGCTGCGGGGCCCGATGCGGGAGTACAAAGTGGTGGTGCTGGGCAGCGGGGGGGTGGGGAAGTCCGCCCTGACGGTGCAGTTCGTCACCGGGACCTTCATCGAGAAGTACGACCCCACCATCGAGGACTTCTACCGCAAGGAGATCGAGGTGGACTCGTCCCCTTCGGTGCTGGAGATCCTCGACACGGCGGGCACCGAGCAGTTCGCCTCCATGCGCGATCTCTACATCAAAAACGGCCAGGGCTTCATCCTCGTCTACAGCCTGGTCAACCAGCAGTCCTTCCAGGTAACCTCGCCCGGGCCTTGGCTGGGGGCGGCCGCTCGGCGGGGCGGGGAGGCGGCGGGTCCCGGCGCCCCTTTCCGGACGCGGCCGCTCCCGGCCCGAGGAGGAAGCTTTAGCTGCAGCCGTGTGCGTGTGTCTGAGCTCTTTTCTCTCTGGAGGGGCCGGAGCTGCAGAGTGCGGTTCGCGGCCCTGCTTGCCGAAGGAGAGCGCTTGCTCTGCAGGTACTTCTCGGGCTGCCCCCATTGTTAGCTGCCGCGCAGGGCTGGAGAACAATGACCCACCCCCGCTTCCCCGGCACGCAGAAGGCACTCGGTGTTAAAATCGAGACTTCCCCTTCCCTTTTGCTTAAAAAGCTCACTTCTTGGCTTGCTTTTGAAGAGAGCCTTAGTGTCCTGCACTGGAGGCTTCCTAAGTGAGCTGCTCTTTCCCCTCCTCTCCCCAGAGCGTGTTCCTGTCCAGCGCAAGCTCCGCGCTCTCACGGCGTGGGCGGTGTGCTGGAGAGGCGAAGCAAACCAGAGGTGACAATTCAGGGGCCTGGGGTTCATTTCTGCTGGGAGAACTCTCCTAAAAAGCAGAGTGGGAATCCTGCAGTCAGTAACCCGTCGGAGGTGCCTCTGCTTTATCCGTGGGGCAGCAGTGGATTTAGCAGCGCTGCGTGCTTGCAGCTCGGGGATTTGCAGCTAATGCCTTGGCTTGAGTTGCCGAGCTGGGAGTAGTCCAGCTGCTCACCCCCGCTGAAGCAGTGCTTCTGCTGAGGCCTAGACCTTAGCCTAGCAGGCCTTGCAGCAGCTCCAGTACAGGCACAGGAGACACTGCCTTTGGGAGACAGCGGCGATGCCGTTGGGGTGCTTCTGCCTTTGCTTTTGGCTTGCTTGGGGACCGCCGAGTTGGTCCTCCAGCCTCTGCAGAGGCAGTTCTTTGTGTCTGCCTGGGGCGTATCTGCTCTGGAGCCCCTAGGGCTAAACTGCTCTGTTCTTTGGCACGGTAGTGACTTCAAACACTCAATTTGTTTTGTCTCAAGAGCTGTGGAAGAATTTTTAGGGCTCTCTACTACCGGTAGTAACTGAAAGCACTCAGGGGGCAGAGGTTGACTCAGACTTTCAAGTGTAAATTCCCCTTGTGAGCTCAGCCTTGAGTAAACGCATCTCTAGGTAACGAAACCTCCCTACAGCACCCAGTGTGGTTCCTTACATCTGGTGAAGCATGTTGCCAGTGAATTGTTCTAGGCCCTCCAGAAGTCCAAGGCTGTGTTTAAATTGCCAGATGCAAACTGAACACAGGCTCCCTGAACGCTGGGGTCCTGCTGTGCTGCTGCTAATGTTACAGCTTCTTTCACCTGGGACACTTTTTAGGGCAGCTGAAACCAGCTTTCCAATCAGCTCTACTGTAGCTTATGTGCCTTGCGAGGAAGGGCTGAGAGCCCTGAGGCTGTTGAGTCTGGAGAAGACTGAGAGGGGATCTGGTCGATGAGGGCTGGGAGTCAGGAAGGAAGGGACAGGCTCTGCTCACTTGTGTCCCGGGATAGGACAAGGAGCAAGGATGGAAACTTGAAGCACAGGAAGTTGCACCTCAACATGAGCAAGAACTTCTTGCCTGGAAGGGTCCCAGAGCCCTGGCACAGGCTGCCCAGAAAGGTTGTGGAGTCTCCTTCTCTGGAGCCTTTCCAACCCTGTCTGGATATACTGTTGTGTGACCTGTGCTAGGCCTTGTTGAGATGGGGGGGTTAGAGTGGGTGATATCCAGAGGTCCCTTCCAACCCCTAACATCCTGTCATCTTCCTCCAGCTGAACCAAAAGTTGCCTCTTGGAGGACAGTGGTTGCTTTCTGTTGTGTACATGGAACCATCCTGTGCTATGTGTGTGCTTAAATGTCAAACCTTCTCTGAGTTCTAGGTCTGCTTGAATGTGCCTTTAAGAAGCCTTCTGATGTATTTGGAATGCTCAGCTGCATGTGAGAGTTACTAAAATGTGTCTCCAGTGCTTCTGCAGCAATTTGCTGTGATGGTTTCCATGCACTAACCAGTTGGATTGTTCAATCAGGACATCAAGCCCATGAGGGACCAGATTGTCCGGGTGAAGAGATACGAGAAGGTTCCTCTGATCCTAGTGGGGAATAAAGTGGATCTGGAGTCGGAGAGGGAGGTCTTATCTGCAGAAGGCAGAGCCCTGGCTCAGGAGTGGGGCTGCCCCTTCATGGAGACATCAGCCAAGAGCAAAACCATGGTGGATGAACTGTTTGCTGAGATTGTCAGACAAATGAACTATGCTTCCCTGCCTGAGAAACAAGATCAGTGTTGTACAACTTGCATCGTCCAGTGAGAGAGATTAAGGAGAACCTCAATCATGGCCATACAGAGCAGGTTGGTGGAACAGCCCTCACAAACTGAAGTGCAGAAGCATGCTGGTTAAGGGTGAGGGAAAGGACAGGGAGCCTGAAATTAAGTAGCCTGACCTAGAGGTAGCGTGAGGGAGGTGGGAGCTTGTGCAGTTGGTTGACTCAAGTGGGCTTGGTGTGTTCCTTCAGCAGGGTCAGCCAGGGCAGGCTGCGTTTGCTTGCAGTGGTTTCACAGTGGGATGCATGAGATGATCTCATCTGCACCTGCTTTGACTGTCAGTGCTAAGTTTGCCATTATATTGCCCTTAAAAGTGGTTTGTGGCTTTCATTGTTGGCTGCAGTTGGTATCCGAATTCTTCCCAGCGCCTGCCATTGCCTTGCTCTGCAGTGGCACCAAATGCCCCAAGGGGTTTGCTGAGAGGACTGGGCTTGTTTGAAGAAGTGGTGCAGAAACTGAATGCTCTGCCCTCTGTGGAGCAAGTCTGAAAGAATGACAGCATTGGCCAGGTTGGAAAAGACCTTCAAGATTGAGCCCGACCTATCACCCAACACCTTCTGATTAACTAACCCCTGGCATCAGTGCCTCATGCAGCCTCCTTTGAAACACCTCCAGGGACAGGGACTCCACCACCTCCCTGGGCAGCCCATTCCAATGCCAATCACTTGCTGTGGAGAACTTCTTCCTAACATCCAGCCTGAACCTGCCCTGGCACAGCTTGAGGCTGTGTCCTCTTGTTCTGTCCCTGGGTGCCTGGCAGAAGAGCCCACCCCCAGCTGGCCACAGCCTCCTTTCAGCTGTCTGTAGAGAGGAGCAGCACCCCAAGTCGTGAGGAGTGCCATGAGGCCCACAGGCAGTAGCCAAGAGTGTGTGCAGAGTGATTTTCATTTCCCATCTCCAGAGCAGAGAACACTGCAAAATGGCTTCCCAGTGCAGGACTCTCTTCTTCCCTGTGACTCATAAGAGGTGTGGCAAGAGTGTGGTGTTCAGAGGGGCCTCTCCAGAGCTTCCCCTCTCCAGGGTATTGCTTTGAGTTTTCCTTTTGCCTGCTCTTAGCCCTTCACACTCGTGGTGAGCTTTTGCACTGCACTTGTCTCCTGGTTGTGTAGGTGAATCTATGCTTCCCCTGCACCTTCTCATTCAGCTGCAAGATGGTTTTGGTCTCCCCCACTCATGTTTCGCCTTGCAGGTCTGGTTTCACCACCGGCTTGAGTCCCTGTTGGTGTGCCCTGCCTGCAGCCAGCTGCTCTGTCACACCTTTGCCTCCCGGGGGCCTGCCTTGGCCACCTCTGAAAATCCAGGGAGAGGAACTGCCCTCAGAGGAATCACAGAATCATGTCAGGGGCTGGAAGGGCCCTCCAGAGGTCATCCAGTCCAAGCCTCATGCAGAGCAGGATCACCTGCTTGGGCTCTGTCTGCTGCCTTAGTAACTCTTGCTTGACTCAAAGGAGCTGTTTGTGTCTGGGTGACAAAGAGGGAAAATAGGTTATTAGTGGGAGCTTTGGGCTTTGATCTTGAGGGCAAGTCTCAAGGCTTGGCTTTGAGATTGTTATCAAGTGCTTTGTGGATGTGAAGTTGTAGGTGCTCCTGGCCCTGTGGTTCTGCAGACAATCCAGGCTGCCTTTGGCTCCAGCTCTGTGAGCTGCTGAAAGGCTGCACTCACCCTGTAAGAGGGGAGCCGAGCAGGGACCAAAGTGCTGGGGCTGGAGCAGAGGAGAATACAAATCTTGCCTTGTGCACTAAGCCCTGGTACTTGCAATGCCTTACAGGAGTAAATCAAAGGTATCACTGCTTCAACTGACTGCTCACAGGGTTAATTAGTATCTTCTCTGCCTCCAGCTCTGGAGCCCTCAACACAAGGAGGACACAGACCTGATGGAGCAGGTCCAGAGGAGGGCCAGGAAAACGATCAGGGGTTTGGAGCAGCTCTGCTGTGGGGCCAGGCTGAGGGAGCTGGGGGTGTGCAGCCTGGAGAAGGGAAGGTTCCAGGGAGACCTCAAAGCTGCTTTCCTGTACCTGAAGGGGCTTACAAGCAGGCTGCAGAGGGACTGTTCCCAAAGGCCTGCAGGGACAGGCTGAGGGCAGTGGTTTGAAATGAGAGCAGAGCAGGTTGAGATTGGATGTGAGGCACAAGTTCTGCACCAGGAGGCTGCTGGAACACTGCAGCAGGTTGCCCAGGGAGGTGGTTGAGGCTCCATGCCTGGAGATACTCAGAGTGAGGCTGGGCAGGGCTGTGGGCAGCCTGCTGGGGCAGAGGTGCAGGGGGTTGGACTAGGTCACCTTTGGAGATCCCTTCCAACCCAATTCTGTGAGCTTGAGGCACAGTAAGGCAAAGCTTCAGCTAGTTCTAAGGCAGCTTTACAACTGAGTGTATCTGAACTTAAAATATCCTGGCCAAGGTTGCAGCAGTGCCCTGACTTGCTCGTGCAGGCTGCTCCCTTCCACCGCGGCCAGCTCAGTTCTTTCAGCTGTGAAATGTGCACTTCCTGAGGTGGTCACTTCTGAGGGAAGCTTCCTTGTAAGCTGGCTAGGTGGGATTCAAAGCACCCCCTGTCCTCTGCTCCCATTTCACCTTTAAGATGAAACTTGGCCTTGAAGGGTTAGGGTGAAGTGGAAGCAGGGGCAGGGGTTCCTTTGAATCCCAGCTTGTGCCCAGATTCACTGAGCTTCCCAAGCAAAGCACCATCTCGTTTCAGGAGAAACCTCTGTCTTTGTGATCTCTGGAGAGGAGCCTCAGCTTCTGCAGGTTCCTGAAGGAGAGAGTCCCTGTCCTTCCTCCTGCCAGGCTCATTAAAGTCACAGCAAAATACTTCTTGCTTCTAGGAGATGCTGCTTTTGCCCAGTGTAATCTTGCCACCTGTGCCAACCAAGCCTGCCCTTCCTAAGCAGCTTCCTCTTCGGATCTTAGCAGTGTCTGGAGCTTCCATCGCTCCTCTGGCTCTTCACAGCCTTCATGCTCTCTGCTTTTTCTTTCAGCCTCACACTTGTGGGATATTTTCTTCCTGGCTCCCTCTCTGTCCTTGCTCTTTGAGGTGTAGGATCTCATTATCTTCGTGACAAGACTTTGCTGCCTGCTAATTTCTGTCTGCTGTGCTCTAGTGTAGGAGAGCTGCTGATGGTGTCTGGCGATAGCTGTAATCAGCTCTGTGATTCTTGTGCTTCCCTGTGATCCAGGGAACAACTGCTGCTTCTCAAACATCTGCCTCAGCAATGACCCTTGCTAGCTACAGTGAAGCTCAGGAAGTGGCTGTGTGAAAACCCACGTGTAGGAAGTGGGCTTCAGTTGCAGCTCTGTTCCTGTGCTCGCTGAGTTCTGTCGCCTGCCTATGCCTGGGAGGAGTCTTAGCTCTGGGCCAGCTCAGAATGAAGCATGCAGGAGCAGTTTGTGTCTCTGCAGCTCTGACAGAAACCAAAGGGAGGTGGATTTTACCCAGCTGCTTTTATCTGAGGCTGTCTCAGTGTCAGTTTTAAGTGGCAGGTGCCATTCACCTCCTTTTGGTACTTAGAACCAGAGAATTGTTTCACTTGGGAAAACCCTTCAAGATGGAGGCAAACCCAGTTAAAGGGGACCTCTGAGATCATCCAGTCCAGCCCTCAACCCAACCCCTGCCTGGCCACAGGGTGCTGGAACACCTCCAGGCATGGGGACTCTGCTGCCTCCCTGGGCAGCCTCTGCCAATCCCTGACCACTCTGGCACCAAAGACATTTGCCTCAGCTCCAATTTAACCCTCCTTTGGCAGAATTCCAGGACATTCCCAGGCTTTGAGGAGACCTTAGAGTGGCCTTCCAGTATCTGAAGGGGTTCTGCCAGAAGGCTGGGGAGGGACTATGGACAAGGGCTTGTAATGACAGGAGGAGGAGGAGGAATGGGTTTGATCTGGCAGAGGGGACATTGAAGCTGGATGTTAGGAAAGGGTTCTTGACAGTGGGGGTGTGGAGAGACTGGCACAGGTTGAGCATAGTGAGAGACTGGCACAGGTTGCCCAGGGAGGCTGTGGAGCACAGAATGGGATCTTTGATCACATTGAGTGCTTCTGTGCTCCACAAGCTCCCTGGAGGTGTTCAAGGGCAGGTTAGATGAGGCCTTGAGTGACCTGTTCTGGTGGGAGGTGTCCCTGCCTATGGCAGGGGGATTGGAACTGGCTGAGCCTTGAGGTCCTTTCCAACCTAAACCATTCTGTTTCCACTCCTAGCAGCTGACACTAGGGGAAGAGCCCAACCCCCACCTCACTGCAGCCTCCTTTCAGGGAGCAAAGAGATCTGTTCTCAGCCTCCTCTTCTCACCACTCAGCACCTCCCCATCCCACAGCTGCTCCTCCCCATCCCTCTTGTCCATCCCGTGTCCGTCTCTGGCTGTATCTCTTCACAAGGCAGTGCAGTATGATGTTGTGTAGGCTCTTCCATGTTGTTTCAGAGTAGCACTTGCTTAAATCACTGCTCCAGTCAGCCCCCTGGGGTGAAACAAGAGCGGGAGCAGAGCTGTCATTGGGATAACCTAGAGCGCCTCATAGTGTGCCCTGTTCTTGCATTCTCTTCATCCCTTTCCCCTTCCTGCCTCTGCAGTGCTCTTCTCTCACCTCAGTGTGTTCAGAGTGGTGAGACTTCCAGGGGCTTTTCTCTTGAATTCTCAGGCTGGCAGAGTTAAGTCTTTAAAATCTGCCACTCCTGCAGTGCTGGGCTGTTAAAAGCTTGCTCTAGAGGCACTGGATGTAGAGTCCGGGAATGGCTTGGGCTGGAAGGGACCTCCAGCTGTCACCTGTGCAAGCCCCCTGCACTCAGCAGGCACATCCTCCTCTGGAGGCCCTGCCCAGCCTCACCTTGAATATCTCCAGGGCTGAGGCCTCAACCACCTCCCTGGGCAACCTGCCACAGTGTTTCAGCAGCCTCTTGGTGCAGAACTTGTTCCTCACACCCAATCTCAAGCTGCTCTGCTCTCATTTAAAATCCTATTGGGAACACGTAAGTACTGGGGTGAAAGATTGGTGAGTGACTTCCATCCCCTCCATTCATGAGTGTCTGATGCTAGCAAGGGCTGAAGGAGTGGCTGTAGGGCTGAAATGTGACAGTCCTCTGCTCTGTGTGTCTGTGCACCAGAGAGCTTTGTCATAGAATCCTAGCATCAGGCAGGCTGGCAGAGAGCTCCAGGCTCAGCCAGCCCAACCTAGCACCCAGCCCTGCCCAACCAACCAGACCATGGCACTCAGTGCCCCAGCCAGGCTTGGCTGCAACACCTCCAGCCACAGCCACTCCACCACCTCCCTGGGCAGCCCATTCCAGTGCCAATCACTCTCTCTGACAACAACTTCCTCCTCACAGCCAGCCCAGACCTGCCCTGGCACAGCTTGAGCCTGTGTCCCCTTCTGCTGCTGGCTGCCTGGCAGCAGAGCCCAACCCCACCTGGCTACAGCCTCCCTGCAGGCAGCTGCAGGCAGCAATGAGCTCTGCCCTGAGCCTCCTCTGCTGCAGGCTGCACCCCCCCAGCTCCCTCAGCCTCTCCTCACAGGGCTGTGCTCCAGGCCCCTCCCCAGCCTTGCTGCCCTGCTCTGGGCACCTTCCAGCACCTCAACATCTCTCTGCAATGGAGGAGCCCAGAACTGGACACAGCACTCCAGGGGTGGCCTGAGCAGTGCTGAGCACAGGGGCAGAAGAAGCTCCCTTGTCCTGCTGCCCACACTGCTCCTGAGCCAGCCCAGGATGCCATTGGCTCTGCTGCCCACCTGGGCACTGCTGCCTCCTCTGCAGCTCCTCTCTGCCAGCACCCACAGCTCCCTCTCTGCCTGCCTGCTCTCAGCCACTCTGGCCCCAGCCTATAGTATTGCTTGGGGTTGTTCTTCAGTCTCATCCCCTTGGCCTCTGCCCACCCATCCAGCCTGGCCAGGTCCCTCTGCAGGGCTCTGCTGCCCTCCAACAGCTCCACAGCAGTTCCTATCTTGGTGTCATCTGCAAACTTATGATTGTCCTACTAGACTGCCAACATCTCATGATCTTGTCAGCTTGCAGACAAACTAGGGAGTGCTTAGAGAGGTCGTGGGCGGGTGAAGCCAGACAGGGTGCAGTGTGATGCTATCTGGAGTAGCTAAGCACAAATCCAGACTGAGCAAGGAGTGGCTGAGAGCAGCCTGGAGGAGAGGGACTTGGGGGTGTCAGTGCCCAAGAGCCAGCACTAGTGGCTGGCAGCTCAGAGCCAGCTGTGTGCTGGCTGCAGCCTGAGCAGGGAGAGCAGCAGCACAGGGAGGGGATTCTGCCCCTCTGCTCTGCTCAGCCCTCACCTGCAGCACTGCCTCCAGTGCTGGGGAACACAGCACAAGAACCACCTGGAGCTGCTGCAGAGGGGCCAGAGGAGGCCACCAAGGTGATCAGAGGGCTGGAGAAGCTCTCCTGTGGGGACAGGCTGGGAGAGTTGGGGCTGTTGAGCCTGCAGAAGAGAAGGCTGCAGGGAGAGCTCAGAGCAGCCTTGCAGTGCCTGAAGGGGCTGCAGGAGAGCTGGGGAGGGACTTGTGACAAGGGCAGGGAGTGCCGGGAGGAAGGACAATGGCTTTGAGCTGGGAGAGGGGAGAGTGAGAGTGGAGATGAGGAGAGTGTGGAGAGACTGGCACAGGTTGCCCAGGTAGTCTGTGGCTGCCCCTACCTGGAGGTGCTGCAGGCCAGGCTGGATGAGGCCTTGAGCAAGCTGTGCTGGTGGGAGGTGTCCCTGCCGAAGGCAGGGGTTGGAGGTGGATGAGCTTTAATGTCCCTTCCCACCCATTCTGTCAGTCCCTAAGGAGGATGACAGGTCTGAGCTGGAGCCTCCTAACCTGCCGACAGGGGTGCTGCAGGAGCAGGTGGAGGAGGGTACCAGTGCTGCCTTTCTCTGTCCTTCCCATCCCCAGCAGTTTCTGGTGTTGGGTTTGGATGATGTTTGGGGCTGAAGCTAACTCTGGTAGGCTGAGGAGCTGCACTGCAAATGGTTTGTCTGCTGTGCTGTGAACATCTCTTAGGCAGGTCTGAGTCTTCTCTTGCAAGCTGGGGTCTCTTCAAAGCTGGGGAGCATGTAGGGGTGAGGGACAGGACTGGGTGAGGATTACTGGTAGTTGGAGAACAGACAAGGAAGGAAAACCTTTGCTGCTGTCTCTACAGGAGTTTTGCTCCTGAGCTTTGGGGTGCCCAGCTGCTTAGGAGGGAAGGGGAGCCCTGCCTGTGGCATAGAATCAGGCAGGGTTGGAAGGGACCACAAAGATGATCCATTTTCAACCCCCTGCCATGGCAGGGACACCTCACATTAGAGCAGGCTGCCCACAGCCTCATCAAGCCTGGCCTCAAACACCTCCAGGGATGAGGCTTCCACTACCTCCCTGGGCAACCTCTTCCATGCTCTCACCACCCTCATGCTGAAGAACTTCCTAACATCCAGTCTGAATCTCCCCACTTGCAGCTTTGTTCCATTCCCCCCTGTTGTATCCCTACCTGACAGCCTAAAAAGTCCCTCCCCAGATTTCTTGTAGGCCTTAGAGTGCCAGAGTGCTGCAGCACACTGCTGATGCAGGGGGAAGCAGCACCTGGAAGGAAGTCCTGGAATCACAGAGTGGTTTTAGCTGGAAGAGGCCTTTATGGTCATTGAGTCCAACCATGAACCAAACCCTGCCAAGCACTGCCCCTCAGCACTGCACCTGCATGGCTTTGAAATGGCTCCAGGGATGGGGACTCCTCCACTGCCCTGGCAACCCTCAGGGGAAGAAATTGCTCCTCATGGCCCAACTCACTTGAGGCCATTTCCTCTTGTCCTGTCCCTTGTTCCTTGGGAGGAGAGACCAACCCCCACCTGGCTGCAGTAGCCTTGCAGGAAGATGTAGAGAGCCAGAAGCTTCTCCCAGCCCTCAGGCTCTGCAGCCTGGAGAAGAGAAGGCTTGGAGGAGAGCTTGGAGTGGCCTTTTGGGATCTGAAGGGGGCTACAGGAGAGCTAGGGAGGGACTATTGACAAGTTCTGGTAATGACAGGAGGAGGAGGAATGGGTTTGAACTGGCAGAGGGGAGATTGAAAGTGGGTGTTAGGATGAAGTTGTTTGCAGTGAGAGTGGTGAGACACTGGCACAGGTTGCCCAGCGAGGTTGTGGAGCACAGAAGCACCCAGTGTGATCTTTGATCACCTTGAGTGCTTCTGTGCTCCACTGCCTCCCTGGAGGTGTTCAAGAGCAGGCTACATGAGGCCTTGAGTGACCTGTTCTAGTGGGAGGTGTCCCTGCCTATGGCAGGGGGTTGGAACTGGCTGATCTTTGAGGTCCATTCCAACCTAAACCATTCTGTGATTCTTTTCTGCAGGTCCTTCAGCCACTTCAGAGGTTCTCAGGGCCCTCCTGCCCCTTGCTGTCCAGGCCTGCCTTCTCTGGAGCCTGTCTTTCTGTTCATAGGCTCCAACAGCTCAGTGCTGGCACAGTGGGAAATGTAAGGCCCTGATTCCTACAAAGAAATTACTTCAGAATCCCTGGAAAGGCAGGCCTCAAGCTTGCTGAAGTCCATGCATGTGCATGGGAAGGACAGGACAGGTTTCTGTGGACTTGGAGCTTTGACTGAGGCTTTTAAGATATCTCTGCAGATAAATCCTGTGTAGTCCAAGTTCTGAGGAGCACAAGGATGTGCTGGTCCCAGCAGGAGCACTGCTTGTTTGACTGGGGCAGGGCCACTTCTGTCCTTGCTGAGCCAGAGGCATGGCTGCTAAGGGGTTGTTCTGTACCAGGAATGTAGAGGAGATGTTCTGCTCAGACCCTGCCTGCAGCACTGCCTCCAGTGCTGGGGAACCCTGCACAAGAACGTGGGACTGCTGGAGTGGGTCCAGAGGAGGCAACAAAGATGCTTAGAGGGCTGCAGAACCTCTGCTATGGGCACAGGTTGGGAGAGTTGGGGCTGTTGAGCCTGGAGAAGAGAAGGCTGCAGGGAGAGCTCAGAGCAGCTTTGCAGTACCTGAAGGGGCTGCAGGAGAGCTGGAGGAGGACTTTGGACAAGGGCTATGGCTGTAGAGAGCTGCAATTTCCTGCCTCTGTCTGGTCTCTAGAAACAATTTAGTGCCCCACAGGGGCAGCTGCTGCAGAGTTCATAGCAGGCTTAGGGGAGACCTTGTTAACATGGACCAGGACATGCAGGGTGGCTGCCAGGAGGATGCAGACTCCCTTTGTACAAGCAGTGCCATGGAGCAGACAAGTTACTGCTGGCAGGGTCCCACTGGGCTCCAGAAGGAAATGTTTGCCATGAGAGCAGACCCTGGAATCATCTCCCAAGGGAAGCAGTGGAGTGCCCTGCAGTGGGCAGCTGAAGGTTCAGCTTGCCAGGGTGCTGGGGCAGCTCCCTGCAACAGCACTGCCACCTGGAAAGCTTGGAGCAGATGATCCCTGGGGTCCCTTCCAGCCTGGCAGTCTGAGATTCTGTGAGTGTTACACCTGCTGGCCTCTTGTATTAGCAAGGCTGACCTGGAGCCAGCAATGTGCCCCTGGGGCCAAGAAGGCAAAGGATATCCTGGGGTGCATTAGAAGGGCTGTGGTGAGTAGGTCAGAGAGGTTCTCCTTCTAGTCTGCCTTGCTGAGGCCATATCTGGAATACTGTGTCCAGTTCTGGGGGCATTGGGTTAAGAAGAAACTCAGAGAACTGCTTGAGAGAGCCCATCCCAGAGCCCCCAAGCTGCTGCAGGCAGTGAACAGCTCCTATGAGGCCAGGCTGAGGCAGCTGGGGCTGGCAGCAGAGCAGCCTGAGGGCTGCCCTCAGTGCTGGGCTAAAGATGCGCAGGGCAGCATCGGGAGGACCTCATTGCTGTTTGCAGCTGCCTGCAGGGAGGCTGTAGCCAGGTGGGGTTGGGCTCTGCTGCCAGGCAAGCAGCAGCAGAACAAGGGGACACAGCCTCAAGCTGTGCCAAGGGAGGTTGAGGCTGGATGTTGTTAGGAAGTTGTTGTCAGAGAGAGTGATTGGCATTGGAATGGGCTGCCCAGGGAGGTGGTGGAGTGGCTGTGGCTGGAGGTGTTGCAGCCAAGCCTGGCTGGGGCACTAAATGCCATGGTCTGGTTGACTGGATAGGGCTGGCCTGGATGGTCTTGGTTGGATAGGTTGGACTGGAAGATCTTGGAGGTCTCTTCCCAGCTGGTTGATGTAGCCAGGCTGTGCCCAGGGCTGGCCAAGGGCAGCACAAGGGGCACTGAGTGCCAGCTGGAGCAGGGGAGGTGCCAGGGCAACAGGAGGGAAAACTTTGTCAGTGTGAGGGTGCCCAGAGAGGCTGTGGAGTCTCCTTCTCTGCAGACTTTCTAACCCCCTCCCAATGTGTTGCTGGGTGCCCTGCTCTGGCAGGGGGCTGGGCTGGATCTCCAGAGGCCCTTCGGACCGGCAGCGCTCTGTGCTCCGAGCTAGCGGTGAGCTGCAGCCTGCCGCTGTGCGAGGCAGTGCTTGGAGCCCAGCCGTAGCCAGGCAGCTGCTCCCCACCGTGGCAGCAGCAGCAAAGCTGCCCTTTGCCTGTGTGTTGAACGTGGCTCTGACGAGTTGTTCTGTTTGCATTTTGCAGATAAAACTCAGAGGAAACTTGCACAGATGCTGCTTTGGAGAACTTTCAGCCCAGGTTGCAGAGCTGAGCCTTGGTAAACCTGTCTCTGTTACAGCACATTTGCCATCCAGCTAAGTGCATCCTAAGGTCGGTGGCCTGCAGGACCCACACACCTTAACCAGAATGCTTAGCATGTTTACCACCAGGTTAAAGAGCTGTTCTCTGTCAGTCCTTTTCTAGCTTTCTAAGTTCATCTACTGGCTAATATGCAAGAGTTCCTTTTCTCCTGTGTGTGTTTCCTTTTGGTTTCCTCTTTATTTCTTCTCTTCTCTTTTTTTTAATTGATTTCTTCAATCAGATTTTTTTTGAACTTTGTATTTATTAAATACTCAAACTCAGTATTACCTACTCAATGCCTTTTAAAGACAAAAAAAAAGAAGAGGAGGAAGAGTTTTAATGGAGAATAAATTGAGCCTTAAAAGAAATGGTTACTTCTCTCTATTACCTCGCAGCAGTGCTTATTTCTCTTTGCTAAGGTTTTCTCCTCCAATGTAGTTGGTCAGCATTTGAGACTTGTTTACATGTGACAGTGTCATGCCAAGATGCTGAGGGCACCTTTCTTGTCTGGATGTAGTATCCCTTTTCTTGGCCAACGCAGCAGCCTTTGTAAACTGGGTCCAGTTTGGCCCCGAGGGATGCAGAAAGCCTCCAGCTGCTTTGCTTCTTGGGCTCTTGCAGTTGGATTTCCTAAACTCAAGCAACACAGTGGCAATTGTAGCATGGGGGGGAAAAATGGCAGCACACTTTGGATTTGTTTCCTCCTACTGACTTACCAAACTTGCTTGTTTACAAACTTAGCTCCTTTCTGCCTTTTGAAAAGGGATAATTTGTCCTTCAGAACCGAGCTGGCTCGGCCAGCTCAGCTTTGCCTGGCACATGGAGACACCCAGCAGACCTCTGCACGTGGAAATCTAATGCAAATAAAATCACTTTGCAGGTTTTGGGTTTTTTTTTCCTCTAGTTCCTAATATTTGTCTTTCTGAATAACATTTGAAAGCAATATTTGTTCAAGGTGGGGTTTGGGTATTTGGGTTTTGGTGGGGGGGAGGTTTCTTCCTTGCACTGTCACAAACTGCTTTTAGTTGTTGTTGTCATTGTGGTTTCTTTTCATCATTGTTGGTCGTTTGTACTTTTTTTCCCCCTTCCCCCAATAAAACAAATTTCACTGTTTAGAGCCAAGTTGGTGTAAGAAGGTGAAAGGGAGGAGGGGGGAGGAAACCCAGCAGGTTTCAGTGTGCTTTTAAACAAACCATTGCCTTCCTTATTGTTTACCTGAGCAACTCTCTGAATACTTGAACAAACCAAGCCACAATTGTGACAATAACACAGGTATAGGAGATGTGCAGAAGAGCAGGGGAGAGCTTTGTGTTGGTTGCTGTTGGTTGCTGTTCACTTTGGCCACGAGAGCTTGTTCTGAGCAGCGGTTTCAGGCCTGGGATTGGTTTGGGTTCTGGCAGGAACTGAGTATCTGTAGCTCACCTACTGCAGGGTTGGTTGTAGTGGTTTTTTAGGAGCCCAGCTTTAGTCGTTTGAACTTGCTTCTAGGAATGGACATTTTTATGGGGGTTGGGTTTGGTTTTTTTAGCCTTGTAATAGCTGTGAATAACTTGGAGCAAAGCTGCAGTCTGAGCAGTCATGGGGGTGAGGTGAGAGCAGCTGAAAGCACTCAGCAGTTGTACCATGGATGATGGCATTGCGACCAATAA
This sequence comes from Pogoniulus pusillus, assembly GCF_015220805.1. Lineage (NCBI taxonomy): Eukaryota > Metazoa > Chordata > Aves > Piciformes > Lybiidae > Pogoniulus > Pogoniulus pusillus. The sequence continues at coordinate 23,843,206 of NC_087282.1, read as the reverse complement.
AAGCTCACCAGTACAGCATCTCAACATCAATGTGGTTCATTGGGCACAGGGCAGGCTGGCTTGGCACTGCCAAAGGCAGAAAGAGAGATCCTGGGGCTGCATTCAGTGGTGAATTGCAATCCTGAAATGAAGAGCACACCAGGAGGGGTTCTGCCTGGATATGCAAACACCTGAGTTTGATTTGCTTTGTCTCCCCTGGGGGGCTACTTGAATTTCATTTTGTATTCCCTCCACACACTGTTTGTACAAACCTGAGCAGGCTGAGGCTGGTGCTTGGGATCAGCCTTGTGAGCAGGCTGAGGCTGGTGCTTGGGATCAACCTTAGTATCAACATTAAACCAAACCTTGGATTCAGAGGAAGGGGTTTGGGGGGGTTTCAAGTGGTGGTTATTGAGCTTTGTGGGGTTTTTTGGTAGGTTGTGAGGAAGTAATTGAAGAATAAAAGAGTTAAAAATCTTGGGAACTAAAGAAATGGGTAAAGAGTTTGGGGAGAAAAGAAATGGGTTTAAAACCTTGGGAAGAAAAGAAATGGGTAAAGAGTTTGGGGAGAAAAGAAATTGGGTAAAAACCTTGGGTGGGGGGGAAAGTCATTGGTAAAGGTTTGGGGATTGCCAAAGTGATTGGCCAAGATTTTGGTATTCAAAGTGGTGATTGGCCAAGGTTTGGGGATTTAAAAAGGGTTGGTTAAGATTTGGGGATTTAAAAGGGGTCAGTGTATTTGGATGTTGGGGTTAAAAGCAAGGTTGATCAAGAATTTGGGATGAAAGTGATTGGCAAAGATATTTGGGATTCCAAAAGTGCTTGGCAAAGATCTTGGGATTCAAAAAAATGATAAAGATTGGAGGGGGGATTAAAGTGGGGAAAGGCCAAGATTGGGGGAGGGAATAAAATAGGGAGAGGCCAAATGGGGGGGATTAAAGTAGGGAGAGGCCAAGAGCTTAGTTTTCTTTTGTGTATGGGGCAGGAACAAATTGGTTACTGTTAATGAGTGATTCATTCCCAGGGGTGGTTACCAAAGCAGTTCATGGTCCTTGCCCTCAGCACAGCCAAAAAGAGAATAAAAATATGAGGGGAGAGGGAGAAAGGAAAAAATAAAGGAGGAGGGGAAAAAAAGGGAGGGAAGTTGGGGAGGGGGTAAGGTAAGGGGGGGAAAGACAGGGGAAAAAAAGGGGGAGGAAAAAGAAGGGGGAAGGGAAAAAGGAAGGGGGGGGAGGAAAAAGGGGGGAAAATGTAAGGAAGGGGGAGAAGGAAAAAGGGGAGGGAAACAAGGAAGGGGGAAAGGAAAAAAGGGGAAAGAAGGATACAAAAAGGAAAAAAAGGGGAAAATGGAGGGGGGGGAAAGGAAAAAAAGGGGAAAAGGAAAGGAAGGAGGGGGGGGAAAAGAAGGGAAAAGGAAGGGGAGGAAAGAAGGAAAAAAAGAAGGTGGGAAGGGGAGAAAAAAGAAGGGAAAGGGGGAAAAAGGAAGGGAGTAAAAAAGGGGGGGGGGAAAGGAAGGGAGGGGGAAGGGAAAAAAAGAAGGTCGGGAAAGGAAAAATTAGGGAAAGAAAGAAGGGGGAAAGGAAAAAAAAGGGGGAAAAAGGAAGGGGGGAAAAGGGGGGGAGGAAAAAGGGGGGGAAATGGAAAATGAAGAAAAAAGAAAAGGAAAAATAATTAAAACAAAAGGAAAAAAGTGAAAGTGGAACTAGCTTAGCAGGAGAGGCCTGGGAAATAAAGAGATGGTTTCTTCAGCACACTTTTTTTTTGGGGGGGGAAAGGGACCAAGAGTTATTTTAGGCTTCCTGAGTAGCTTGCATGTGGAGTTGCTTGTTAGAGTCAGAGGCTGCTACTAAATGCAAGGTGATTGTCTTTACTGTGGCGTCTGCTTAGGAGTTGTTGAGCTCACTGCCGCAGGGCTCTGCCAAGGACAGTGTGTGACCTCCCCCCCCCCCGGCCAGTGTACTGTATCTTCAGCAGGGGTGGATGACTCCTGGAATAACAAGTGCAAAACAACCCACCCCAGAACAAGTCCCTGGAATGCTTTGTTTACAAAAAACAACCATAAAAACCCCAAAAAAGAGGTGTTTTTTCCAGTAGAGCTCATTCTTGTCATTTTGTAAGCCAAGCCTATGGCCCAGCTCTTTGTAACTTTTGTAATAAAATAGCTACCTGTATGACCAGCCTGGCCTCTGAGTCTCTGTTCACTGCCTGCTGCTCCTGCTGCTGCCTTTCCTCTCTGGGCACTTTGCTTTTCATCTTTGCCTTGGCTTTCTGGGTTTGTTTTCCCTCTTGCTCTAAATCCGTTAGCCACAGCCCAGGCACAAACCCAGGCTGGGTGCACAGTGGGTTCAGAGAAGCCCTGCACAAAGAGCCTTGGGGTTGCTGGGTGCTGAGCAGCTCCCTGGGAGCCAGCAGTGCCCTCCTGCAGTCCAGCAGGCAGCTGAGTGCTGGCTGCAGCCAGAGCAGTGTGGGCAGCAGGGCAAGAGAGGGGATTCTGCCCCTGGGCTCTGCTCTGCCCAGACCTCACCTCCAACCCTGCTGCCAGGGCTGCAGCACACCCAGCAAGGACATGGACCTGAGGATCCAGAGGAGGCCACCAAGGCTACAGACTGGGGCCAGTGTGGCTGAGAGCAGCCAGGCAGAGAGGGAGCTGGGGGTGCTGGCAGAGAGGAGCTGCAGAGGAGGCAGCAGTGCCCAGGTGGGCAGCAGAGCCAATGGCATCCTGGGCTGGCTCAGGAGCAGTGTGGGCAGCAGGACAAGGGAGGTTCTTGTGCCCCTGTGCTCAGCACTGCTCAGGCCACCCCTGGAGTGCTGTGCTCAGTTCTGGGCTCCTCCATTGCAGAGAGATGCTGAGGTGCTGGAAGGTGCCCAGAGCAGGGCAGCAAGGCTGGGGAGGGGCCTGGAGCACAGCCCTGTAAGGAGAGGCTGAGGGAGCTGGGGGGGTGCAGCCTGCAGCAGAGGAGGCTCAGGGCAGAGCTCATTGCTGCCTGCAGCTGCCTGCAGGGAGGCTGTAGCCAGGTGGGGTTGGGCTCTGCTGCCAGGCAGCCAGCAGCAGAAGAAGGGGACACAGCCTCAAGCTGTGCCAGGGCAGGTTGAGGATGGATGTTGTTAGGAAGTTGTTGTCAGAGTGATTGGCATTGGAATGGTGTGATGGTTTGGGTGTTCCCTTCCTCCCCACACCACCACTTTGGAAATCACCCAGCCTGGACTCAGGGGCTCTGGAAACGGAAGGAAGCTCACACTGACAGCTCAGCTCAGTGTACAAGCAGGTGCAGCATTACAGTTACAGACAGAGATAGACAAGGGGAAAGGGAACACAGAAACACAGCTCCCCTCCCAGAAACCTGAGCCCCAGGAGGGGCTCCCAACTGCCCTTCCACCTTCTCCCACCTCTCTCTGCCTTACCCCAGACGTTGCTTTGTGCCCAAGGAAGAAGGGAGGGTTGGCCAGGGGGATCAGGAAGCAGATGGATTGCTCAGTTGAGGTTAGAGGGAGAAATGCAGCCCACAGCCCCGCCAGAGAGCATCTGCCTTATCTATGGATTCTTGTTCTTATGCATCTCAGTAAGCCTATGAGTGGAGCAGACATCACCATTGTTTCTCACAGCCTGTAGTTCTTCTCACCAAAACAGTGTAGCTAGCTTCAAACTAGCACAAATGGGCTGCCCAGGGAGGTGGTGGATTGGCCGTGGCTGGAGGTGTCGCAGCCAAGCCTGGCTGGGGCACTGAGTGCCATGGTCTGGTTGGTTGGGCAGGGCTGGGTGCTAGGTTGGGCTGGATGAGCCTGAAGCTCTCTGCCAACCTGCTTGGTTCTGTGATTCTAAGATGATCATTGGTCTGGAGTACCTCTGCTGCAAGGACAGGCTGAGAGAGTTGGGGCTGTTCAGCCTGCAGAAGAGAAGGCTGCAGAGACACCTCAGAGCAGCCTTCTAGTGCCTGAAGGGGCTCTAAGCAGGCTACAGGGACAGGCTGAGGGCAGTGGTTTAGAATGAGAGCAGAGCAGGTTGAGATTGGCTGTGAGGAACAAGTTCTGCACCAGGAGGCTGCTGGAACACTGCAGCAGGGTGCCAGGGAAGTAGTTGGAAATAACTCAAGGTGAGGCTGGACAGGGCTGTGAGCAGCCTGCTCTAGTGGAGGATGTCCCTCTGAGTGCAGGGGCTTGGACTGGGTGAGCTCTGGGGGTCCCTCCCGTGCCAGAGCATTCCATGGCTCTCTGCCTGAGGCCACTGCCTGTCAGAAGTCCTGGTGCTGAGAGTGAGCTCAGCTGCTGCTGTATCCAGCCGTGAGCAGCACCCCTGGTAAGGCAGGGGTGAGGGCATCGTGGTGCTCCCAGCCAGGCTGTGCTCTCACACGATGCTCTCACCCCAAGAGAGAGCTCCCAGCGCCCCCCCTGCCCCTGCGGGCGCAGGTCTGTGCCCGCAGCACAGCTGGAGAAGCAAGAGCTAACGGCAGCACAGCCCAGAGGCCTCTGCCCTCCTCCCCTGCGCCCTGGCAGCACGGGGCCCACGTTTGATGCGCAGCTGAGGAGGGCAGAGGTGGCCCTTGAGGGCTGGGGAGCAAGCACGGACTGCAGGGAGCCCGGGGGGGTGCAGCAGCTGCGCTGCGCGGGTGGGGGTGAGGCGCTGCCCTTAGCTCTGTGCGCAGCTCTGTGCGCAGCTCTGTGCGCGCTGCTCCTACAGCCCCTAGGGGCTGGCTGCGGCGGCAGAGGGAAGCTGAGCGCAGGAGTCTCGCCTCAGTGAAGTGTGGCTCCTGCAGCTGCTGGAGTGACCTCTGCCGACTCCCAGGCTCGTAAGGATCGGGCCCCTGCCTGGAGCGGTGCCGTCTGGAGCTGGTTGTTGTGATGCGAATGCTGCGGGTGTGTGCGTGTGTGATCAGCGAGCAGGGCATCGAGCAAGAGAGGTGTAAGAGCAGGGTAGAGAGCGAGGGGCTCAGGTAAGTTAAGCTAAGGTGCCAGAGGTGCAAGTGGGTACATTTTTATAGTGTTCCAGAAGAGCTGTGCTCTGCCAACTCAGACAGACTTGTGTTAGCTTTACAGATTGGTACAAAGTTATAATCAACTTATACAATTGGCTGATTCTCACCAAAAACAACTTATGGAACCACCCAGGGGTCAGCCCCCAGCAGATGTTTGTCGAGTGGTCACCGTGTCTGAGAATTGGAACCCTTTTTCCAAAACATAGCCATGTTTATGTCTTTGTTTCTCCGAGGGAGAGATTCTCCCAAGGCCTGGACGTCTGCTGGCACAGCAGCTGCGTCAGTGCAAGCAGATAGGAAAGATTGGTTTGACTTTTTCAATGGAAGGCCTCTGAGCCACAATTGTGTGTATAAATGAAAATTCTACAACAGGGCAAAAGGGCTCTGATCCCTGCCATGACATATTCCACCCCCTGGCTCATAGGCCAGAAAATCAAAAAAGAAATGGAATGTACAAACTAAACACAACTATTATATATACAATACCTCTAAACCTTAAAACATACAAACAATGTACCTAATACATAAACATAACTATAATCTAAACCAGTTTAAGACAGATCAATCCCTGTATACCCACCCCCTGAATAACAAATAGCTTTATTAAATACTTACAAAACAAGAAAACCTGTTATGTATGAAAGCAATTCAGCAGTCTGGGACAATCCATCATGAACTGATGCGATGAGTTTTCCCACTCACATCGGTTGCTTCCCATGTGTACAACCCGTTTGATTTCGATAGGGTCATAGGCACAACTCCAATCGAGGGCAAGTTTACCATTACTGGTTGTCCCACCTGTAACTTGTGTAGTGAGTGTTGATGGTGTTGGGATTTATCTGGCGGGTAATTAACATTTCCTACTGGTTCGTTAGGACAAAAGGCTTTGATTTTTGGAGTACCATAATTGTCCCATCGGTTATTTATAATGAAGACTGCACGTGAGGTGAGGAAGTTCTTCACTGAGAGAGTCATTGGGCACTGGAATGGGCTGCCTGGGGGGGGTGGTGGAGTCGTCGTCCCTGGGGCAGTTCAAGGCAAGGTTGGATGTGGCACTTGGTGCCATGGTCTAGCCTTGGGCACTGTGGTAAAGGGTTGGACTTGATGATCTGTGAGGTCTCTTCCAACCTTGGTGATACTGTGACACTGTGATACTGTGATAAACGTTTATCCCAATCACCTCTTGATACAATGGCATGCTTCTTGATTAAAGCGTTTGACCTTTCTACCACACCATTAGCTTGAGGATAGTAGGGAGTATGGAATACCCATGTAACTCCCTCACCCTTAGCCCACTCTTGTACGGATGATGCTGTAAAGTGAGATCCATTATCACTCTGGATGTACTCTGGCATTGGTAAAAAACTGAACCACTGCTTCAAGGCCTCAATAGTCTGAGTGCCTGTGGCAGCATTAGTTGCTGTAGCCATGACCAATCCAGAGACTACTTCCACCTCCACCAGTATGTATCTTTTCCCATGTGAGGGTTTAAATGGACCCACATAGTCAATTTGCCATGTGCTCCATAGCTTCTTATCTTCTCTAATGTGTAGAGCTGGTGCTAGGTTGGGGTGATTGGCTTTCAGCCTAATCTTACACTGTGGACAAGCTGAAATGATTGCCTCACAGGTGGTCATAGAAATTGGCCATCCTCTGGATCTACATTCGTAGTAGAGGTCTGCTTTTCCTGAATGGCCTCTTTTAATGTGTAGCCATTCAGCCAATCTCCACCACTCATCCTTTTCATCATTGACTATGTTTATTTTTGCTAGGTAATCTGCCTGATCATTCCAGGTTGCAGCTGGAGTTTGCTGTTTGGAGTGCCCTTTAACCCAGCCTACTTTAAGGGGTCTGGATCGACCTATCTCCAGTAGCCTTTTCCAGTCAGCAGCCCTCCAAACTTCTACGTTTGAAACCTTCCACTGATTCGCTTCCCACTGGCAAATCCACTCAGTGGCGCCTTTGAACGTGGAGTGTAAATGGTTGTTGCTCCATGCTCTGCTGCTAGCATGAGAGCACGCAGTTCCCCTACCTGTGCACTGCCATCACCTTCCTCAGTGATGGTTTGGCCTGTGCTAATCTCCAAGGCAGCGGCTTTGTAACACCATTTGTACTCCACCCTCCGAGAGGATGCATCTGTGAACCACACTCCTGACTTATCTGAGTCTGCGGTCATTGCTGGGGCCACCTGTATAGGAGAAGGTTTATATGGCTGACCAAGCAGTGCTCCATCAGGGTTTATGGGCTGCTGCAATTTGGATACCTTTGTAGGTCCCACTTTCAGTGTCAAAAGCTGTGAGATTCCCTCCAGGTAGGCATACCACTTTCTTACGGTAGCCTTTTGGGCAATCCCTTCTGGTGGAGGAGATCCTTTAAGGATCGATTTCAACAGTGGGAATGGGCCTTGCACTACAATGTCTTGTGTAGTGCGAAGCTTCTCTGCCTCTTTGACAGCCCAAGTTAGGGAAAGGAGTCCCTTTTCCCATCCCGAGTACTGTGTCTCGGTCTCTTTGAATGCTGTTGATGAAAATAAAAGAGCTCTGCTAGGACCATTGGGTCCCCTTTGGAAGATTCCACAGTATGAGGCATGCTCGGAAAAACCCCATTCAGCCCTTAGGGCATCTTGTGGGTGTAAGGGCCCCAACTTCTGATATGCCTTCAGTTCATCTTTAAGAACTCTCAGGCTCTCAGAATGTCGTGGAGTCCAATCCCCAACTCTGTGCTTCTTAAGCAAATCATACAGAGGACGAGCAATCACAGAGAAACCTGGGATGTGTTTTCTCCAGTAGCCCAAGGTGCCCAACAATTGTTGTAGCTCCTTTTTGTTCTGGGGCATTTGGCCCTTTTCAATTTCTTGTAAGGTATCCTCTGGAACTGACACTGCACCTGCCACCCACCAAGATGCTAAGAATTTAATCTCCTGGCTTGGGCCTTGGCACTTCTCCTTTGGAACAGTTAGCCCCTGGTCAGTCAACAATTTTCCAATGTCCTCAGCTACTTTTGCAACCTGCTCCTTGTCATCTCCTCCCACCAAGATGTCATCAATGTAATGATAAACCTTAACATCTTTAGGAAGCTGAACAGTGTCAAGCAAAGCTGCAAGTGTGTTATGTGCAATAGTTGCACTGTGTTTGTATCCCTGTGGAAGACTGTTGAATGTGTATTGAATACCTTGCCAGGTGAATGCAAACTGTGGTTTGTCCTCTTCTCTCAGTGGCACCATGAAGTACATGTCCTTCACATCCATAGTTGCCATCCAGGCATGAGAAGCTGCTTGAATGGCTGTCACTGTGGAAGATAAACTTGGAACTGCTGCAGTGAGAGGAAGAGTGTTATTATTGAGTTTTCTAAAATCGATAGTTAACCTCCACCTGCCATCTGGTTTTCGGACTGGCCAGACGGGTGAATTGTAAGGAGAATGTGTTCTGGTGATGATCTTCCTTTTCTCCAGGTCAGTTATCACTTCAGTAATGCCTTGCCTAGCTGCTGCTGGTAATGGATATTGTGCAACACAAGTAATTTGTGATTTTGGTAGTGGAGGAGCAGTTTGCAACATTCGGACACGAGCATGGGCTGATTTTGCCCCTTTTGCCCCCATTTCATAATAACCAAAGCTCCATAATGTACCATCTGGAAGATGCCATCTCCTGCCTGCTAAAGCATCAAATCCTAGAATATTTCCTGGATAGGGACTTAAGGCCACTTCTACTATAGTGCTCCTTTTTTCCCCAGGTAACCATAATCTTGTTTTAGCCAAGGGACATAGGTTGGGCTGTCCTGTGACACCCATTATCTTTACCTTTCTCCTGGATGGCAGGATTCTTAGGCTTTTTGCCAGTTGCACATTTAGCACTGTAATTTGTGCGCCTGTATCTATTAGATACTTCACAGCAGTTCTGTCCGGTCCTGTTGGAATCATAATAGCAGGTTCAGGTTTGTCAGACCATTGGCATGCATACACGAAGCGATAAATGTGGCCTGAATCATTCACCGCTACTTCTAGTTTTTTTGTTTGCTTTTGGCCCCCTGCTGATCAGAAGTAAAAGACTGATCAGGCCTGTTAGGAGAGGCGGCTCTGGAACTCCTACCGTGGTTCCCTCCTGTCTCCCTTTCTTCAAGGAGGTGTTTCATAGCCTTAGCTACTATATCTTGCATCCTTTTTTCTAAACCTCCCATTATTCCAAACAATTCAGCTTTCATGGGGTCTCTCGCCCGGTTCCTTTTCAACAAGTCGCGGGGTTTCACCCCATATTTGGTGTTCTGCCTCTGGTATGCATCTTGCCCAAAATAGGGACTCTGCCCCCAGGACATCCTCGAGCTATAGCGACGATTTAGCTCAGGGCTCCCCCTGGGACTAGACCGTGGGCTCGCTCTAGGGCTCCTTCTGGGACTCCCTTTGGGGCTTTCAGGACTACCAGAGTAGGCACTCTGGGACGCCTTTGCGTGCCGCACGTCCTGCTTCTTCCCACGTGGAGTGACCACGTAGCTGCCTTTGTTTCCAGGCTGCTGCTTCTCAAAAAAGGATGCCGGCGGAGATACGGGTTCATAATAACCTAAATTATGCCCTTTGATGGATAATTCCTCCAACAGATCTCCCCATGTCATGTAGTAGGTTAAATTATACCCTGTTGTAACACCAAATTGTATTAGCTCCTCAATTTGCTCTTTTCTTGTATCGCATATGCTCCTTAAAGTTCCTGACAGACCTTTTACTAAGGGTCTTAGCCGTCGTGGGTCTATCGGGGCATCCATAGGATTGGGATAAATTCCCCCCTCATACATAGCCTGCACACACGCCAGCTTAGTGACTGCTTCATCCAATTCAGCACAAGTTGTGATACGAAATTTTGTTGGTTCATCCCTGTCTACAGGATCAAAAGAACTAGCCCAATAAAAGATTCTAGAACTTAATGCAACATCCCCCTCGGGACCATTCCCAAGGAACACTGCAGGTCCCCAGCAACTTCTCCCCACTTCCTCGCGGGACAAGATTACCGAATGGGCACCACTCTCCACCACCCTGTACACATAGTCAGTTATGGTTTCATGAGGCATGCGGGAATACATTTCCCTAAACTCACGCACCTGCAGTGCCGTGTATGGTCGGGTTCGCGCAGTCGTGGTTCCTTTGCCCCTTTTCCCGTAAACGGTTTCCGATTTGAACACGGGTCTCACGGAGAAGGGTCTCATTCTCCCGTGGATCTCCTCCGTTTCCTCGTCGCTGCTGCTCGGCGTGTTTCCAGGCAAGGGCTTGGGGCGGTGCTTCTCTTTGCGGCGAGGCTGCGGATGTGCGTAGCCATAGCTGCTGTGCAACGGCGGCTGTCCGGCGCGGCGCTCCGTTTGAGTCGTGGCGGTATGAAGAGTGGTCACTCGTGGCGACAGTGGCTGTGGTGGCGGCGATTGTCGCTGATTTAGGGACACTCGGGTGCGCGGCAAAGGGACTGGTGAAGGCTGCCGTCGCTGTTCCTGCTGCGGCGGCTGAAGAGATCGTGCCGGCGGCAGATCTCGGACAGACGGCAGTTCATACCGCTCGGGGGGCAGCGGTTCGTGGCGTGGCTGCTGCGGTCGCCACTGGCGTATTGCTGCGTCTGGCAGGTCTCGGGGAAACGGCGATTCGGGTCGCGGCTCGGTAAAAACGACTCTGGGGTCCCCGGACGGGGTTGCGGGCACGGCAAGTGCCGCGTTTGCCGCGGTTTCGGTTTCCAGCGGCGGCTGCCTAGCGGCAGCGGCTGCTTCAGCCATTCGCCCTGTTCGCAGTTCTTGCAACTTTTGTTGTGCAATTTCCAGTCTCTCGTTTTGCAATTGCAGCATGGAATATAGCTTCTGATTTTCGGCTTCTACTAATTTAATGTGTTGTCCCATGAGCTGTGCCTCTTCCCTCAAGGAACTTGAACTCTTCAGGTTAAGTTTAAGACTCTCTATCTCATTTTTCATATTATCTAGTTCGTCTTGCTTTCGAACTATGCAAGCTGCTAATGTAATCAGTTGTTCCTTGTCTATTTTATCAACCTCCTGCAAGCCCATACACAACGTGGCTACCGTATCTGCCAACTTGTTCAAAATTTGTTCTGAGCTGACTAAATTATTTATATCCAGTGCCTGATTTAAATGTTCAAATTCATCAATATCTGTCATTCTGTGAAATAAATCCGTCCTTCCCGACCCTGCTTCGCCTGCAGCCATTATGTCACGGACGGGAAAGTTTGTTTGGGGGGGGGAGCTTTGGAGGAATGATATGCGAGGCCGATGTTTATAAAAGGTATAAATGATTTAATACTAGAAGCACCAGAAATGCCTTCCCCAGACTTATTTGTAATTATCCCACGTGGATTCTTTCTATGCGGTTTGCAATTCAATCCCAGAATGATTTATGCACAAGAAATCAGGAATTTAGCAACAGTTTGTGAAAGGATTTAGAAAGAGTCTGTGGCTTGGAAATGCCAGGATTTAGGGAGAGAGTCTGTGAGTTTTTAGAGAGGTCACTGAAGCTTGAGAGGTTATTCAGCCTTTAAATTAAGTTCTTGTCAGTTACTCACTGTTCAAATGCAGTTCAGAGAAGTTTCAAAGTCTCTGTGGATTTCAAGGCGCCGTTGTCCGAGGCTCCGCGGGTCCGGTCGAGCTGGATGCTGACTCCCAGGGCTCGTAAGGATCGGGCCCCTGCCTGGAACGGTGCCGTCTGGAGCTGGCTGTTGCGGTGCGAATGCCGCGGGTGTGTGCGTGTGTGATCAGCGAGCAGGGCATCGAGCAAGAGAGGTGTAAGAGCAGGGTAGAGAGCGAGGGGCTCAGGTAAGTTAAGTTAAGGAGCCAGAGGTGCAAGTGGGTATATTTTTTATAGTACTTTAGAAGAGGTGTGTTCTGCCAACTCAGGCAGACTTGTGTTAGCTTTACAGATTGGTACAAAGTTATCATCAACTTATACAATTGGCTAATTCTCACCAAAAACAACTTATGGAACCACCCAGGGCTCAGCCCCCAGCAGATGTTTGTCGAGTGGTCACCGTGTCTGAGAATTGGAACCCTTTTCCAAAACATAGCCATGTTTATGTCTTTGTTTCTCCGAGGGAGAGATTCTCCCAAGGCCTGGACGTCTGCTGGCACAGCAGCTGCGTCAGTGCAAGCAGATAGGAAAGATTGGTTTGACTCTTTCGATGGAAGCCTCTGAGCCACAATTGTGTGTATAAAGGAAAATTCTACAACAGGGCAAAAGGGCTCTGATCCCTGCCATGACACCTGCCTCTCACACTGCTCTGGGTTTTACCCCAGCCCTGCTTTTGGGTGGCTCCTACCTCTCACACAGCTCTGGGCTTTACCCCATCCCTGCTTTTGGGTGGCTCCTACCTCTCACACAGCTTTGGGCTTTACCCCATCCCTGCTTTTGGGTGGCTCCTACCTCTCACACAGCTCTGGGCTTTACCCCATCCCTGCTTTTGGGTGGCTCCTACCTCTCACACAGCTCTGGGCTTTTCCCCATCCCTGCTTTTGGGTGGCTCCTACCTCTCACACAGCTCTGGGCTTTACCCCATCCCTGTTTTTGGGTGGCTCCTACCTCTCACACAGCTCTGGGTTTTACCCCAGCCCTGCCTTTGGGCAGTTCTCTCCACTTTTGCACCACTCTGTGCCCACTTGCAGGCTTGGCAGGCCCTGGGGTCCCTCTGGGGGAGCTGCTGGCAGCTCCCAGCCCTTGCTGCTCTCAGCTAGACCCCAGCAGTTCGGCTCTGCCCTGTGGCTGCTGAGGCAGTGTCGCTTCCACCGGTCCCTGCCTTGTGGCAGCTGTGTCCAGAGACATTTCTGAGCTTGGCAGCTTTGCCACTGGCCTTGGGCTTCTGCCACGTGGATCCAGACTGTTGGATATTGCCTGCAGCATCAGGAGGCAGCAGAGCAGAGGAATCCAGCAAAGGATCACTGCCCGATGCCTGCCTCAGCTCTGTGAGTGAAGCCTTCTGCTGCCTTACCTCTGCTCAGCCTGGTTGCCAGTGGGGTGAAGCTGTGCCTGCAGCTTAGCCTTTTCCATTGCCTGACTTCCTAAGCCTCTGAATTTGTCCAGAACATCCTCTTGAAGAATTCCTGATCCAACTGAATCTGTAAATAGACCTGAACTAGTGCTGGATATAGGTCAGGAAAATAAAGTCCTTCTCTGTTTACAGTTCCTGACATTATTTCCCTGCCTCCACGACACACAGCTCCAGGCGAGCTCTGGCAAGAGAGGAGGAGGAAATCCTCAGCTCTGTGCTCTGCAGAAGTGCAGTGATGTGGCTCTTGGGCCAGCTCCATACAGCTGTGAGGAGCAGACAAGGTGGACATGCAGCTGGAAGTCAGCACCAGCCTGCAGTCCCAAGCCCAGGTCCTGCCTGTAGTAGTTTGTTGGTGCTGCTGAGGGCAGCATTTAGCTTATGATGGCTTGAGTGGCACTGGAGAGCCACCGAGGAACATCTGCCTTAGAGGAGAGGCTGAGACCTGAAGCTGTATGACCTGAAGGAGACTGAGAGAGGATCTCATCAGTGCTGATCAAGAGCTAAAGGGTGAGCATAAGGAGGATGGAGCCAGGCTGTCCTTGGTGGTGTCAGTGGCAGGACAAGGAGCATTGGAATCATGCCACCAGAGAATCATAGAACCAGTCAGGGTCGGAAGGGGCCACAAGGATCATCTACCTCCGAGCCCCCTGCCATGGGCAGGGACACCTCACACTACATCAGGCTGCCCAGAGCCTCATCTAGCCTGACCTTAAACACCTCCAAGAATGAACCTTCCACCACCTCCCTGGGAAACCCCTTCCAGGCTCTCACCACCCTCATGCTGAAGAACTTCCTAACACCCACTCTGAATCTCCCCATTTCCAGCTTTGTTCCATTCCCCCCAGTGCTATCACTCCCTGACAGCCTAAAAAGTCCCTCCCCAGCTTTCTTGTAGCCCCCTTAAGAACACAAAGTGGGACACAGGAGGTTCCACACAAACACAAGGGAAAAATCTTCACTGTGAGGGTGGCAGAGCCCTGGAGCAGGCTGCCCAGAGAGACTGAGGAGTCTTCTTCTCTGAAGAATATCAAAGCCCACCAGGACAAATTCCTGGGTGCCCTGCCCTGGGTGATGCTGCTCTGGCAGGGGTTTGGACCAGGTGATCTCCAGAGCTCCCCTCCAGCCCCTCCCATGGTGTGATTCTGTGCTGGCTGGGCTGGGAAAGCAAGAGCAATCATTTCAGCTGCCAGGCTGATTGCTGCTGGGAAAGAGCGAGAGCCTCTTGCAGAGCAGCAAGCTGCAGTTCTGTGGAGGTGGTGGAGAGTGTCCAAAGCTGCTAAGCCCTGCTGGAGGAAGGAGCATCTGCTGTGTGCATAGTTCCTGCACTGTGTTTGGTTGCCAAAGAATTGAATCATAGAATCCCAGAGTCAGTTAGGGCTGGAAGGGACCACAAAGGATCAGCCAGTTCCAACTCCCTGCCATGCCCAGGCACACCCTACCCTAGAGCAGGCTGCACACAGCCTCAGCCAGCCTGGCCTCAAACACCTCCAGCCATGGGGCTTCAACCACCTCCTTGGGCAACCCATTCCAGGGTCTGCCTGTGTGATGCCCTAGAGCCCCTTTCAGCCCTGCTCTCTGCACCATCACATCGGTGTTGGTTTCCATTCCACGCCTTGACAGGTGCCCTCTGCCTAATGGCAGGAATGCAGGTTAGAAGAAAAGGTTTAGCTCCAGGGCCTGTCCAGGGTCAGGCTGTGGTCAGAAGTCCTTTGGAGTCCAGCTGGGTTCCTTTCCTTTGAACTGAGCTGGCTCTGCAGTAGCTGCCAGCAGGGCGTCTGAGGCCATCCCAACTGCTTGAGCTTGGGGCTCACATTAGTAATGCAGAAAGGCTCTGTGAGTGCATCCCTGGAACCCTGGGACAGTCATGATGTAGGAATGTCTGTCTCCTAGCTACTACCATCTCTCAGAAAGTCTGGAACCACGAGAAGGAGTTTTACCTTTGACCACTACCAGCAGTACCAGGATGGTGTTGTCAGATGGGTGCTGCTCTGCTGGCCTTGGCTTCCTGCTGTGAAGAGCAGCTCTGACACAGCTTGGGCTCAGCTTTCAGCTATGTGCCTGGAATTTGGCAGGCCTTGGTGGGACTGGAGACAGGTAAGTCCCTTGTCCTGCCACTCCCAGCCCTTGTCACAAGTCCCTCCACAGCTCTCAGGCACTGCAAGGCTGCTCTGAGCTCTCCCTGCAGCCTTCTCTTCTCCAGGCTCCACAGCCCCAACTCTCCCAGCCTGTCCCCACAGCAGAGCTTCTGCAGCCTCTGATCACCTTGGTGGCCTCCTCTGGCCCCTCTGCAGCAGCTCCAGGTGGTTCTTGTGCTGTGTTCCCCAGCACTGGAGGCAGTGCTGCAGGTGAGGGCTGAGCAGAGCAGAGTGGAGGGGCAGAATCCCCTCCCTGTGCTGCTGCTCTCCCTGCTCTGGCTGCAGCCAGCACACAGCTGGCTCTGGGCTGCAGCCACCAGTGTTGGCTGCTGGGCACTTTGGCACCAACTGACACCCCCAAGGCCTTCCCCTGCAGCCTGCTCTCAGCCACTCCTTTTTTCAGTCTGCAGCACTTGCTGACATTGGGCTAAGTGGACCAGGAACTGGTCGTGGGCCAGGATGCAGAAGCCCTGTGCTACACAGATGGAGTTTGCTGCACTTGCCTGGCTGCCAGTGTCTGAGTGCTGCGAGATGCCTGATGCTCTGCAGCCTTTGGCCCCATACACTCTCAAGGCTTTTCTTTTTCTGCACCAGTTGTTTGCTTCAGAGTGACCTGTTTGAATAAAACATCGCTGAGTGCTTTTTCTAGAGCTGTGCCAACAACAGGGCACAGCTGGCACATCCTAACCAAGGTGGTGTGCTCTGGATGCTACCAGAGACTGCCCATTAGTTCATTTCTTGCATAGGTTCTGCTCTCGTTTGCATCTGCTTACAGCAAAGTGCTTTCTGCAGTGCCCGGGAGCAGATGTCACACAGTCTGAGGAAAAGAAGAGCACTCGGGAGTCAGCATGGAGCAGGCTGGGGTCTGCCGGCGCTGCGCTGCGCTGCTCAGCGCCGCAGGTTGAGCTCTCCTGGGTTTGTCGCTGCGCGCAGGCACCACCAGGGGGAGCCTGGGAGCCAGGAGCTGGCCTCAGTCACAGAGGGCACCGGGCTGGGAGGGACCCTCCAAGGGCATCTTGTGCAGCACAGGGACACAGCAAGGCTGAGCTGGAATGGCTGCAGGGATGGGGCCTCAAACTCAGCCCTGGGCAGCCTGTGCCAGGCTCTGCCCACCCTCACTCTGCACAACTCCCTCCTCATGCCCAACCTAACTCTGCCCTGCTCCACTGCCAAACCACTGCCCTCAGCCTGTCCCCACAGCCCCTTCTGAGCAGTCCCTCCCCAGCCTGCCTGCAGCTCCCCTGCAGGTACTGAACTGCAGCTCTGAGCTCTCCCTGCAGCCTTCTCTTCTCCAGGCTGCACAGCCCCAACTCTCCCAGCCTGTCCCCACAGCAGAGGTTCTGCAGCCCTCATCAACTTGGTGGCCTCCTCTGGACCCTCTCCAGCAGGTCCAGGTCTTCCTTGTGTTGGGGTCCTATATGTGGCCCCATCCCTGCAGCTGAGGTCTCCCCAGAGCAGAGCAGAGGGGCAGGATCCCCTCCTTCCATCTCTGCCCACACTGCCGTGGATGCAGCCCAGGCTGTGACTGGCCACAGCCTGACAACAGCCCTCAGCGTGGGGCTGTGCTGTGTCCCTGGAAACCAAACACAGTTGTGCACAGGGTAAAAACTAAAAGGAAAAGTGGAAAAAGCTCTGTCCATCAGGACGCTGGTAGCATGAGCAGAGCATCTCTTAGCAGGACTTCAGAGGAAGTTGGGCACCTGCAGTGAATTTCTCTGCCAGGTGTGTGCAGTGACAGTCGTAGCTGAAGCCTCTGGGGCATGACTGAGGCTATTTGAGGTCTCCTGCTCATTACAGGTGGCCAAAAAGAGACACTTAGCTGCTGATGCTGAAAACACAGTCACAAGCACAAGATTTGATGTGATTCTATCACTCTGAGCACCAGAAACTTACTGACAAGGAAAGAAAACTCAGGCAGTGACCTGACTTTTAATGAGCCTTAGTGCCCAGACTCAACTAAACCTACCTCATTGTTAGTGAGACTGGGACCAGCAGCTGAGATCAAAGAGCCACAGAATGGGAGGGGTTGGAAGGCACCAGCCCAAGCCCCCTGCCAGAGCAGCATCACCCAGGGCAGGGCACACAGGAACACATCCAAGTGGGGTTTGAAAACCTCCAGAGCAGGAGACTCCACAGCCTCTCTGGGCAGCCTGCTCCAGGGCTCTGCCACCCTCACGGTCAAGAAGTTCCTCCTCATGCTCAGATGCAACTTCCTATGTCCAGTCTGTGCCCATTGCCTCTTGTCCTGTCAGTGGGCACCTCTGAGCAGAGTCTGGCCCCATCCTCCTGACACTCAGCCTCAGCTGTTTGTGAGCATTGATCAGATCCCCTCAGCCTCCTCTTCTCCAGCCTACCCAGCCCCAGCTCTCAGCCTCTCCTCAGGTGAGAGCTGTTCCAGTGCCCTCAGCACCTGAGTGGCCCTGGGCTGGACTCTCTCCAGCAGCTCTTTGTGCTTCCTAAGCTGGGGAGCCCAGAGCTGGACACTGCAGGTGAGGCCTCATCAGGGCAGAGCAGAGGTGGAGGAGAACATCTCTCAACCTGCTAGCCACAGTATTGTGATGCACCCCAGGGTGCCCTTGGCCCTCTCAGCCACAGGGGCACTGCTGGCTCAAGGGCACCCTGCTGTCTGCCAGGACTCGCAGATCCTTTTCTCCAAAGCTGCTCTCCAAAGCTCTGTCCCCAGCTGAAGGGAAGTAATTACACCAGGGGAAGCAATTTTTACAGCTGGGTCAGAACCAGATCCCCCCCCCCCGCGCACAGGAACCACCTGCTGTGAGGCTGCCAGGTGATGCCATCCCTCTTTAAACTCCTCAGTCTCCATCCGGCTGCCACACTCCTGTCTGCTCGCACACAGCTCTCCCATCCTGCTGCTCTCACCCAGTTTTGCAGCCCAGTCAGTGGTGCTGATGTCTGTGTGCAGCTGCTGCCAGTGAATGAGCTCTGCGAGGCTGCAGCACCACCAAGGACAGCTCTTGGTGGGAACTGGAGGAGCTGAGGAAGCACCACCCTAGGATCACACAACCGTTCAGATGAAAGAAGACCTCTAAGCCAACCAGCAACCCAACCCCACCATGGCCACCAAACCACGGCCCACACTGCCATGGCCACAGGTTTCTTCAACACCTCCAGGGATGGGGACTCCACCACCTCCCTGGGCAGCCTCTGCCAATCCCTGAGCACTCTTGCACCAAAGAGACCCTTCATAATCTCCAACCTAAACCTCCCCTGCTGCAAGCTGAGGCCATTTCCTCTCATCCTGTTGCTGGCTGCTCTGTATTCCGTGTTAGGACTGGTGCAGAGAGGAAAGGAAAGCTGCTGCTTAATGTGCCCCTCTGGCATGAAGCCAAAATGCTGACCAGAGAGGTCCTCTCCTACAACTGGCAGCTGAAGGGCACAACTCACCTAAACACAACACAAACAATGCAATCATTCCCACTTTCCCAGCCATGATTTGTAAGTCTCAGCACAGTGATGTCAGGGGAATGGAGCAACACTGGAGGTGGGGAGAGTCCCTAGTGCCTGCCTTTGGGCTCTCCTCAATGCCTGCCTTTGGGCGCTCCTCAGTGCCTGCCTTTGGGCTCTCCTCAGTGCCTGCCTTTGGGCGCTCCTCAGTGCCTGCCTTTGGGCTCTCCTCAATGCCTGCCTTTGGGCTCTCCTCAGTGCCTGCCTTTGGGCTCTCCTCAATGCCTGCCTTTGGGCTCTTCTCAATGCCTGCCTTTGGGCGCTCCTCAGTGCCTGCCTTTGGGTGCTCTCCTCAGTGCCTGCCTTTGGGCGCTCCTCAATGCCTGCCTTTGGGCTCTCCTCAGTGCCTGCCTTTGGGCGCTCCTCAATGCCTGCCTTTGGGCTCTCCTCAATGCCTGCCTTTGGGCGCTCCTCAGTGCCTGCCTTTGGGCTCTCCTCAGTGCCTGCCTTTGGGCTCTCCTCAGTGCCTGCCTTTGGGCGCTCCTCAATGCCTGCCTTTGGGCTCTCCTCAGTGCCTGCCTTTGGGTGCTCCTCAGTGCCTGCCTTTGGGCTCTCCTCAGTGCCTGCCTTTGGGCGCTCCTCAGTGCCTGCCTTTGGGCTCTCCTCAATGCCTGCCTTTGGGCTCTTCTCAATGCCTGCCTTTGGGCTCTCCTCAGTGCCTGCCTTTGGGCTCTCCTCAATGCCTGCCTTTGGGCTCTTCTCAATGCCTGCCTTTGGGCGCTCCTCAGTGCCTGCCTTTGGGCTCTCCTCAATGCCTGCCTTTGGGCTCTTCTCAATGCCTGCCTTTGGGCGCTCCTCAGTGCCTGCCTTTGGGTGCTCTCCTCAGTGCCTGCCTTTGGGCGCTCCTCAATGCCTGCCTTTGGGCGCTCCTCAATGCCTGCCTTTGGGCTCTCCTCAGTGCCTGCCTTTGGGCGCTCCTCAGTGCCTGCCTTTGGGCGCTCCTCAATGCCTGCCTTTGGGCGCTCCTCAGTGCCTGCCTTTGGGCTCTCCTCAGTGCCTGCCTTTGGGCGCTCCTCAGTGCCTGCCTTTGGGCTCTCCTCAGTGCCTGCCTTTGGGCGCTCCTCAGTGCCTGCCTTTGGGTGCTCCTCAGTGCCTGCCTTTGGGCGCTCCTCAGTGCCTGCCTTTGGGTGCTCCTCAGTGCCTGCCTTTGGGCGCTCCTCAGTGCCTGCCTTTTGGATCTCCTCAGTGCCTGCCTTTTGGATCTCCTCAGTGCCTGCCTTTGGGTGCTCCTCAGTGCTAACAGCCCCAGATTCACAGTGGGGAAATACCCTTTCATGCAGCGGTGATCTTCAAACCAGGGCAGGTTCGCTGGGGCTTCTCAGCTTGCTTTGAGTCATTCAGCTCCTTTGCTCCAGCCTCTGCTCCACATCTGTGAGTCCATCCAGCTGAGAGGAGAATCATGCGTGCAGGAGCAGGCAGGGCTGCCTGCCGGGCACACCGCTCACACCGCTAGGGACCCTGCTCCTGCTGCACGCTCAGCCACATGCTCGAGGATGCTGCATCTCAAAGTCCAGTTTCTGGATGACTCCCAGAAGATCTTCGTAGTGGATGTAAGTGGGTTTCACATTCTTACTGGCTTGGAGGGGGGGGGACTGTTGGAGTAATTGATGCTTTGGGTAATTGAAGTCCTTGCTGCTCAGAAGGGTCGCATGGCCTCTGGTGCCTTCTGGGCTTCAGCTTTAAGCAGACAAACAAAAAACCAACCCAAAATTTAAAAAGCTAAAGCAAAACTAAACCTCAAATCCCTCACAAGAGGTTAGAGCACTGGGGGCTAAGTGTCCTTCAGCAGCGACACACTCCTGCTCTCGCCTCTGACTGGCATTCATTCCAGAGAAGCACAAGTGGCTTTCACCTGTCCAGTGCCATCTCCGTCAGCCTGCTAATAGGATGGGATGCTCTGGACACGGGGTGAGTCCTTTCCTCATCAGGCTGCCTGTCATTGAACAAGGAAGAGAAAAATCTTGGAACAGGCTTAAAATCGGATCTTTAAGCCAATTATCCCTGGTGAGAAACATCTGCATGCACCTCTGCAGGGCGTTTGGCTGAAAAAGAAAGGCAGCTCCTCCTGACGGGGAAAGCCCTCCCTGGGTCTTGTCTCCTGCATGGCAATGTCCCCCCCCGCCATCAATAACTCACCGTTGACAGCTGCTAGCTCTGAATATTGGCTGCTGAAATGTAGATGTTTAAGTGCAAAGTGGTTTCCCTCTGGTGCAGGATATAAAGATGTGTGTGGATTGCTCACACCAGATGCAGATTGCATCTGAGCTGCATCTTAGAAACTCATCTTTGTACAGCTGTGACTGAGGTGAGGCACTGGAACAGGCTGCCCAGGGAGGTGGTGCAAGCTCCATCCCTGGATGTTTTTAAGGTCAGGCTGGACGTGCCCTGAGCAGTCCCAGCAGGGGTTGGAACTGGAATGGATCCTTGAGGTCCCTTCCAACCCTGACAGTTCTGTGATTCTGTGCGACTGGAGGTTAGGATCTGATAACCACAGCAGCTGCTTGCCTTAGATGATGCAAGTGCCTCTATTCCAGCACTTGCCTGCATCTGCTCTGGGACCAGAGAGTTTCCTCTGCCTTGCAGGGTCTGTTAGGTGGCTCAGCCCTGCCTTTGCAGCACAGCCTGGGAGCTGCTCAGGCTGGGGCGCTCCGCTCAGCCTCCGTGCAGCAGCAGTTTGACAGAGAGGAGGGCTGCAGAGTGATCCCAGCCCCTGGCACGGGAGGCAAGCTGTGAGATTTACTTTAGCTGATGGATCCTAGACTTAGAGTCAGCTTAAAAATCGAGACATGTCATGCAAAAGTGCTCTTGCTCTCTCTCCATATTGATTAGATCAGACACACTGACAGCTGCTGGTACAACATTGCTGCTTTTCCCTTTTTCCTCCCATCCCTGCTTTCTTATGTGCCCAAACACTCCCAGCAAAGAGCTTCCATTAGAGCAACTCCTGGGCATTTCCTTTCTGAGCCTGGCACTGCACTGGAAACCCCTCTCAGGCATTTGATGCATTTGCTGCAGCGTGGGGAGGATAAAGGAGTCGCTGAATTAGTGACTTCTCCAGCACAAAAGGACTGCTCTGGGCTAAGTTTGGAGTGGATATTTCAAGTCATTCTTCCCAGACCTCTCCTGGCTTTGGAAAGCTCTTTTGAATGTGCAGTACTTAAGTACAATGGGAGGGAAAAGCACAGGAGAGAGCGAACGCAGTGGGCCTGGCTCGTCCCTTGCCTGCGCCTGACACACCTGCGGCGTGGTCCCATTTCCAGCCTGAGTCTCTCCCCTGGTGCTGACCGCTGGCCTGGGAAGGCTGTCACCTCCATCCTCATCCTCACCAACAGCTGGCACGGCCGCTGAGCTCCCAGGAGTCCCTGTGGCTGGTACCCGGGATGGCGCCGACAGGCCCCCGAGGTGAGGGAGAGCAGCACACCTTGGAATGCCCCTCCGGAGCCCCCCGGCCGAACACCCCAGGGTTAAGCCAGGGCACGGAGGGGACCTTCAGCGTAAACTTCTGCCCTCTGAGCGTGCTGGAGGCCTGCAGCAGGCTGCCCACAGAGGTGGTGGAGTCTCCTCTGCAGACATTCAAACCCCACCTGGGGGTGTTGCTGTGTGCCCTGCCCCGGGTGACCCTGCTCTGGTGGGGGGGGTTGGACTGGATGATCATCAGAAGTCCCCTCCAACCCCTGTGAACCAACTGTGTAGTCACTTCACTGCCATACTGCCAGCCACCCCAGGGAGCCCCTGCCTTGCACTACAGCCACCCCCGTGAGCCCCTGCCTTGCACTACAGCCACCCCAGGGAGCCCCTGCCTTGCACTAGAGCCACCCCAGGGAGCCCCTGCCTTGCACTAGAGCCACCCCAGGGAGCCCCTGCCTTGCACTAGAGCCACCTCAGGGAGCCCCTGCCTTGCACTAGAGCCACCCCTGTGAGCCCCTGCCTTGCACTACAGCCACCCCAGGGAGCCCCTGCCTTGCACTAGAGCCACCCCAGGGAGCCCCTGCCTTGCACTAGAGCCACCCCAGGGAGCCCCTGCCTTGCACTACAGCCACTCCCGTGAGCCCCTGCCTTGCACTACAGCCACCCCTGTGAGCCCCTGCCTTGCACTAGAGCCACCCCCGTGAGCCCCCTGCCTTGCACTAGAGCCACCCCCGTGAGCCCCCTGCCTTGCACTAGAGCCACCCCCGTAAGCCTCTGCCTTGCACTAGAGCCACCCCCGTGAGCCCCCTGCCTTGCACTAGAGCCACCCCCGTAAGCCCCTGCCTTGCACTAGAGCCACCCCCATGAGCCCCTGCCTTGCACTAGAGCCACCTCAGGGAGCCCCTGCCTTGCACTAGAGCCACCCCCGTAAGCCCCTGCCTTGCACTAGAGCCACCCCCATGAGCCCCTGCCTTGCACTAGAGCCACCTCAGG
This sequence comes from Pogoniulus pusillus, assembly GCF_015220805.1. NCBI lineage: Eukaryota > Metazoa > Chordata > Aves > Piciformes > Lybiidae > Pogoniulus > Pogoniulus pusillus. Next base: position 23,820,247 of record NC_087282.1, on the reverse strand, counting down.
GAGCCCCTGCCTTGCACTAGAGCCACCCCCGGGAGCCTCTGCCTTGCACTAGAGCCACCCCCGGGAGCCCCTGCCTTGCACTACAGCCACCCCAGGGAGCCCCTGCCTTGCACTAGAGCCACCCCCGTGAGCCCCTGCCTTGCACTAGAGCCACCCCCGGGAGCCCCTGCCTTGCACTAGAGCCACCCCTGTGAGCCCCCTGCCTTGCACTAGAGCCACCCCTGTGAGCCCCCTGCCTTGCACTAGAGCCACCCCCGGGAGCCCCTGCCTTGCACTAGAGCCACCTCAGGGAGCCCCTGCCTTGCACTAGAGCCACCCCCGTGAGCCCCTGCCTTGCACTAGAGCCACCCCCGGGAGCCCCTGCCTTGCAGTAGAGCCACCCCTGTGAGCCCCCTGCCTTGCACTAGAGCCACCCCTGTGAGCCCCCTGCCTTGCACTAGAGCCACCCCCGGGAGCCCCTGCCTTGCACTAGAGCCACCCCCGGGAGCCCCTGCCTTGCACTAGAGCCACCTCAGGGAGCCCCTGCCTTGCACTAGAGCCACCCCCGTGAGCCCCTGCCTTGCACTAGAGCCACCTCAGGGAGCCCCTGCCTTGCACTAGAGCCACCCCTGTGAGCCCCTGCCTTGCACTAGAGCCACCTCAGGGAGCCCCTGCCTTGCACTAGAGCCACCCCTGTGAGCCCCTGCCTTGCACTAGAGCCACCTCAGGGAGCCCCTGCCTTGCACTAGAGCCACCCCCGGGAGCCCCTGCCTTGCACTAGAGCCACTCCCGTGAGCCCCTGCCTTGCACTCGGAGGGAACCAGGATGCTCTGCCCCAGCGCCTGAGCACAACCACAGGTCAGCCTTTGACAGGCTTCCTGCACTTCGAGGAGCTTCCCTCCCCCCACCCTGCATAGCTACAGCTCTGACCCCTCGGCAGCCGAGTCACTGCTCTCCTCTCTGAAAGGCTTTACACAAAGCAGCCCTCAGCCTGAGCAGCCTCGGGAGCCTCCCCCCTCCCCAGCAGCGCAGCAAGGGTGAACCACTCTGCAGCCTGGGCAGACAAAGCCTGGGCAGACAGAGCCTGGGCAGCGCTGCTCCCGCAATTTGCTGCAGGGCAAGATTCAGTGGGAAGGAAAGAAAAGGACAGAAAAGGCAAACCAAACAAGGCCAGAGAGACGAATGGCTGGAGCTGAGCAGAGGACAAAGCCTCCTGTGCTCTCTGTCCCTCATGGAGAGCAGACCTGGGGACTCACTGACAGGGGATGTCTGCAGCTGGCTGCACGCAAGCTGCTCCCCGGGAGGGCACAGGGGCAGGGAATCTGGTGGCTTTTGGTACCTGCCTTCTGAGAGGTGGTGGAATCCTCATGCCTGGAGGCATTTCAGAGCCAGGGATGTGGTGCTGAGGGCCATGGCTTAGCCTCAGCCTTGGTGGAGCCAGCTAATGGTTGGGCTGGACGATCAGAAAGGTCTGGCCAAGCCAAACGATGCCATGATTCCAGGGCATTGTGTGCCAGCTGTGCCCATGCAGAGGGCACCAGCTGGGGGACATCTTCTGAGATGGTGAGGAAAGACCACACCAAATGCCACAGGCAGTTGCTGCCCTGTAACCCACAGCCCTGAGTGCCACAGGGAGCACTGCTGAAGCATGTCTGTGCCATTGGACCCAAAGTGCTGTCTGTGGCCCTTGGGGGTGGCTGTGCATGTCCCCCATGTCACTCATGTCACTGCCTGCCTCTGGATATGCCTCCTGCTTTCTTGTCCTCCCTGCAGTCCGAGCTGTGTCCAGCGTGGGGAGGAGGAGCCAGCACAGCCTCCTCTTCCCACCACTCACCACAGACCTTTCTGCCTGTGGGCGATCCCCTGGCACTGCCACATCATCAAAGGCACACTTAGGGTCAGATGAGGGCTGCTCAGTCCCACACTCCTGCCTCACTGTGCCACTCCAGCACATCCCCACTGCTCCTGCCTGGTGCTGTACCCTGGCCCTGGCAGCACTGCAGGTCAGGTCCCTGCTACATGAAACATCTTCAAACGGTAGTGAGTTCTCAGCATTCAAAGATGGGTTTGGAGTGTGGGAAGGGAAGGAAGAAGAGTCACTGGAGATGGCACTGCAGTGAGGGCAACAGCTGAGCTAAGATCTGACTTAGCCTTCTAGCAAGAGCCCATGGGGACGTTTCAGCCAGCAGCAGCCACGGGAACACCTCCGGCTGCTCTCCTGCCTCGTGTCACTCGTGGTGACACAGCCCAGCATGGGGCACCTGCAAGCACTGCTCTGCAGAAGAAAGCCTCTGCCTTTAGCCCCTCTTCTGCACCCCAGGGCCATGCCTCCCCAGCCAGCAGGTTGTCCTGGGAATGGGGCTGCTCTCTTCCCTCAGTGCCTGCCCTGGGCAGTGCTGGGCTGGGCCAGGTTGTTCCCAGCAGACACGTGTGGGGTGGGTGATAACCCAGGAAGAAATGCTTGTCTTTCCTGGCTGCCTGACAGAGGCCAAAGCCTTTCATGCTGGCAAGTTCTGGCTTGGCATCACCATTTGTAATTGCTTTAATCACCCCTGGCATCCAGTAATTTCCAGGGGAAGCAGGAGTGCTGCAGAGCCAATGCTGGTATTACTCCAGCACTCCTCAGCAGCCTTTCAGCATGGAGCCAGCAATTTCAGCCCAGGAGAAGCTGTGGAAGGTGACTATTAGTGTGCAGCAGCAGCCAGGCTCCCTCCCACCCCTGGCACGGGGAGCTGCAGCCTGCCCTAACCTCATCACTCCCCATGCTGCAATTTAGCAGCTGTCTGAGCTGGACCTGCTGCTCCAGCTGCCTTTTGCACTCACCTGTCATCAGGGATCTGCTCCAGGGAGTCCAGCAGGATGAGGATGAGGGGGGACTGGAGCACTGCCTGGTGAGGAGAGGCTGAGGGCCCTGGGGCTGCTTAGTCTGGAGAAGAGAAGACTGAGAGGGGATTGAATCAATGTCTGTAACTGTCTGAGGGATGGGGGTCAGGAGGGGGGGACAGGCTCTGCTCACTGCTCCCTGGGATAGGACAAGCAGCAATGGATGGAAGCTGCAGCACAGGAGGCTCCAGCTCAGCACAAGGGGGAACTTCTTGACTGGAAGGGTCCCAGAGCCCTGGCACAGGCTGCCCAGAGAGGCTGTGGAGTCTCCTTCTCTGGAGCCTTTCAAGGCCTGTCTGGATGTGTTCCTGTGTGCCCTGAGCTGGATTGTGTGGTGCTGCTCTGGCAGGGGGGTTGGACTGGATGATCTCTTTGGGTCCTTTCCAACCCCTTACATCTGTGAACCTGTCTTGGGCTGCTTTGCACGGGCTGATAAGAGGAGCAGCAGGGCTGATGCTGAGACAGGTCATCACCAGGTTCATTCCTGGTGCTTTCTGGAGCAGCTGGGCTCTTCTTGTGCTGTTCCCTGGCAGTGCCACACAGCACAGTGACAACTCAAGCAAAACACCCTCTGAACGTTCCTCTGTTGGGAGCTGCTGCTGCCTGGACTCCCTTATCAGCATGCAGGGACAATTAACATTGCTATTAAAGCACAGGGCTGACCCAAGGCCCAGCATCTCCAGGGGGTCATGTTGCTGCTAATGACAGCTAAACACAAAGCAGCTTGTGCCCAGCACTGTCAGAGCACACAGCCCTGCTCCCCATTGCTCCTCAGCAAACACAGCTGTCACAGCTGCCACTGGGAATCACTCACCTTTGTCCTGGGAATCACTCACTAGTTTGTCAGGGATACAGCTGCCTGGACACTGATGGCTGCAAAAGGTGAACCACAGGCAAGATAAGAGCTCCTTCCCCTTCCCTTCCCACGATGTGAAGGCCTTCCCTTTCCAAGACCAGAGGTAAAAGGCACACACTGTGTCCTGTCCCACATGCCAAACCCAGCAGCATTTATTGGGTAAGGTTTGGGAAATCAGAAACCAGGAAAATCCTTGGGGTGCAGGCAGGGACCAGAAACTTCTCCCCTCCCTCTCTGAAATGCTGTCAGTGCTGCTGTCAGCTGTGCCTAACCTGCCACCTCTCTGGTGTGTTTGCTTGGCAGCAAAAATCCTGTGGGAAAGGGCTGTTCAACCTCACCTGCAGCCACCTCAACCTTGTGGAGAAGGAATACTTTGGGCTGGAGTTTCGCAGCCAGGCTGGGCACCAGGTGAGCACAGGTCCTGGCATGGGGCTGCAGCCTTGCAGCAGCCACCCACGCTGCCTGGGGCTTGCTGACACCTCCCCGAAATACCAGCTGGGGAATGCCAACAGGAAGCTTGGTCCCGGCGCCAAAACGCCTTGGAAAGGTTGGGGGTTCTAAAGGCAGCCCCGGACTGGTTGTCAGAGTCCGTGGGGTGCGTGCAGGACAGCCTGGGGCAGCAGCTGCCAGCATTCGTGTGCCACATTCCAGCACACTGCTGCTGCTGCTGCTGCTGCTGCTTGGACTCTCCCTGCCTGCCCTCCTGTTTACTTACCCAGCTCTTAACTGCCTTGTTTCAGGTCTGGCTGGAGCCACTGAAACCCATAACAAAGCAAGTCAAAAGTAAGTATCCTGAGACTGAAGTTCTTCTCAAGCGCTACCGGTGACAGAGCAGTGCAGGCACACTCCTGCCCGGGCACAGGGCTCTGCTGCCCAGCACACAGCTCAGCTCCTCTGACAGCTGGGCAGGACTGGTGGCAAAGGTGAAGCAGAAAAGCTGCTGCCTTTGCAGTCTGTTACCTGCCCCAGCTTAGGCTGAGCCGGTGATAACCTGGCAGCCTGGCAGAGGAGCAGGGGCAGCTGTCTGCCTGCATTGCTGTCCTGTCCCCTCTGCAGCAGTTTGCAGCTCAGCTGCCTGCCTGGAGTGGAGTCAGGTTAGCTGTGAAATGGGGACTTGCTGTGAAGTTGGGTTAGCTGTCAAGTGGGGTTAGCCTTAAAGTGGGGTGAGCCATGAAGCTGGGCTAGCTGTGAAGTGAGGCTAGCCATGGAGTGGGGTTAGCCATGGAGTTGTCCATGAAGGGAGGGTATCCATGGAGTGGGGTTAGCCATGGAGTTGTCCATGAAGGGAGGGTATCCATGGAGTGGGGTTAGCCATGGAGTTGTCCACGAAGGGAGGGTATCCATGGAGTGGGGTTAGCCATGGAGTTGTCCATGAAGGGAGGGTATCCATGGAGTGGGGTTAGCCATGGAGTTGTCCATGAAGGGAGGCTAGCCATGGAGTGGGTTAGCCATGGAGTCATCCACGAAGGGAGGGTATCCATGGAGTGGGGTTAGCCATGGAGTTGTCCATGAAGGGAGGCTAGCCATGGAGTGGGGTTAGCCATGGAGTCATCCACGAAGGGAGGGTATCCATGGAGTGGGGTTAGCCATGGAGTTGTCCATGCAGTGGGGTTATCCATGAAGGCAGGATATCCATGCAGTGGGGTTATCCATGGAGTTAACCACGCAGTGGGGTTATCCATGAAGGCAGGATATCCATGCAGTGGGGTTATCCATGGAGTTAACCACACAGTGGGGTTATCCATGAAGGCAGGGTATCCATGCAGTGGGGTTATCCATGGAGTTATCCATGCAGTGGGGTTATCCATGAAGGCAGGGTATCCATGCAGTGGGGTTATCCATGGAGTTATCCATGCAGTGGGGTTATCCATGAAGGCAGGGTATCCATGCAGTGGGGTTATCCATGGAGTTAACCACGCAGTGGGGTTATCCATGAAGCGGAGTTATCCATGAAGGAAGGACATGCATGCAGTGGGGTTAGCTGTGCAGTGGAGGAATCCATGAAGTATTCCATGAAGGAAGGCTGTCTATGCAGTGGGGCTATCCATGCAGGGGGGTTAGCCATGTACCTGGCAGGCTCTGCCACTCCTCCAGCCCTAGCCTCTCCCCAGCCTCCCCCACACTGCTGCGTGGAGATGCTGCCTGCCCTGAATTCAGGCTCAGCACCTCCTGCCGTGCACCCTTCCAGCTGCTGCCTGCCCTCCCCACCCCTGCAGGGCACCAAACAATCATTTCCCTGAAGATGTGATGAGGAGGAGGTGGTCAAGTGCATGAGACCATGGCCCCAGGCTTTGCCAGCTGAAGAGTCTCCCCTTCCTGAATGCACCATGAATGGGATTGTTTCAGGCACCCATTTCTTCCCCATCTTCCTTCTGAGCTGACCCTCTGGAGCACCTGAAGGTGTGGTGCTGAGGGGCATGGTTTAGCACCACACTTGTCAGAGAATGGCTGGGCTGGATGGTCTGAAAAGGCTTTTCCAACCCAAAAAGCTTCAATGACCCCTCGGGGTGCTGGGACAGACAGAGCCTATGAAATTGCCTCCCTCCACGCTCTATGCCTTAGGCTTTGGGCCTTGCTCTCACTCACAGCTGTGGAGCTGATGCACCTCAGGTGCTTGGAGGGCAAGATGAACCTGCAGCCCTGCTGGTGGTGGCCACACTGGGGCCATGCACCCTGGCACTGCTCTCTGCAGCCCCCTCCTGGCTCTCTGCAGTCTGCATGATCACTGAGACGTCTCCTCTCTAGTATTCGTTATGGTCTCTGTTTTATGATGCTGATAAAGATGTGCAGGGTCAGTGCCAGGAGGCTTGCAGCCAGGCTCTGCTGGGTCATGCCCAATGCCAGGACAAGGGACAGAGGGCAGGGGATGAAGCGTAGGAAGTTCCATGGGAACATGAGGAGGAATTTTTCCCTGTGAAGGTGACAGGACACTGGCACAGGCTGCCCAGGGGGGCTGTGGACTCTCCCTCTCTGGAGATATTCAAACCCCACCCGGATGTGTTCCTGTGTGACCTGCTCTGGGTACTCCTGCTCTGGGTACTCCTGCTCTGGCAGGGGTTGGACTGGATGGGCTCTGGAGGTGCCTTGCAGCCCCTGACAGTCTGTGATGCTGTGATTTTAGTGCTAGTGGGAATGCTGGGGCTGGGCAGGCTGCTCTGTGGGGGCAGGCTGGAGCCCCTGATGCTCGGGGCTCGCAGACCTGGGGTGCAGGGGGAACTCTCTCGGCAAGGAGCCAGCAGTGTGCGAAGAGAGTTGTGAATGTGCTCAAGAGCCACGGAAAAGACAACTTATGAAGGTGTTGTGTTTTAAGATCCTAAGGAGGTTCTTTTCAAATTTATGGTGAAATTTTTCCCAGTGGACCCCGGGCACCTGAGAGAAGAGCTGACCAGGTACAGTGCTTGCTCTGTTGCTTCCTTACCCCCTCCTGTGTGCCGGCAGTTGTGAAGGATGGATTTCATTCCTCCTCTTCGTCCACCCGAACCTGCCTGTAGGCTGTGAGGCACTGAAAGAGCTCTGTGCTGTTCAGGACCAGAGAGGGTCTGCTCCTGATCCTCTGTTGCTAAGCAAACCCACTCGAAGGATCAGCTCTGTCTTAGGAGGCTGCAGTTTGTTCCCTGACAAACACTTCGGCGGTGGAGCATCGAGCCTGGCTTTGCTCAGCCCAGCTCCTGCCTCAAGCTGCCTCCTGAAAGAGCCTTGGTTTTATTCTTAAGAATGACACTGGTAGCTCTTACGGTTTAGAGCAAACATTGTGCCCAGGAGCGAAGAACAAAACCCCAGGCAGAGCTTGTGCCCGACTTTAGCCCCAAGAGAGGCAAACGCCCCCCAAAGCACAGAGCTCGGAAACCTCCCGGTGTGTGTTTCAGCGGTAGGGACGTACCGGCCACGGCGGTGCCCAGCCGCAGCCCTCTGCTGGGGCTGTGCACTCCTCCTACGACCCCGCGGAGCTGGGGACCGAACCATGAGCCAAGCGCAGGGAGAGGCGCGGGGGCAGCCTGCGGCACTGCTCGGCCCGGCGCTGGCTCTCTGCTGAGCCCTGAGCCCCCCACCAGGGCATGCTCCTGTCCCCCTCCACAGGTACCTCTTCACCCTCCAGATCAAGAAGGACCTGGCACTTGGGCGCCTGCCCTGCAGCGACAAGAGCGCGGCGCTGCTCGTCTCCCACCTGCTGCAGTGTAAGGGCAGGGCAGTGCCTGCGGGGCGCTGCCCCTTCCCGCGGGACATCCGCGGGTCAGCGGGGCTCTGGCTGCACTGCCAGGGGGTCCCTCAGCGGTGACCCCCTCTCGGCCTCACCCAGGCCCTCCTCATGTCCTCCCCCGCAGCCGAGCTGGGTGACTTCCACGAGGAGACAGACCAGCAGCACCTGGTGACGCACAGGTACCTGCCCAACCAGGAGTATCTGGACAACAAAATCATGCACTACCACCGCAGACACGGGTAAGGGCTGCGCCCTGCCACACCTGCCACCCCCAGCACCCGCTGCCGGCCTGCCAGCAGGGCTGCTCCCACTGGCGGGCAGGGCTGGCAGGTGTGTGTGTGTGTGTGTGTGAGTGCGATGCCAGTCTGTGCAAACCCCAAATGGGAGTTTTTCAGCCCATTTCAGCAGCTCCCTTCTCACTCCTAGTGCTGTGTCGTGTCCAGAGAAGGGCAACCAAGCTGGGGAAGGGTCTGGAGAGGAATTGGAGGTGGTTAGTGTGGAGAAGGGGAGGCTAAGGGCAGAGCTCATTGCTCTCTACAGCTCCTGAAGGGAGGCTGCAGTGAGCTGGGGTTGGGCTCTGCTCCCTAATCTCAGGTGATAGAAGAAGAGGAAGTGGCCTGAAATTGTGCCAGGGGAGGATTAGGTTGGAGAGAAGGAAAAATGTCTTTGGTGCAAGAGTGGTCAGGGATTGGCAGAGGCTGCCCAGGGAGGTGGTGGAATCCCCATGGCTGGAGGTGTTCCAGAAACGCGTGGCCATGGCCCTTGGGGCTGTGGTTTGGTGGGCACGGTGGGGTCGGGCTGATGTTTGGGACATCTACGACTAAGCCAGCCCTCCTGTTTCTGCGATCCCCTTCCGATGCCCAAACGCCGGTGCCTGCAGCGGGAAGACGCCGGCCGAGTCCGATGTGCAGCTGCTGGATGTGGCCAGGAAGCTGGAGATGTACGGGATCCGTCCGCACCCTGCCAGCGACGGCGAGGGCACGCAGATCAACCTGGCAGTCACGCACATGGGGGTGCTGGTCCTGCGGGTGAGCGCGGGGCTGGGGGCCGCAGGACGGCGACAACACCTTCAGCTGCTGGGGAGGGACACCGAACCCTCCCACACGCTACCAGAGGGAGCGTGCCCTGGCAGCCCCCGGGCGTGGAGGTGATGCTCCAGGGCATGGCTGCGGGGCTCAGCCCCGGCGCCTCCGCCCGCGCCGGCTGCCTTCTGCCGTAGCCGCTCAGTCTCTGCCGGCTCTCGTCGCAGCGAGTGTGGCTGTGTAGGCACCGCGGGTGACAGGACTGTGTCACCTGTACCCTCTATAATCTCCCAGGGAAAACAGCCACCTCCCGCCCGGGTAATTACAGACGGCTGCCACCGCGGCGAGGCTGCAGAGTAAACACAGCCTGGCAGAGGCGGTGCGAAGCGGCGCCTGCCTCCCACACCCCCCCCCTGCAACCCGGGAACGGCTTACTGGAGCAGAAAGGCCAACACAAAAATCCTCACCGCGGGTCTGCTGCTCCTAGTTAGCACTGCCAGAGCCAGCTCCTTGTTCAGAGACAGAAACACCCCTCAGGCGGCTGTGATCCCATTAAGATGTGGTCTCAAGAAGCTGTGAGAGGGTCTCGGTGCCACAGCAGGGGGGAACACGATTGTGCCTGGTCTTGCTGGGACATGGCTAAAATGATGGCTAACGCTGAGGAGGGGCAAGGTACCCTGGCTGCCTGCTCAGGCTGGCATGGGGTGAGCTGAGCTCTGCTACACATCCCAGCAGAGGAGAGGAGAGTCTTGACTCCAGCAGGGAGCTCGTTTTGCATTAAAGTGTGAAGTTTGAGGCAGGACGGATGAGTCTTCCTGCTTTGACCTCTGCAGGGTTCATCTGCAGCTCCCAGGCTTTTACAAATAGCTTCAGTACTTGAGAGTAGCCTGCAGGAGAAGGCCTTGGGGGTGCCAGTTGGTGCCAAGGTGCCCAGTAGGCAGCACTGGTGGCTGGCAGCCCAGAGCCAGCTGTGTGCTGGCTGCAGCCAGAGCAGGGAGAGCAGCAGCACAGGGAGGGGATTCTGCCCCTCCACTCTGCTCTGCTCAGCCCTCACCTGCAGCACTGCCTCCAGTGCTGGGGAACACAGCACAAGAACCACCTGGAGCTGCTGCAGAGGGGCCAGAGGAGGCCACCAAGGTGATCAGAGGCTGCAGAAGCTCTGCTGTGGGGACAGGCTGGGAGAGTTGGGGCTGTTGAGCCTGGAGAAGAGAAGGCTGCAGGGAGAGCTCAGAGCAGCCTTGCAGTGCCTGAAGGGGCTCCAGGATTGCTGGGGAGGGACTTGTGACAAGGGCTGGGAGTGTCAGGCTGAGGGACAATGGCTTTGAGCTGGGAGAGGGGAGAGTGAGAGTGGAGAGGAGGAAGAAATTGTTGAGAGTGAGGGTGGGGAGAGACTGGCACAGGTTGCCCAGGGAGGCTGTGGCTGCCCCTGCCTGGAGGTGCTGCAGGCCAGGCTGGATGAGGCCTTGAGCAAGCTGTGCTGGTGGGAGGTGTCCCTGCCCACGGCAGGGTGGGTGGAGCTGCATGAGCTTTAGAGCCCTGCTCAACCCAACCCATTCTGTGAACCTATGAGTTAAACTCTGAATCCCAACTCATGCTTTTGGAGACCTGGCACCCCTTATCCCCAGACCTCAGCAGCAGCAAGAGCCACAGCAAGGCCTTGTGTAGTGCCCTGCAATTCTCACTGGCCCCATCCTGCTCTAACTCTGGGTCCATCCTTCGCAGGGCAATACAAAGATCAACACCTTCAACTGGTCCAAGATCCGCAAGCTGAGTTTCAAGAGGAAGCATTTCCTTATCAAGCTGCACCCCAACATCTCTGTGAGTACCACACTGCAGGCAGCTGCCAGGCTCAGGAGCAGCTGGGCAGATGAGCATGCACCAAAGACCCTGTTTTTGAATAAAATCCACTCCTGCAGCTCATGGGTGACTCTCCTTCCCCTCCTTCAGCATGGCACAGAACCATAGAATGGGTTAGGTTGGAAAGGACCCCAAAGCTCGGCCAGTTCCAACCCCCCTGCCATAGGCAGGAACACCTCCCACTAGGACAGGTCACTCAAGGACTCATCCAACCTGGCCTTGAACACATCCAGGGAGGTTGTGGAGCACAGAAGCACCCAAGGTGATCAAAGATCACCTTGGGTGCTTCTGTGCTCCACAACCTCCCTGGGCAACCTGTGCCAGTGTCTCACCGCCCTCAACCTGTGCCAGTGTCTCACCACCCTCCACCTGTGCCAGTGCCTCACCGCTCTCACTGTACAGAACTTCTTCCTAACACCCAGTCTCAATCCCCCCTCTGCCAGTTCAGACCCATTCCTCCTCATCTTCTCATCACCAGACCTTGTCAACAGTCCATCCCCAGCCCTCCTGTAGCCCCCTGCAGATACTGCAAGGCCACTCTAAGGTCTCCTCCAAGCCTTCTCCAGGCTGCAGAGGCCCAACTCTCTCAGCCTGTCCTCAGAGCAGAGATGCTGCAGCCCTCTGAGCATCTTCATGTGCCACCCCTTGTCCCCAAAGGACAGAGGCCCTGCAGCCAATGTGATCCCTCGGGGGTGAGGAGGGCAAAGGGCAGAGCCTGCTCCAGGCTCCCAACGTGGGCTCGCTTGTCCCTGGCGCTGCAGGCACTGTGCAAGGACACGCTGGAGTTCACCATGGCGAGCCGGGATGCCTGCAAGGCTTTCTGGAAGACCTGTGTGGAGTACCACGCCTTCTTCAGGCTCTCAGAAGAGCCCAAGTCAAAGCCCAAAGCCCTGCTGTGCAGTAAAGGCTCCAGTTTCCGCTACAGGTAATGTCCCCAGGGCAAACCGAACACGGGAGGGGAGGAAGGGCGCGGGGATGGCTCCGAAGCTTCCACCTGCCTGGATGTGAGGGGATGCTGCTGTTGGCAGCTGCTTCTCCTGGAGAGATTGCTTCCTCGGTCCTGCCGTGTCCCCTCGCCTCCGCTGGGCTGCGGGGACGGCCAAGGCTGGGGCTGCTCACACCTCTCCCCTCCTCCTGCAGTGGGAGGACGCAGAGGCAGCTGCTGGAGCATGGGAGGAAGGCCAAGATGAAGAGTCTGCCCTTCGAGAGGTACCTGGGGGGAAGCGCGGAGGGGAAAGGTGCCCGGGCGGGGGGTGGCCACGCACCCACCCGTGCTCTTGGGCTCGTAGGAAGCACTACGCATCCCGCTACGACGAGAGGCAGTGCCGCTCCTCCCCGGACCTCCTGACCGACGTCTCCAAGCAGGTATTTCCCCCTCAGCACCAGTGGGAGGGTTTGGGGGGGGGCTGGGTCTTGGTGTTGTAGCCATGGGTGGTGGAGCAGACTGAAGGTCGGACCAGACTCTCAGCTCTGCAGCCTCTCTGCTTGCCCCCTCCGCCCGGCCGAGGGTCTGGGCACCCACTCCCACCCACTCTGTGCCCCCGCCCAGGTGGAGGAGCTGCGCCTGGCCTACGGCAGCCGCGGGTCCTACCATGCCAACGGGGTTCACGGCTCCGAGCCCACGCTGGACAGCCGCCGCCGCAGCTCTGCCGTGGAGGTGGCATTCGCCGCCGAGCTGGAGCGCTCCAAGCCCGAAGCGGCCCTCGGCTTCCTGCCCCACTCCAAAAGCTCCTTTGCCTTCCCCTTGCTCTACGCTGAGCTGGAGCTGGAGCGGGCATGGGAGTCTGCTGACCTCTTCGGTGCCAGGAGCTCCCTCAGCTCCTTCCGCCCCCAGCACCAGTTCTCCGGGAGCAGCAAAAGCACCTCGGTGGGCAACATGCGGGAGGTGAGCGCCCGGCCGCTGGTGTACACGGATGTGCCGTGCCCCCAGCCCGCAGCCGCCGCGGCCCCGCAGATCGTCTTCTACCTGGACAAGCCCCCGCAGCCCCCGTGCCGTGCGCCGGTGCCCGGCGAGGAGGCAGGCGGCGGGCACAGCCCCGCGGCCGCACAGCCGCTCAGGCGGAGCCCCAGCGGGACCCGGGCCGAGGAGCTGCCCCGGGAGGCGGCGGGCACGGGCGCGGCCCCGGCAGGGGAGAGCAGGCCGCCGGCTCGCTCCTTCGACTTCGGCCTTCAGGAGCAGCCTCCCAAGCGGTCGTGGAGCCAGTCGGACATGAAAGCCATCCGCTTCCCCTACGGCTCCGAGTTCCGGCCCCTGGGCCCCTGCCCGGCGCTGAGCAGCCGCCGCGGCGGCCTCTCCGGGCAGGGGCTGGGGCCGCGGCGCTGCGCGGAGCGCTTCGTGGGCAGCAGCACCGAGTCCAGCGACTCGGACTCCGACCTCCTGGCCGCCGACTACTGCTCCCTGTACGGCCAGCGGCGGCGCTCGCCCATGGCCCGCCTGCGCCTCTCCTCCGGCAGCCTCCAGCTGGACGAAGAGGACGAGGAGATGTCCTTCGGCGCCGGCGCTGCCGCCCAGGGCAGGACTAACAGGGGCACCACCAGGTACTTCACCTAGGTGCCCGGCGGTGGCCGCAGGGCGCAGAGGCGGCCAGCGCCGGGCTGGGGTGGCAGAGGGCTGACACTTCACTGCCTGTGAGCCAGCGCTGGGCTTGCGCTGTGTGAGCGCTCCTAGCCGCGGAGTTGCGGGCAGCCGTCACAAGTGCCCATCCCTGCAGCCTGCCTGGAAGCTGGGGCGCCTCGGGGGTCCTGCTCCACCAGCAGAGGGGCCAGGGCTCTTCGAATGCTCTGCGAAGATCCCGGGGCCTGCCAGGCTTGGCCAGCTGCTGGGGGAGCTGGAGGACAGCGAGAATCCATCAGCCCTTTGCCAGCACACTGGTGGCAGGGGGGGGCGAGGGCCATTCGGTGAGGAGCAGAACTGTTAGAGCAGGCTGCCCCCGGAGCTGCCCCCTCACAGGCAGAGCTCAGGCCCCAGCACAGAGCCCATCTCCTGCCTCTCCTCCCTCCAACACCGCAGGTAGGGCCTGGCCCTGGAGGATGAGGTTGCAGATGTGGTGTGCTCCTTGGACCAGGGAGAAAGCAAACTGCTGCCTTCTCCCGGGCCCCCTTAGGGCATTACCCTTCCTCAGGAAAAGCTCAGCAGTGCTTGTGAATCATTCAGCAGCAGCCCAGAGCCAGCGCTGGGGAGCTGGGCACTGAGTCTGGCACAGCTCTGCTTTCTTGCCCACCCTAGCTGCCTCCACAGCCCTGGCACTCCAGCGCCCTGCTTACATTTAGGGGAGCAAGGAACTAAGGGGGTCCTCTGCTCCACCAAATTAGGCCTCAGTTAAGCAGCCTGGGGACAAAAAAGACCTCAGGAGAGGGCAGGAAAAGGACAGGCAGATGGTGCTCACCCTTGGCAGCAGAAAGGGTGCTGCAACCACGGTGCTGCTGCCAAACTTTCCTCCCTGCTGCACCAGCACAAGGTGATTTTTACCAGGGCTGCTTGGAGCTAGAGAGGAAGAGCAGGAGCTGGGGCTGGTCACCATGCCTAGGACAGCTGGAGGGGGGTTCCTGACTTACCCACTGCTCTCTCAGGGGGACTACTTTCAGTGCAGGAACTTACTACCCTAAACCTACGTGAAATCCACTCAGGAAAGTGGAAGATGATGACACCTCTGTGAGCTTTCAGGGGAGGATTGGGTTACTGCTCTTAAAGAACCACCCCAGAAGTAACTGTAAAGAGAGGGACAGCCCAGTAAACCCACAGCTGAGAAGCCAATCTGCTGAATGGATTCCAGAAACAAGAACGCTGGGAGAAAGACTGGAAACAGGTGAAAAGAGCTGGGCTGATGGGGACTGCTCACCCTGGGCATCTCTGCCCTTTGGTTTAGAAGCTGGACAATAAAGCTCAGTTGTTGAGTTTTAGGCTCCTCTTTCTGCCCTGTGGCATTTGCATCCCTAGCCCTGCAGGCACCCTCAGCCCACCTTCCCCTGTGCCTCTCGGCTGCCAGGCAGCTCTCTGCTCCACGGAGCTGCTGGGCTCGTTTCCCCCTCCCACAGCAGCCTGCTGGCTCCCTTTGTGCCTGCACTGTCACTCAAGAGATCCCTCGCTCTGCTGAGAACAGCCACACTCTCCACGGGCTGTACACAGCAATACATCAGGTCAACAGGAGGTGCTCTGAGGTTTGTTTTCACTGCTGGCTGCCCTGTGCTGGAGAAGCTGTGAGCTGCAGGGACCCCTCAGGCTGCTCTGGCACATGTTCTATTGGGAACAGGGAACCACCTTTCTGGATGGAGAGCTGGTTCTTCCCTTTCCCAAAGCTCTGTGCTTTGGATAGAGAAAGAGCCCCCACTGAAAGATGGCACTTCAGTAGGGGCAGTCTATAGGCACCATCACGGGGGGAGGCAGAAAAGCAACAGAGAGCACCTACAGAGTGTTACAGAGCCACAGAATGGGTTGGGTTGGAACAGACCCTAAAGCTCAGCCAGTTCCAACCCCTGCCATGGGCAGGGACACCTCCCACCAGCACAGCTTGCTCAAGGCCTCACTCAACCTGGCCTTCAACACCTCCAGGGAAGAAGCAGCCACAATCTCTCTGGGCAACCTGTGCCAGTCTCCCCACCCTCACTCTCAACAATCTCTTCCTCATCTCCACTCTCACTCTCCCCTCTCCCAGCTCAAAGCCATTGTCCCTCAGCCTGGCATTCCCAGCCCTTGTCACAAATCCCTCCACAGCTCTCCTGAAGCCCCTTCAGGTACTGCAAGGCTGCTCTGAGGTCTCCCTGCAGTCTCCTCTTCTCTGGCCCCAACCCTGCCAGCCTGCCCCCATAACAGAGATTCTGCAGCCTTCTGGTTATCTTGGTGGCCTCATCATCCTGGTGTCCTCCGCTGGCCCCTCTGCAGCAGCTCCAGGTGGTTTTTGTGCTGTGTTCCCCAGCACTGGAGGCAGTGCTGCAGGTAGGGTCTCAGCAGAGCCGAAGGGCAGAATCCCCTCCCTGTGCTGCTGGTCACACCTCTGTGGCCATGCCTGTTTGTCCCTTCACTCCAGAGTCAGTGCTGTGACACCTCAACCACAGTCACTGGCACAAACGGTGTCTGAGCACACAGGTCACAGAGACACAAAGAACAGGGGGTTGGACAGGACCTCCATTGACCATCCAGCTCAACCTCCCTGCCAGGGTAGGCCACACAGAACACATCCAGGTGGGTTTGGAAAGTCTCCAGCAGAGACTCCACAGCCTCCCTGGGTAGCTTGCTCCAGGCCTCCAGCAGCACCCTCACAGGTTCTGACAACTCCTCTTTAGGGGAGATTTAGGCTGGAGGTGAGGAGAAAGTTCTTCCCTGAGAGAGTCATTGGACACTGGAATGGGCTGCCCGGGGAGGTGGTGGAGTCGCCGTCCCTGGAGCTGTTCAAGGCAGGACTGGACGCGGCACTTGGTGCCATGGTCTGGCCTTGAGCTCTGTGGTAAAGGGTTGGACTTGATGATCTGTGAGGTCTCTTCCAACCCTGATGATACTGTGAGGCTGTGACACTGTGATACTGTGAACAGACTCAAACTGGCACTGCTCCATCCACTGAGTGCTGTAGCAACTGGCAGGTGTTCCCCAGGCGAGAGCAGCACGGGGAGCAGCAGGGGGACACCCAAACTCTTCCAAGCAGCCAGGCAGCCCTGTGCAAGGCAGAGCTCCCCCTTCTTGCCCTGACCTCCACATCTGCAAGAGGCAGGCTGACACCTCTGAGCTTCTGCCGAGGCCCAGAAGGAGAGGCACAACAGACCAAGCACTCCAAAGTTTACAGAACTTAAATATTTATTTCCTTTAAACCATTTAACCCCTCCCCCCCCTCCCCCCCCACATTGAAATAAGCTTCATCTATAAACAGATTTACAGGCTAACAGCTACGGAAGCTAGAGGAGCACTACAATTGGTTTCTGTGACAGTTACCTTGTAAAGCTTCAGATCAACTCTATTTACAACTCTGCTGCTTTGACAGTTACAAAAATATTTATTTCATCCATAACTTTTGTTTTGTTTGCAAAAAAACTAGTTCCAGGCTTTAGGTTTCTTCTTCTTCTTCTTCCTCAGATACAAATACTAATTGGATTTCAGTTTCTACAGCAGATGGAAGTTCTAACAGAAACTTTTTTCTTTCTGTTAAATTAAAACCAGGAGTTTAAAAGTAATTTCTTTCTGTTTTTGTTGCTGTTGTTTTTTACAGTGTAGGCACCATTGAAAAGAATTGTCCTTGGCATATCTAACCACCATCTCTCCCAACTGTCCTTTATATATATATATATATAAAATAAGAAACAAACCCAAGGTAATGGCAACATTTTGACTCAAAATGCAGTTGCTTCCTTGCACATCTCCTTTAATATTTGGCAGATTATCTTTTCTGAGCCTTTAAAACATCAAAAAAAAGAAAAGACTTTTTGTGCAAAAAAAAAAAACCTCCAACCAAAATAAAACAAAACTAAAATCAACAATGTGCAGGTTTGAACCATAAAATAAACCACACCCAGCCTTCAGCCCACAGAAACAAAAGACATTCAACATTTACACCCAATGGTTGCACAGCTAAGTAGTGAAAAGAAGAAACCAAATGATCCCAGTTTAAAAACTTCAGCATAATATACATACTGGGGGTGGTGTGGGGGGGGAATATATATATATATGTGAGTGGAGGTGGGGAAAGACCCCAACAAAATGAACAAGAAATGAAGATATTACTTATCTAGCAGTACCATAAATATAGAACTGAAAGCCTTAACTAAGGATGAATAAAAACCAAACCAAAGCCCCCCCACTCCCACCCCTCTCCCTCAGAACAAACCACTGCATACTGCACAGTACTACCTTGGTGTGAAAGAGTATCTATAACTCAGGTTATCTGCATATGGACTGGTAAAATACACACTGACAATACACCCTCCAGAAAATTATCAGCACACCCCCCCCCCCCCCCCAGCAAAAATCATTAATGAACCCAAAAGGTGTTGCTGGATATTTAATGTCTTTAAGAACCAAAAAAATACTTCAACCTCCCCAAACACACACCTCAAAGTGGATTAATTATCTTACAGGAGAAAAAAAACCCTAAAGCCCACCACACAGAAAGGCTGGTGTTAAGTTTTATACCTGCTTGTCAGCTATTCTCTGCCTCCCTTCCACCCAGCTCAGCTTCTGCCTCCCTTCCACCCAGCTCAGCTTAGCTTCTGCCTCCCTTCCACCCAGTTCAGCTTCTCTGCCTCCCTTCCACCCAGCTCAGCTTCTCTGCCTCCCTTCCACCCAGTTCAGCTTCTCTGCCTCCCTTCCACCCAGCTCAGCTTCTCTGCCTCCCTTCCACCCAGCTCAGCTTCTCTGCCTCCCTTCCACCCAGCTCAGCTTCTCTGCCTCCCTTCCACCCAGCTCAGCTTCTCTGCCTCCCTTCCACCCAGCTCAGCTTCTCCTGCTCCATTCCACCCAGCTCAGCTTCTCTGCCTCCCTTCCACCCAGCTCAGCTTCTCCTGCTCCCTGCCACCCAGCTCAGCTTCTCCTGCTCCCTGCCACCCAGCTCAGCTTCTCTGCCTCCCTTCCTCCCAGCTCAGCTTCTCCTGCTCCCTCCCACCCAGCTCAGCTTCTCCTCTGTCTCATTTCCACCCGAAGGGAAAAAGAAGGAAACAACAAACAAAAAAACCAACAACAAAGTATGAAGTGGAAATTGGACTTCAGGTTTTGTCCATTATTGCCAAAAGCCCCCACCCCCTCCACTGTATTGCTCTAGGTTGTGGTTTTATGATGCTAAAAGGTTGAATTCCTACTTCCAAAGCTGTGTGTAGAAGGTATCAGCTAGGACTGTACATCAGGAGCTAACCTGTTGCTACATATCACCTGCGGACTAAGGACATATTGCTCTCAAACAGACTTCATCATAGAGCTGCCTAAAAATCCTGTACCAATGAGAAACCACTTCAGAAGTGCTCTGGCAGGTTCCTTTTGCCAGGGCACAGGTGCTGGTTGAAGCAGGTGCTGCAGCCATCCCCTTGCTGCTAGGTTGTCTAACGTGAGAACAAAAATAACCAACCAACCCCAAACCAAAAAGTTGATTTTTTTCTCTGAAGCTCTGTTAGTGATTCACAAAAAGGAAAAGAAACAAAGAGGTGAGGAATTTTTGGAACTCATTAACACAAAAGGAGGCCTGCACAGCCCCCCCATGTACAGGAACAAAACAGCATCCAAAACCATACTGGACTTGCACTTCCTAAAGTAACTAAAGATGTGGTCCTATTCCTAAAAGCAGAACTGCACCTGGACGTGGGTGTTTTTCCCCTCAGCTGTTCTTGTTTCCCCTCCCCTCCTCCCCCCACCCCCAAACAGGTGAAACTACAATATTAAAAGTTGTTCTTTACAAAATAATTTCCTGAAAATATATAAAACCATGTGCACTGCCACAGAAGAGTTGGAGCAGGTTCCTCCAATCCTCAAATCGCCATCAGTTATCTGTTGCAAAGATCCAAAAAGGCACATGAGCTAAGCACTGCCAAGCCTGAAGTAGTTTTGGTGGGTTTCACTGGGTCCATATGAAACAGCAGTCACTTAGGGAAGGTTCTTAGGATGAGTCATGAACAGAAAACCTGTGGAGGAAGAAAAGAATACAAAGGGAGAATGGTGCTGGTTGCATGCACACAGCTTGGCACACAGCAGCTGGTTATTAGGGCACCGTTGACAGGGCCGTGCCTGCAGCTCAGCAGTTCACAGGGCAAGAGCTCCAGGAGCAACATTCCCAGGAAACAGTCTCGAGAAGGGTAAGTGAAAGATTCCCAGAATGGCTTGGAAGGGGCCTCAAAAGATCATCCAGCCCAACCCCCTGGATGGAGGCTGGATGAGGCTCTGGCCAGCCTGATCTAGGGTAGGGTGTCCCTGCCCATGGCAGGGGGGTTGGAGCTGCCTGATTCTTGTGCTCCCTTCCAACCCTGACTGATTCTGTGACTCTAACCCCACTACGAGAGCAGGATGACCCAGGGCAGGGCACACAGAACACATCCAGGGGGGTTGGAGAGAAGGAGACTCCACAGCCTCTCTGGGCAGCCTGCTCCAGGCCTCCAGCACCCTCACACTCACAAAGGTTCCCCTCCTCTTGCCCTGGCACCTCCTTTGCTCCAGCTGGCACCCAGTGCCCCTTGTGCTGCCCTTGGCCAGCCCTGGGCAGAGCCTGGCTGCATCCTCCCGACGCTGCCCTGCACATCTTGAGCACAGCACTGAGGGCAACCCTCAGGCTGCTCTGCTGCCAGCTGCCAGCCCCAGCTGCCTCAGCCTGGCCTCCCAGGAGCTGTTCACTGCCTGCAGCAGCTTGGGGGCTCTGGGCTGGGCTCTCCCCAGCACTTCCCTGAGCTCCTGCTTGAGCTGAGGGGCCCAGAGCTGGACACAAGATTCCAGCTGCGGCCTCACCAAGATAAACTACCTCGAGCTACTCACCACAGCCCTTCTAATGCACCCCAGGATGCCCTTTGCCTTCTTGGCCACAAGGGCACACTGCTGGCTCAAGGGCATCCTTCTTGGCCACCAGGACCCCCATCTCCCTTTCCCTTACTCTGCTCTCCAACAGCTCAGCCCCAGCCTGCACTGGTCCACCTGGTTGCTCTTCCTCAGGTGCCAGACTCTACTCTTTTCAGATTCCATTGAATTCCTCCCCACCCAGCTCTTCAGCCTGGCCAGGTCTGGCTGAGTGGCAGCACAGCCTGAGGGGGGTCAGCCACTGCTCCTGGGTCGGTACCACCAGCAAACTTGCTGGGAGTGTCCTCTGTGCCCTCAGCCAGGTCACTGATGAAGACAATGCCTGAGAGGCTCCACTGGACACAGGTCTCCAACTAGACTCTGTGCACTGACCACAACTCTTGACCTCCTGCCTCTCAGCAGTCCCCAGCCCACCAGAGTGCACTGCTCCCTTTCTGGCTGTAAGCATGCTCAGCCCACAGCTGCAGGCCAAAATAACAGCAGCAAGGTGTAAGTACCAAGGCAGCCCATGCTGTGTTTCAGTCTCAAACAGCAGTGCTACACACAACCAAAAGTAAGATTAAAGCACTGGACACAGCCGAGCTTCCACTTAGCACCCAGCTGCTCCAATGCACCCAGCACTGGAAGGTCACTGTTGACTGAGGGAGACCTTTCTCTACACCTCCCCAAAAGGAGGCTGGAGCTGGAGTGTGGGGGCTGCAATCCTTACTTCACTGACAGTCTAGTGGATTGGACAGGGCTGGCTGGCAGGTCGGGCTGGGTGATCTTGGAGGTCTCTTCCAATCTGGTTGATTCTGTGATCATGCCCACACAAGTGAGAGTAAAACTGCAAGTGAGCACAGCATGTCTGGAAGGGGTAGAGGCAGGGGACAGGGTAAACAAGGGCTGCTTAGTCTGGAGAAAAGGAAGGTTAGGGGGGATGTCATTGCTCTCTAACTAGAGGTTGCAGTGAGGTGGGGGGTTGGTCTTCTCCCTACTAACATAGAATCAAGCAGGTTGGAAGAGAACTCCAAGCTCAGCCACCCCAACCTAGCACCCAGCCCTGCTCAACCAACCAGACCATGGCACTAAGTGCCCCAGCAGGCTTGGCTTCAACACCTCCAGCCACAGCCACTCCACCACCTCCCTGGGCAGCCCATTCCAATGCCAATCACTCTCTCTTCCTCCTAGGCAATGGCCTGAAATTGTGCCAGGGGAGTCTTAGGTTGTAGAAAAAAAATCTTCCCTGAAAGGGTTCTCAAAGGCTGCCCAGGCTGCCCAGAGAGGTGGCAGAACCCCCACCTCTGGGGTGTTTCAGTGAGGCAGAGATGTGGTGCTGAGGGCCCTGGGTTAGACCCAGGCTGGCAGCTAGAGAGTGCTTGGACTGGATGACCTTTGCCAACTGCACCAGTTCTGTGACCAAGCCCCACTGCCCATAAGCAGTTTTCTGTGAAAGGTAAGGTACCTTTGCAAGGTAAGCTAGCAGTTTCTTTTCTAACAATGCATTAAAAAAGCCCTTAGCTTACTTCTGAAATTTCTCCATAAGCTTCTTCACCATCTTGTCTGTGATTCCTGGACATGCTGCTTCTGCCATGTTGATGCTTTTCTCAAGTTCCTCAATTGCTTTCTTTCTGCTTGCATTATTTGTGTCCTGCTGTTTGAGCTGTGGAGAAAACCAAAGCAGAGGAAGCTTAGGGGAAGTTGTCAGACACTTGGGTAATTATTTGCAAAGATGCTTCTTAAAGTGGAGACTCACCTCAGCAAACACAGGGGTGATTATCATGGTTAAGCAACTCAAGGTTTTAACAAGATCCTGATCCTAGAAGTTGACAAACAAGGATTCCATTAATCTGCTGGTTCCTGCACAAGGCCTGTGCTGCACTGAACACAGCACATGGCATCAGGAAAGCTCTCTGCATTCAACAAGGGGCTTGAAATACAGCACAAAACAATGAGGGCACAGAACACCTACAGTCATCATCTGATGTGGCAGCAGATGCATGATGACACACCTGAAACATCATCATGTATCAGCAGGAAAAGCTTGAGGTTTCCCCTCTAATATTACAGGAGTGCTTAAAGTCCACATCTGTATGGCCAGATGCAGCAGCATGCAGTGTCTGCATTCAGGGCTGACATGGGCATAGGCAACAGCAGCACAAAAAGGACACCAAACTGCTGGTTCAGGAGGCTGTGAAGATGAGAGAACCTCCCCTGTGTGGGACAGGCTGGGAGAGTTGGGGCTGTTCAGCCTGGAGAGGGGAAGGCTGCAGGGAGACCTCACAGCAGCCTTGCAGTACCTGAAGAGCTGGGGAGGGACTTGTGACATAGGCTGGGAGTGCCAGGCTGAGGGACAATGGCTTTGAGCTGGGAGAGTGAGAGTGGAGATGAGGAAGACATTGTTGAGAGTGAGGGTGGTGAGGCACTGGCACAGGTTGCCCAGGGAGGGTGTGGAGCACAGAAGCATGGAACATGATCTTTGATCCCATTCCGTGCTCCACAACCTCCCTGGAGGTGAGCAAGGCCAGGCTGGATGAAGCCTTAAGCAAGCTGTGCTGGGGGGAGGTGTCCCTGCCCATGGCAGGGGATTGGAGCTGGACGATCTTCGAGCTCCCTCCTGACCCAAATGACTCTGTGATTCTGTGACCACTAACAAGCATCTCCTCTTGAGCTACAAAAAGCTTCACCCCTGAAGCTGCCCTCAGCCCTGCAGGCTCCACCTACCGTCCCGTTCTGCAACTTCTTTGCATCTGGCTTCTTTCGGACTGTAGTGAAGCTCCACTCAGGGTGAGAGTTGTTCTCCTTGTTACTGGACTCCCTGAGGGAAGAGGACACCAAGTACATAATCCCAGCCACCACATCACCCTGCACAGCATGGCTGACCCAAACACATCATACATGGCACACGGATTGGGTCTGAATTCCTTAGAAAAAGCAAAATGCCTCAAAGCTGAATTTTACAGCCAACAACTCCAGGGGCTGAATAAACTGAAATATGATCAAAGAGGAGATGTTATCTCCCCATAAAGCTTACCTTCTCCTATAGCATCCCATTTAAATCAGTTATCTGATAGCCAGAAAACCAAGATGCTGGTCCCCAGGCATTGTGCAAGCTTCCTCTGCCATCTCTCTACTTGTGACTCAGGGCTTCAGCCTCAGACTAGGAAATACACAGCACTTCCACACAGCTGAAACTGGCCTCAGAGAGAACCTTCACAGAGGCAATGAGCTTGACTTAAGCACTGCTCCTCAGGTTCATACAAGAGGCTTTCCTGAGAGAAGCCAAGGCCCCAGTTTTGGGGTGCCAGTTGGTGCCCAAGTGCCCAGCAGCCAGCACTGGTGGCTGCAGCCCAGAGCCAGCTGTGTGCTGGCTGCAGCCAGAGCAGGGAGAGCAGCAGCACAGGGAGGGGATTCTGCCCCTCCAATCTGCTCTGCTCAGCCCTCACCTGCAGCACTGCCTCCAGTGCTGGGGAACACAGCACAAGAATCACCTGCAGCTGATGTAGAGGGTCTGGAGGAGGGAATGAAGTTGATCAGAGGCTGCAGAACCTCTGCTATGGGGACAGGCTGAAAAAGTTGGGGCTGTTGAGCCTGGAGAGGGCTCCAGGGAGATCTTAGAGCAGCCTTCCAGTACCTGAAAGAGGCTGCAGGAGAGCTGGGGAGGGACTTGTGACAAGGGCTGGGAGTGACAACTTGAGGGACAATGGCTTTGAGCTGGGAGAGGGGAGACAGAGTGGAAAGGAGGAAGAAATTGTTGAGAGTGAGGGTGGGGAGAGACTGGCACAGGTTGCCCAGGGAGGCTGTGGCTGCCCCTGCCTGGAGGTGTTGAAGGCCAGGCTGGATGAGGCCTTGAGCAAGCTGTGCTGGTGGGAGGTGTCCCTGCCCATGGCAGGGGGCTGGAGCTGGATGAGCTTAAAGGTCCCTCCCAGCCCAACCCCTCCTGTGATGCTGTGATCACTAACAACTATCAGCTCTTCAGCTATAACAGAAGGTGGTCAAGTGACAAGAGTCACCATCTAATCTGGGTTCAAACCTTCAGGCTGGACACAGCATTCTGTGAAAGCCACATGGAGCAGCAAGAGGAGGAGTGAAGTGCACTGAGTCACTGCACCAAACTTGCTTCGGCAAGTCTCACTTAGAAAACAATCACAGAAGAAGCCAAGAGAGACTAAAGTGGCAAGAAACTTACGAGTCTGAGCCTTCAGAGTCACTTTCATCACTACTATGTCCCTCTGCTTTCCACCTCTTAAACCTATCGATCAGCTCTGTCAGGTAGGAAGTCTTCTTGGCATTCTTGATGATGAACTTGTGCTTCAAGAGCTCCTTCGCAGTAGGGCGCTGCAAAAGACACTTCCAGTTTTCAATGGTGCTAACACCTCATGACTTTATGCCTTAACAGGGGAGATTTGGATGGGACAACTGACTTGTAGAGCTAAGGCACACGGCAGCAGGAAATGAGTGCAACAGGAAGCTGAGAAAAGGCAGCAATGTACAGTTATAAGCACTCTAAAAATATGCTCAAGTCTCACACAGCCCAATGGTGCTTAATCCTTCTGTGCTGGAAGGTACACACCCAGGAAAATGACTAATCAAAATTCTCCAGTGCAACATTTCCTTGTAAGCAGAATTCAGAGAGAGAGCAAAAGTTCTGCTGGAGGGAAGCATCTAAGATCCTCTCCTGTGTTAGAGCCTCTCTGACGTTAGGCGAAGCCTGAGCGCGCTTTAGGGAGCTGCCTCCAGCACCATCATTTCTTTCTGCATTTCCCTTCCTCCTTGCAGTATTTTACACCCCAAAAAAAGACCAGAAGAGGTACCCAGCTAACAAAAAGCACCATGAGCACTTACAGGGCAAAGTTCAGCTGCCAAAATTACTTCAGGCAACCATGCTGCTAAGTTTATTTCCATCACCCACGATGCGCTACAGCTGCCCAATACTTCCCAAGCATGAGACAGCAGAAAGCAACCCCCAAACCCCAGAGACACACCCCCCACAGGCTTATGTACTCACAAACGTTGGGTCCTTGTTCAGACAGGCATCAATGAACTCTTTGAAAGGTTTGCTGAACTCTCCCAGCAGAGTTGGAGGATTGTTTTTTGGGATGAGGAAGAGAACTCTCATGGGGTGCATGTCGGAGTTGGGAGGCTCCCCTTTGGCTAGTTCAATTGCAGTGATTCCCAGCGACCAGATGTCAGCCTGAGATGGGCAAAAGTCACTTTTAGTACTCAGAGGAGGGCTCCTGGGACCAAGTGTTACTCAAAAATTGAAATCTCCACATAGACAGCACCCATGCAGTGAAATTAATTCTGGCCTATGAACACCATGTTACAAACGTTCCAGGCCCCTCAGCTTAAGAAAGAGGTTGAGGTGCTTGAACATGAGGCAGCAGTGCCCAAGTGGCCAAGAAGGCCAATGGCATCCTGGTCTGCATCAGGAATACTGTGGGCAGCAGGACAAGGGAGGTTCTTGTGCCCCTGTGCTCAGCACTGCTCAGGCCACCCCTGCAGTGCTGTGTCCAGCCCTGGGCTCCTCCACTGCAGAGAGATGTTGAGGTGCTGGAAAGTGCCCAGAGCAGGGCAGCAAGGCTGGGGTGGGGCCTGGAGCACAGCCCTGTGAGGAGAGGCTGAGGGAGCTGGGGGGGTGCAGCCTGCAGCAGAGGAGGCTCAGGGCAGAGCTCATTGCTGCCTGCAGCTGCCTGCAGGGAGGCTGTAGCCAGGTGGGGTTGGGCTCTGCTGCCAGGCAAGCAGCAACAGAACAAGAAGACACAGCCTGAAGCTGTGCCAGGGCAGGTCCAGGCTGGATGTTAGGAGGAAGTTTTTCCACAGCAAGAGAGATTGGCTTTGGAATGGGCTGCCCAGGAAGGTGGTGGAGTTGCCATCCCTGGAGGTGTTTAAAAGGAGGCTGCATGAGGCACTTGGTGCCAGGGGTTAGTTAATCAGAAGGTGTTAGGTGATAGGTTGGACTCTATGACCTCGAAGGTCTTTTCCAACCTGCTTAACTCTGTGAAGGTTCCTTTCCATTAAGTGAAGGCAGCAATTCTGGGCCACTCAGGTCAAGCAGCTCAGGAAAGTCCTTGAGAGCATCAAGTGCAGAACTCTCAAGCTGCTGCAGGCAGAAGAACATCTCCTGTGAGGCCAGGCTGAGGGAGCTGGGGCTTGGAGCAGAGGAGCCTGAGGGCTGCCCTCAGTGCTGTGCTAAAGGAGTGCAGGGCAGTGTCGGAGGATGCAGCCAGGCTCTGCTCAGGGGTGGCCAAGGCCAGCACAAGGGCTGAGGGCAGACCTCATGGCTCTCTACAGCTACCTGGAAGGACCTTGTGAAGAGGCTGCTGCTGGTCTCTGCTCACAGGTCATTAGTGATAGAACAAGAGGGAATGGCCTCAAGCTGCCACTGGGTAGGTTTAGACTGGGCATCAGGCAAAAATTATTCCCAGCCAGAGTGGTCAGGCACTGGAATGAGCTGCCCAGGGAGGTGGTGGAGTCACCAACCCTGCATGAGTTTAAAGGTCATGTGGATGTAGTACTTGGGTATATGGTTCAGGGTGAGCCTTGTAGAGCAGGGATCTGGGTTGCACTTGGTGATCCTGAGGGGCTTTGCCAACCTGAAGGTTTCTGAGATACTGTGAAGGGGCACTGGGTGCCAGCTGGAGCAGAGGAGGTGCCACAGGAACAGAAGGAAAACTCTGTCAGTGTGTGGGTGCTGGAGGCCTGGAGCAGGCTGCCCAGAGAGGTTGTGGAGTCTCCTTCTGTGAAGCCTTTCCAAACCCCCCTGGATGTGTTTGTGTGACCTGCTCTCGGTGATGCTGCTCTGGCAGGGGCCTTGGAGTCGATCTCCAGAGGTGCCTTCCAGCCCTTAATATTCTGTGATGCTGTGGTTTAAGGCTGCATCCACAGAGTGCAGAAAGCCCAGTGCCAGCACCAAAGGGCACTGCCATTTCACCAACCACGTGCCCAGGTCCAACTGTAGGCATACACGTGGGAGAAGATGGAGCTGCTCCCCCCTTATCACTCAGAGGAGCAGTTACCAAGCCTCACAAAACCACAGAGGAGATCTGCCTGTCTGCTGCTAGTTCAACAGCAGGACACTCTCCTTGGTACTTAGTCATCCATCCACAGCTCTCCTGACAGAGCAAGGTACCATAATGCTACCACAGCTCCCCCCGTCTGGTAGCTGAAGTTCCTTTTTCCTTATCAAGATCAGTTTCTTGTGCTGAAATCTCCAGCATCACACAAAAATACCACTAAGAGATTAAACCCCAGAGCTCCTCAGAACAATCTGACAGGAGACTAAAACTTCAGCTACCATCCTGGCTTTAAAGGAGGTCGTGGGACCTGGTGGCATTCTATGCAGAATCATAGAACCAAGCAGGTTGGAAGAGACCTCCAAGCTCATCCAGCCCAACCTAGCACCCAGCCATTCAGTGCCTCATCCAGTCTTGTCTTGAACACCTCCAGGGACAGTGACTCCACCACCTCCTAGTGACTGGAAGATTGACTTGATATTAAAACCAGATCAAGAAAGAGTTGATCAGAGCTTCTCTGAGTGAACCTTAACATGAAAGCACCAATTTGCACAGTGAGTCTGCATAGCTCTGGCCATGTCACTGAAACTACTCTACACAACCAATTTCACCTTACTGTCCTATACTTCACCTGCATTTATTATCTGAAACCCTTTTTCTCTCCAGTCCTGGAAACTGAAGGCTTTTTTTTCCACGCTACCACGGATAAAAAAAATCCAAGTAAACTCTGCTGGATCTGCAGGTACAAACAAAAGGTACTCAGCTCTCATACTTACCTTGGAATCATAGGCTGACTGCTGAATAACTTCAGGGGCCATCCAAAAAGGAGTTCCAACAAAGGTATTCCTCTTAATTTGTGTGTCTGTCAGCTGTCCAGCAACCCCAAAGTCAGCAAGCTTAACATCACCTTGTTCTGACAACAAGACATTGGCAGCTGCAAAGGGGAAACAACAGCACACCTCAGTGAGAGCACTGCTCCTAGGGTGCAGGAGCACATCTCAGTGAGAGCACTGCTCCTAGGATCCAACAGCACACCTCAGTGACAGCACTGCTCCTAGGATCCAACAGCACACCTCAGTGAGAGCACTGCTCCTAGGATCCAACAGCACACCTCAGTGAGAGCACTGCTCCTAGGGTGCAGGAGCACACCTCAGTGAGAGCACTGCTCCTAGGATCCAACAGCACACCTCAGTGAGAGCACTGCTCCTAGGGTGCAGGAGCACATCTCAGTGAGAGCACTGCTCCTAGGATCCAACAGCACATCTCAGTGAGAGCACTGCTCCTAGGGTGCAGGAGCACACCTCAGTGAGAGCACTGCTCCTAGGATCCAACAGCACATCTCAGTGAGAGCACTGCTCCTAGGGTGCAGGAGCACATCTCAGTGAGAGCACTGCTCCTAGGATCCAACAGCACATCTCAGTGAGAGCACTGCTCCTAGGGTGCAGGAGCACACCTCAGTGAGAGCACTGCTCCTAGGATCCAACAGCACATCTCAGTGAGAGCACTGCTCCTAGGGTGCAGGAGCACATCTCAGTGAGAGCACTGCTCCTAGGGTGCAGGAGCACATCTCAGTGAGAGCACTGCTCCTAGGGTGCAGGAGCACACCTCAGTGAGAGCACTGCTCCTAGGATCCAACAGCACATCTCAGTGAGAGCACTGCTCCTAGGGTGCAGGAGCACATCTCAGTGAGAGCACTGCTCCTAGGGTGCAGGAGCACATCTCAGTGAGAGCACTGCTCCTAGGGTGCAGGAGCACATCTCAGTGAGAGCACTGCTCTTAGGATGCATAAAGGCTTTAACAAAGTAACATATAAGCTATTACAGACCTTTAATGTCCCTGTGAATTTTCTTCTCTGAGTGTAGGTAGTCAAGACCTTTCAGGATTTCCTTTAGCATGGTAGCAATCTGGAACTCATCAAAGGGGCCAGCACGAAGCTGTAGAGAGAAGACATTATTATCATTTTAGACTTACAGAATCAGAGAATGGTTTAGGTTGGAAGGGACCTCAAAGCTCAGCCAGTTCCAAACCCCTGCCATAGGCAGGGACACCTTTCACTAGAACAGGGTGCTCAAGGCCTCATCCAACCTGGTCCTGAACACCTCCAAGGGAGGCTGTGGAGCACTTCTCTGCTCCACAACCTCCCTGGGCAACCTGTGCCAGTCTCTCACCACCCTCACTGCAAAAAACTTCTTCCTAACATCCAGTTTCAATCTCCACTCTGCCACTTCAAACCCATTCCTCCTCCTCCTGTCATTACCAGACCTTGTCAATAGTCATTCCCCAGCCCTCCTGGAGCCCTCTTAGATAACGCACAGCTACTATGAGGTCTCCTCGATGTCTCCTCCTCTCCAGGCTGCAGAGCCCCAAGCCTTCACCTTGCTATTGACTTAGTTGCCCATCAGAAAAGGTGAAAGAGTTCATGAAAGGAAAGCAATACAATTCAGGACAGCTTCAACTAAATGTGTCAACCTCCTATCACAAACAGGTGCCATTGGAATGAGCACCTTCAGAGAGCCACAGGATGGGTTAAAAGAGACAGTAAAGCTCAGCCAGTTCCAACCCCCTGCCATGGGCAGGGACACCTCCCACCAGCACAGCTTGCTCAAGGCTTCATCCAGCCTGGCCTTCAACACCTCCAGGGAGGAGGCAGCCACAGCCTCCCTGGGCAACCTGTGCCAGTCTCTCCCCACCCTCACTCTCAACAATTTCTTCCTCCTCTCCACTCTCACTCTCCCAGCTCAAAGCAATTGTCCCTTGGCCTGGCACTCCCAGCCCCTGTCATAAGTCCCTGCCCAGCTCTCCTGCAGCCCCTTCAAGTACTGCAAGGCTGCTGTGAGATCTCCCTGAAGCCCCAACTCTCTCAGCCTGTCCCACACAGGGGAGGTTCTCTCATCTTCATGGCCTCCTGAACCAACAGTTTGGTGTCCTTTTTGTGCTGCTATTTCCACTGCCCATGTCAGCCCTGAACACAAAGCCACTGCACGCTGCTGCATCTGGCCACACAGATGTGAATCCCCAGCCTGCGCCTCCAGGGAGGGGACATCCACAAGCTCCCTGGGCAAACCCTTCCTGTGTCTCCCCACCCTCACTCTAAAGAATTTATTTCTCACCTCCAGCCTCAATCTGCCCTCCTCATCCTTCACAAGTCATGTTGTTAGCACCCTGAAAATGCTCTTTCCCTACCATATGCAGTCCCCTCAGCATGCAAAGCACAGGAAAAGCTGGAACTAACTTGCCACACAATTCCAGATTCCTACAGAGTGCACTTTGCATTCTAGATGAAGCTAATGCAGCAACTCAGTTCATTTCCAAATGAAGCAGCCTGTTGACTGTGGGGTTTAGACTGAATGATGCATTTTGCCTCTTGTGCCAGTATTTTTGACTCCATGGCTGCTCCTGCATCAGCCACGCTACTGTAAAGCTGCGAGCATGGAAGAAGTGGAAGCTTTGCACATCAGCAAACAGTGCAAACACAAAAGCAGCAATTAAGGTTGGTGATCTTGCTGAAAAATAAACTGACCAGCAATGCAGCACTGAAACAGACAGCACCATGAAATCAGAGTGGTAAAGGAGGCAAAACTGGGAGGTTTATTCTTCTCAGGGTTCAGTGGTTTCAGTTGGCAGCAGGAGAAGCTATTTCAGTATTTCTGACACTCCACAGAAGACCAAAACTACTCAGAAGCACTAAAGAATTAGTATCTCACAGGACCTTATAGCTCCAGAGCTACAAACTACTACATGCTGCACATCACTGCTGTGCCCTTGCATGCCTGTAGCTGAGCAGATGGGATCCCATCAGGATGCTGAGAGGGCTGCAGCAGCTCTGCTGTGAGCACAGACTGAAAGAGTTGGGGCTGTGCAGGCTGCAGCAGAGGAGGCTCCCAGGTGACCTTCTTGTGGCCTTGCAGGATCTGAAGTGGGCTACAAAAACCTGGGGAGGGACTTTTCAGGATATTAGGGAGTGCCAGGAGTGGGGGGAATGGAGCAAAGCTGGAGAGAGTCAGACTGGACAGGAGGAGGAAGTTGTTGAGCAGGAGAATGGTGAGAGCCTGGCAGGGGTTGCCCAGGGAGGGGGTTAAGGACCCATGGCTGAAGGTGTTTGAGGCCAGGCTGGCTGAGGCTGTGGGCAGCCTGCTCTAGGGTAGGGTGTCCCTGGGCATGGCAGGGGGGTTGGAACTGGCTGCTCTTTGTGGTCCCTTCAGCCCTGACTGACTCTGTGATTCTATTCTATGACTCTCCTTTCATAGAGAAGTTTATATAGAAGTGCAGAATGGCTCAGGTTGATCATGGATCAGGTTGACCATGGATCAGGTTGGTTCAGAGCTCATCCACTTCAAAACCTCTGCCATGGGCAGAGGCATCTCTCAACTAGAATCACAGAAACACTGAGGTTGGCAAAGTCCCTCAGGATCACCATGTCCAACCCAGATCCCTACTCTACAAGGCTCACTCTAAACCATACCTCCAAGCGTCACATCCAAACCACTTTCAAACACCTCCTTTCAGGTAGTTGTAGGCAGCCATGAGCTCTGCCCTCAGCTTCCTCTTCTCCACACTAACCATTCCTAAGCTCCTTCAGTTGCTCTACATAAGATTTACTGTCCAGGCCCTTCCCAGCTCCCTTGTCCTTCTCTGCACTGGCTCCAGCACTTCCATGCCTCTCTTCTACCAAGGTGCCCAAAACTGAACACAGTACTCAAGGTGTGGCCTCACCAGAGCAGAGTACAAAGGGACATGGCTACTCAAGGCCCCATCCAGCCTGGTCTTCAGCACCTCCTGGCAGGAGGCAGCCACAGCCTCCCTGGGCAACCTGTTCCAGAGTCTCACCACCCTCACACTCAAGAACTTCTTCTGCAGCTCCACTCTCAGCCTGCTCTGCCTCAGCTCCAAACCATTCCCCCTTGGCCTGGCTCAGACATCCTCAGCCAAAGTCTCTCTGCAGCCTTCCTGCAGGATCCCTTCAGGCACTGGCAGCAGCTCTGAGGTGCCTCTGGAGCCTTCTCCTCTGCAGGCTGCATCCCCCAGCTCCCTCAGCCTGTCCTGGTAGAGGGTTTGTGAGGCTCAGCACACCCTCCTGCAGACAGGGGCACTGTTAGCACATCTGTCAGGAGCACTGAAGAGAACACTGCCCTCAGAAGCACAGAAGACTGAGCTCTAGAATCTTACAGGAAAGGGTGGGTCTGAGAGCTTTACAGCTGAGGCAGAGCTGTACTGAAAGCATGGGCAAACCACATCCAGGGCACTGTGCTCTGGGACTCCCTGAGCTGCAGCCTTCATGAATGCTGCACTATCTCAAGTCAAAACCACTTTCATGCTTAGCTGAAAATACAAAACCCAACAGCTTTCAACCGGTTAAAACTACCTGGACCCTGCGGCACACACTGCACTCACTGCTGAGAGCCAGCCCCAAAGCAAGGGGGGAGAAGCAAAACAGGAGCCCCCAGCAGCCCAGAGAGCAACCAGAGCCTGGGCTGCAGCAGGAGCAGTGTGGGCAGCAGGGAGAGAGAAGTGACACTGCCCCTCTGCTGAGACCCCACCTGGAGCACTGCATCCAGTTTTGGAGCCACTGTTACAAGAGGGCTATGGAGGTGCTGGAAGGTGTCCAGAGAAGGGCCAGGAGGAGGAGCAGAGGGCTGGAGCTGTTCTGCTGTGAGGGGAGATTGAGGGAGCTGGGGCTGTGCAGTCTGGAGAGGAGAAGGCTCACAGGAGACCTTATTGAGGCCTTTCAGTATCTTAAGGGGGCTAGAAGAAATCTGGGGAGGGACTTTTTAGGCTGTCAGGGAGGGATAGGACTGTGGGGAATGGAACAAAGCTGGAAATGGGGAGATTCAGAGTGGGTGTTAGGAAGAAGTTCTCCACCATGAGGGTGGTGAGGTCCTAGAGCAGGCTGCTCAGGGAGGTGGTAGAAGCCTCATCCCTGGAGGTGTTTAAGGCCAGGCTGGATGGGGCTCTGACCAGCCTGATCTAGTGTGAGGTGTCCCTGCCCATGGTTAGGGAATTGGAGCTGGATGACCTTTGTGGTCCCTTCCAACCCTGACTGATTCTATGATATTTTTACTCAAGTGCAATGAATTGCACCAGGAGGAGGGGGCAGGGAGTGGAGAGACAACCCCAAACCCTACCATGTACGCTAAGAGGGTGGGGAAATACTGCACCAGGTTGCTCAGAGATGCAGTTGAGGCCCCATCCCTAGAGCCATTCGAGGTCAGCTGATGGGGCTCTGAGCAGCTGGGTAGAGACTGTTCAGAAGGGCCTGTAGGGATAGGACATGGGGCAACGGTTTGAAACTGGAGCAGGGCAGAGTTAGGTTGGACATCAGGAGGAAGTTGTGCACAGTGAGGATGGGGAGACACTGCAACAGGCTGCCCAGGGAGGTGCCTGAGGTCCATCCCTGGAGACATCCACAGTGAGTCTCGACAGGGCTCTGGGAACCTGATCTGGTGGAGGATGTCCCTGGTGCCTGCAGAGGGGTTGGATTTGATGACTTCTGAAGGTCCCTTCCAACTCAAACCACTCTATGAACAGCACATTTCCTAGCACCAAGGACACAAACATTGCCTTGCATCTGTCTGAGAACACAGGGATGCTTCCTAAAGCCTGGGCACAAACAGTGAACAAAGGAATCATCAAAGCAAACAATCAACTTCAATCCTTACCAGACCTACCAAACTCACACTTCTTGGAGCACTGCTAGCACTGATGGAGCATCAGCTGCCTCCAGGGACTAGATTTCATGAAGGAACAGGGAAGGAAGCACAACAAAATCAGGTTCACTACTAGTTATAAAAGAAGAAGCTGCATACTTACAAGATCCAGAGCGGAGCCTCCACCCAAATACTCCATTATTATCCATAGTTTTGTGCCCTGTAAAGGAAGGCAGGAGCTGTTAGAAGTCTGAGGCTGCCAGAAAGAAACACTCACTCTAGGTCAGTAAGTTAGCAGCATACAGGCAAAGGCAGAGTCCCATTCAGCACCGAACCACAAACGATCACAGAGCTCCGGTGCCAGAGATCTAAATGGCAGTGAAAGGTTCCACCTCTCCAGTTCAAACAGCAGCACCACCCCCCCCCCCCACCACAAACAATTTGCTAACTGCTGTCTGAAATGAGTCCACCTAAAGGAATGGAGTTCAGAAGGGGAAAAAACCCCAGTGCTCTGGTGGTGGTTTAAGCCTAAGTGTTATGGTTATTATGAAAAGCTGCCTTTGCATTGCCCTTAGCAACTGTGTGGCACAGAAGCTTTCCAAGAGAAAACCTCCCTGCTAACACCACCACACCTCTCACCTGAGGAAGACAGGACTGAGAGTTACTGCTGAGAGAGGAGAAACTGCACCTGGAACCCTACCAAAACGTTCACGTTTGCACAGCTCTCAGATCGGAGGCTCGAAAGCAGAGTAGAACAGGCCAAAGGTAAGAGCAGTGCAGGTCAAGAGAACCTAAGCCCTCAGGTACCTCTCCAAGCAATGTTTACTGCTCCTGTCTCTAGTGACACTGCACAGTTCATGTGCTCCTTCACAATGCTACTGGAGTAACAGATATGATGATGCCTCAAGCACAAGAGGGGTATGGAGCTGTTAGAGAGAGGCCAGAGGAGGCCACCAACGTGATGTGAGGCTGCAGAACCTCCCCTGTGGGGACAGGCTGGGAGAGTTGAGGCTGTTCAGCCCAGAGGACAAGCTTGCAGGGAGACCTGAAGGGGCTGCAGGAGAGCTGGGGAGGGACCTGTGACAAGGGCTGGGAGTGCCAGGAGGAAGGACAATGGCTTTGAGCTGGCAGAGGGAAGACAGAGTGGAGAGGAGGAAGACACTGTTGAGAGTGAGGGGTGGGGAGAGACAGGCACAGGTTGCCCAGGGAGGCTGTGGATGCTCCCCCCCTGGAGATAGCCTGGCTGGATGAGGCCTTGAGCAAGCTGTGCTGTGGGAGGTGTCCCTGTGCACGGCAGGGGCTGGAACTGGATGATCTCCGAGGTCCCTTCCAACCCAAGGCACTCTGCAGTTCACTGAATCTGTGCAGCAGCCCTGGTGAAGCACCACACAGACTGCTTAAGCCTGCAGAATTTTTTTCTGGTGCTAGTTCCTTCTAGCAGTAGCAGCAGAAACACTTTTCAAGGCCTCTTGATCTCTCCATTTTATGCTTTCCTGCTGCCTGACCACAGAAGCCTAAGACAACTCCCCAGGCCAAGGAAGGTGCAGTTCCTGAGAGCACCACATCCAGTGCCCCTCACAAAGGGTGCTCTATTCCCTTCCCTCTCACTGCAGCCCCGCAGCACCCGGCAGAGGCTGTTCCAATACGATGAGATCAGCAGGGAAGGGCTGCCTAATTTTAGCAGTTTTTATAAAGCCTGACTTTGTCAGCAGAGGAGACCTGCATGGAGCTCTGGTTTAAAGGCAAACACTGCGGTTACCAGACATGGTTGGAGGATTTGAGTGTGACTTGAAAACAGTCTAAGGTGAAAATGAGTAAGTGTTTGTGAAAGAAACTGCTGCTGCCCACTGGAGCAGGGTGTGGACACCTTCTAACCAGGCAGGGACAACCTTTTTCCTAGCTCTTCTAGGCCAATCAAGTATAAATAGACAGTGCAGAACAAGCAGTGCCTCCAGAGCTGCCTCCAAG
This sequence comes from Pogoniulus pusillus, assembly GCF_015220805.1. Lineage (NCBI taxonomy): Eukaryota > Metazoa > Chordata > Aves > Piciformes > Lybiidae > Pogoniulus > Pogoniulus pusillus. The sequence goes on along the minus strand of NC_087282.1, from coordinate 23,784,376 downwards.
CTTCCTGCACAAAGCACTGTCTGGTTTTGGTGGATCTCTCTGGATGCTACCAGAGGACCTCTCCAGGTTTACATCTGAAAAAAACCTGAGGCTAGCTCCAGGCCTATTTTAACTGCAGCAGGAAAAGAGCAGGCCCAGGTGGCTCCAGGAGTGACAAGGACAGATACTGAAACCCTTTGGTCAGGCACAAAGAATGAAAACAACCCTGACATTTTAGGCACCAAGGAAGTTCTGTCTCCATTGGATCAGATGGGAACTACAACTAAAGAGTTTTATCAACCTTCATAAAGTTGTGTGGTCAAAAGAGACCAGAACAAGGAGAACTTTCAATAGCTTTAACCTTTTCCCTTGCTTAAACTAAGGCAGCAGCACATTTGGACAAGCCATTAGACTGCATCGGGAGAAGTGCAGCCAACAGATGCAGGGAGGGGACCCTGCCACTCTCCTCTGGTGGGACCTCATCTGAGTCCAGCTCTGGAGCCTCTGACACAGGAAGGACACAGACCTGATGGAGGGAGTCCAGATGAGGCCACAAAAATAATCAGAGGGGCTGGAACACCTCTGCTGCAAGGACAGGCTGAGGGAGCTGGGGGTGCTCAGTCTGAAGAGAAGGTGGCTCCAGGGACACCTCGAGCTGCTGCCAGTGCCTGAAGGGATCCTGCAGGAAGGCTGCAGAGAGACTTTTGCTGAGGTTGTCTAGAGCCAGGCCAAGGGGGAATGGTTTGGAGCTGAGGCAGAGCAGGTCTAGATTGGATCTGAAGAAGCAGTTCTTCAGTCTGAGGGTAGTGAGACACTGGAACAGGTTGTCCAGATTGGTGGTGGCTGCCTCCTTCCTGGAGGTGTTGAAGGCCAGACTGGATGAAGCCTTGAGTACCTCTGGTCTAGTTGAGAGGTGTCCCTGTCCATGGCAGGGGGTTGAACTGGATGATCCTCAAGGTGCCCTCCAACCTAAAGCACTCTGTGCACCAGGGTCTAAGCTGTAGCTAACAAGTAGCAAGGCTGCAGAACACAGCAGTATTTCACCTGGCACTGGCTAAGCCATGTCACAAACGAGCAAGTAACTGAAATGGGGACACTCTGCCCTTTCCCCTTTCAGCAGCTGGAGCATCTGGAAAAGCTAGAGGCTGGATCACTCCACCCTATCAGCAACAGGGATGCCTTTGCATCCCAAAGTGCCAGGGAACAGTGGAGCTGCAGGATCTGTAGAGCAGATCCTGCAGGAATGAAAATCTCTTATCTCAGATGCCTGCAATCAGAAAGTCCTCACAGTTAACAGTTCCTCTTTCTGTGTTTGAGTCACAAACAACTTTTTCATTACCAAATCTGCCACCTTCCTGGAAGGAAAAAGAAGTGACAACAAACTGGTGACAAGAGTGATCTGCTTCTTCAAAGCTCACCTCAAATGGCTTTAAAACCTGAGAGTCAGTTACAACAAAGGATTCATGCATTGATTTGGGTTGTAAGGGACCTTAGAGGTCATCCAGCTCCAACCACCTGCCATGGGCAGGGACATCTCCCACTAGCCCAGGCTGCTCAAGGCCTCATCCACCCTGGCCTTGAACACCTCCAGGGAAGGAGAATCCACATCCACTCTGGGCAGCCTATTCCTATGATGCAGGAAATTAAACTCTATTACACCTCAGAGCTGTTACTTAATAACAAACAAAACAAAGATCCCTTTGGTTGAGCCCAGCAGAGAGAAGGAAAGATGGGACATCAGTGCCACCCTGATGCACACAGAACCCCCAGCATGCAGAGGCAGCAAGCAGCAGAGCCTTCACATCTGTCTGTTCAGAATGAGAATTTAGCATTTGGAGTACACAAAGTTACTCAGGGATTCATACAGCGGTTTGGGCTGGAAGGGACCTCCCAGATCACTTCCTGCAACCCCCTGCCACGGGCAGGGACACCTCCCACCAGCACAGCTTGCTCAAGACCTCATCCAGCCTGGCCTTCAGCACCTCCAGGCAGGGGCAGCTACAGCCTCCCTGGGCAACCTGTGCCAGTCTCTCCCCACCTCACTCTCAACAATTCCTTCCTCATCTCCACTCTCACTCTCCCCTCTCCCAGCTCAAAGCCTCTGTCCTTCGTCCTGGCACTCCCAGCCCCTGTCACAACTGCCTCTCCAGCTCTCCTGTGGTCCCTCTTCAGGTACTTGGAGGCCAAAAATGTGACACTTTGGCAACCAAAGAGGGAAGTAGCTTCAAGTTCATTAAGTAAACTCCACTTAGCAGAATTACTACTATTTACTTAGTAAATACTTCTGTAGCATCACTACAAGATACAGCAGGAGTGTGACACAGGAACCTTGCTCACAGATCTCTCTCTTCTATATCCAAAATCTAACTGTACTTTAAAGGGAGGAGGAGTGCAGAAGGAAAGGAAAAACAAATCCCGAAGTACCACAACAAAACCCCCAAAAAACACCCCACAGCCTCCCCCAACATCCAAACTCCAGTAAAAAAACAAATCAAACAAAACCCCAAAGCCCCAAAACTCCCAACCAATAAAAAACATCAACCCCAAGAAATTTCAGAGGACACCCCAAAACATGAACAAACCCCAAATCCCAGATGTTTAAGGGTTTAAAGCAGCTCAAGCTCTAGCTACCACTTCACTTTTGATTCACTGGCTCTAGTTTTGGCTTGGTTTTAGCTTTTCCAAACTCTATCTGCACAATAAATCCTTTAAGCAGCATTTAAAGGGGTCCTACCTGGCCAGCTGTGCAAGCTGAAAAGGCTTTAACTCAACATTTTGGCCACGACAACCCCAAGCAGCACTACAGGCTGGGGCCAGAGTGGCTGAACGCAGCCAGGCAGAGAGGGAGCTGCAGAGGAGGCAGCAGTGTGCCCAGGTGGGCAGCAGAGCCAATGGCATCCTGGGCTGGCTCAGGAGCAGTGTGGGCAGCAGGACAAGGGAGGTTCTTGTGCCCCTGTGCTCAGCACTGCTCAGGCCACCCCTGCAGTGCTGTGTCCAGCTCTGGGCTCCTCCATTGCAGAGAGATGCTGAGGTGCTGGAAGGTGTTTGGAGAAGGGCAGCAAGGCTGGGGAGGGGCCTGGAGCACAGCCCTGTGAGGAGAGGCTGAGGGAGCTGGGGGGGTGCAGCCTGCAGCAGAGGAGGCTCAGGGCAGAGCTCATTGCTGCCTGCAGCTGCCTGCAGGGAGGCTGTAGCCAGGTGGGGTTGGGCTCTGCTGCCAGGCAGCCAGCAGCAGAAGAAGGGGACACAGCCTCAGGCTGTGCCAGGGCAGGTCCAGGCTGGATGTGAGGATGAAGTTTCTGGCAGAGAGAGTGATTGGCACTGGAATGGGCTGCCCAGGGAGGTGGTGGAGTGGCTGTGGCTGGAGGTGTTGCAGCCAAGCCTGGCTGGGGCACTGAGTGCCATGGTCTGGTTGGTTGGGCAGGGCTGGGTGCTAGGTTGGGCTGGCTGAGCCTGGAGCTCTCTGCCAACCTGCTTGGTTCTGTGATTCTGTAGCCCTCCATTTTCGTTTGTTTGCTTGTTTTTAAAGGATGCCTCAGAGAACATTTCAGGCAGTGGTTACATAACTCTGCTGATGTCAGTTCTGCTTTGTCTCAGCCCCACTGTGCTGCATAATTACAGAGAATCACAGAGTCAGAGAGTGGTTGGGGTTGGAAGGGACCTCCAGCAGTCATCAAGTCCAACCGCCCTGCCACAGCAGGGTCACCTCATGAAGGTCACACAGGATCAAACCCAGATAGGTTCTGAACGTCTGGAGAGGAGAAGACTCCACAACCCCCTGGGTAGGCTCCTGTCCCCTCTGCAGCTCCCTGCAGCCCAGATGCCTGCCTGGAGTGCAGGAGCAGATGAGGAGTCAGAGAAAGGGCCTGAAGAATGCTTCCACTGATAAAGGAGTTATCTACCCAAAAACATGGGATCAGAGAATCTTAGTGGTTGGAAGGGATCTCCAAAGGTCATCCAGTCCAACCCCCTGCCAGAGCAGCACCACCCAGGGCAGGGTACACAGGAACACACCCAAGGGAGTTTAGAAAGTCTCCCGAGAAGGAGACTTCACAGCCTCTCTGGGCAGCCTGCTCCAGGCCTCCAGCACCCTCACACTGACAAAGGTTCCCCTCCTCTTGCCCTGGCACCTCCTTTGCTCCAGCTGGCACCCAGTGCCCCTTGTGCTGCCCTTGGCCAGCCCTGGGCAGAGCCTGGCTGCTTCCTCCCGACGCTGCCCTGCACATCTTTAGCTAAGTGGTGCAGCTGTGAAGACTGAAGAATAGGATGGAGCCACCCAGAGAGATGAAGACAGGCTGCAGAGGTGGCTGAGGAGAACCTCATGGGGTTCAATAAAGCACAGTGCAAGGTCCTGCCCCTGGGTCAGGGCAGCCTGGATGTCAATGAAGGCTGGAGGTGAGGAGATTGAGAGCAGCCCTGCAGAGAAGGCCTTGGGGGTTCTGGGGGGGGAGAAGCTGGGCAGGAGCCAGCAGTGGGCACTGGCAGCACAGGAGGCCAAGGGCAGCCTGGGCTGCATCCAAAGCAGCGTGGGCAGAGCTGGAGAGAGGGGATCCTGCCCCTCTGCTCTGCTCTGGGAAGACCTCAGCTGCAGGGCTGGGTCCAGCTGTGGGACCCCAGCACAAGAGAAACATGGACGTGATGGAGGGGATCCAGAGGAGGCCATGAAGGTGATCAGAGGGCTCAGTACCTCTCCTATAGGGACAGGCTGAGAGAGTTGAGGTCGTACAGCCTGGAGAAGAGAAGGTTTTAGGGAGACCTCGGAGCTGCAGTTCAGTACCTGCAGGGGAGCTGCAGGCAGGCTGGGGAGGGACTGCTCAGAAGGGGCTGTGGGGACAGGCTGAGGGCAATGGTTTGGCAGTGGAGCAGGGCAGAGTTAGGTTGGGCATCAGGAGAGAGCTGTGCACAGTGTGGATGGGGAGACACTGGCACAGGCTGCCCAAAGCTGTGCTTGAAGCTCCATCCCTGCAGCCATTCAGGATGTAGCTCTGGGCACTCTGCTCCAGCTGGAGGTGTCCCTGCTACCTGCAGTGGGGTTGGGCAAGATGCCCTTGGAGGGTCCCTTCCAACTCAATGCACTCTGTGAACTGGTGCAAAATTGTGTTAGGGGACTGTGGAGAGGTCCCAGAGCAGTAGCCATGGCAAGAGAAACACTCCATCAGTTCTGGTTATTTTCTACCCATTTGGTGCAAGTTGCAGCCTCAAGCAGCAAACAGCAAAAGGAGCAAAACAAAGAGAAAAGCTTTGCTGGAAGAAAAAGGTCAAGAATTCTGGCACCACAGATCTGTTGAGGCTAGAAGAGACCTCTGAGATCACCAATCCCACCACTACCAGTATGCTGCTACCATGGAGGACAGCTCTTAGCTTTCACAGGTGACCAAGCACTACACTTGGGCAAGATGCCCACAAATGGAGAGGGAAGCTGCAGCAGGCTCAGTGCTCAGAGAGCTGTGTGCTCTGTTTGGCTCAACACTGGCACAGCCAGGAAAGCTAAGAGAGAGGGAAGATAAATCAGCAAAAGCAACCCCAGAATTGGGCAAACTTTAGGGTCATTGTTTCAAGAGTGTCTCACTAACCCAATCACAGCCACCTGGGCCTCAAGAAATCAAGGCCACCTGCAGCAATCCAGAGGGACACCCCTAAGTGATGCTTGAGATGGGGAAGGAGGCACCCTGAACCTGGCACACAGCACCCAGGAGCGCTGGGAATGCCATCCTGACCCTGCCACACAGCAGGCAGGAGCTCTGGGAATGCCACCCTGACCCTGGCACACAGCAGGCAGGAGCTCTGGGAATGCCATCCTGACCCTGCCACACAGCAGGCAGGAGCTCTGGGAATGCCACCCTGACCCTGGCACACAGCACCCAGGAGCTCTGGGAATGCTATGCCGACCCTGGCACACAGCAGGCAGGAGCTCTGGGAATGCCACCCTGACCCTGGCACACAGCAGGCAGGAGCTCTGGGAATGCCATCCCGACCCTGGCACACAACAGGCCAGGTGGGCACAGCGGTCAGGGCTCCTGGTGCCTGGCTGTGTCCCAGGCGCACTCAGCCCAGCTGGCTGCCAGCACAGCCCTGCCCATTACCTTTAGGTAGGACCCATAGTACTTGGTGACATAGGGACTGTCACACTGGCTCAGCACAGTTATCTCCTGCTGGATATCTTCTATTTCATCCTCTGCCTCCTCCAGGTCTATGATTTTGATGGCAACCACTTGCTGGGTGCGGTTATCGATGCCCTTGAAGACCTCCCCAAATGAGCCCTTGCCAATGCGCTCCAGTTTTGTGAAGAGCTCCTCTGGGTCTGCTCGATGGTTCTAGAAACAGAAAGAGAAAAGGAGGGGAAAAAAACATGAAATACACAAACTACTGAATGTGCTTCCAAGTGACTCCTTCCCATTGCTTCTCAAGGAGTACATTGTTCAGATTTACCTTGGGCTTGGGCTGGAAGGGACCCCCAGAGCTCATCCAGCCCAACCCCTGCAGCCAGCAAGGACATCCTGCACTAGAGCAGGCTGTTCAGAGCCCCATCAAGCCTGACCTGCAATATCTCCACATCCCTGGGCAGCCTACTGCAGTGTTCCACCAGCCTCATGGTGCAAAACTTGTTCCTCACATCCAATCTAAATCTGCTCTGCTCTAATTCCAAACCATTGTCCCTCACTCGAGCTCTACAAGCCCTGGCCAAAGACTCCTCCCAGCTCTCCTGGACCACCTGCAAGGCTCTCCCTGGAGCCTTCTCTTCTCCAGGATCAACAGCCCCAACTCTCTCTCAGCCTGTCCCCACAGCACAGCTTCTCCAGCCTTCTGAGCATCTTGGTTGCCTCCTCTGGACCCTCTCCAGCAGGTGCAGGTCTCCCCTGTGCTGGGGTCCCACAGCTAGACCCAGCCCTGCAGAGCAGAGCAGAGGGACAGGATCCACTCTCTCCATCTCTGCCCACACTGCTTTGGATGCAGCCCAGGCTGCCCTTGGCCTTTCTTGGCTGCCAGTGCCCATTGCTGGCTCCTGTCCAGCTTCTTATCCAGTAGACCTCCCAAGTCCTTCTCCAGAGGGCTGCTTTCCATCACCCCGTCCGCCAGCCTGCACTGCTAATGAGGATTGTTCCGAGGCAGGTCACAATCCTGCACCACCAGAAGGCTTGCACCAGATAAAAGCACTTCCTGCACACTACATTCCAATTCAGCTATTAATTACAGACAGGCATTATGCAATTAAAGTCAAAGGTAAACAAGCCCAACCAGGGAGGAAGTCAGGTACAAACCTGATTGCACTTTCCTACGTTACACCCCTTCAGAATGAAAGGATGGAGCTGCTCTTCATACTTCTCTTATCTGTGCAGTAACTCAGAGGAGTGGGGGATGCAACTACTGGCACAGCAGCACTAAAATCGTCACCCAGGCAGAAAAGGCTGAGCTTTCTAGCTGGCCTTGGGCAGACAGAGCAGCCCATGCAGTCATGCAATGTGCAGCTGGTTGTGGGAGGACTGCAGCACCCACTGCTCACCAGCAGATCTGAGATCTGGTCAGCTCTTCAGGGCAGCTAAAAGTGCCGGCAAATGCCAGAATGAGGGACGAGAGCTTTGAGCTGGGAGAGGGGAAACAGAGTGGAGATGAGGAAGAAATTGTTGAGAGTGAGGGTGGTGAGAGACTGGCACAGGTTGCTCAGGGAGGCTGTGAATGCTCCCTCTCTGGAGGTGTTGAAGGCCAGGCTGGATGAGGCCTTGAGCAAGCTGTGCTGGTGGGAGGTGTCCCTGCCTATGGCAGGGAATTGGAGGACCTTGAATCACAGAATCAACCAGGTTGGAAGGGACCTCCAAGTTCATGCAGCCCAACCTAGCACCCAGAACCAACCAGCCAACCAGACCACGGCACTAAGTGCCCCAGACAGGCTGGGCTGCAACACCTCCAGGCACAGCCACTCCACCACCTCCCAGGGCAGCCCATTCCAGTGCCAATCACTCTCTCTGACAATAACTTCCTCCTGACATCCAGCCTAGACCTGCCCTGGCACAGCTTGAGGTCCCTTCCAACCCAAATCATTCTATGAATCTAGAAAACAGGACTGAGAGACGTTTGAAAAAGGAATGAGCAGGCTGAAGCAGAATATTGGAGCCATGCTCATGATGAGCATGCCTTTGGAAGAGGGGCACAGCACTGCTGAGGACACCTGCCCTGATGATGAACCACACTCCATACCAGCAGGGCTGATTACTACACACACAGCTTCACTTTCTCAGCTCCATTCAAGCAGTCGCAAGGCAAACAAAACAGAAGCAAAGTCTCCTTTTGCCTTGGCCATTGAGTGGGCTGCGGCTGCTGAGGGGTACCAAGGACCAGTTAAGACCACAACAGTAAAGAAAGTTTGCTGAGGAGTTTTGAAGAGGTGAGGCAGATGTGCTAAGAGAACAGCTGTGGGAGAATTCCTCCCGCAGCAAGGCATGAGCTGTAAACATGAGAACTTGTGATGGGAGATGCCCTTGAGCTGGAAGGCACAGTGAGCAACCCACGCACACCTGCTGGGGGCTGGAATCTGCCGGCCCCTGGGGCGGACACAGCTCCAGGGGGCTGACCCTGCCAGCCCCCTGGGGTGGAACCACAGGTTGTTTGGATAAGGGTAACCTATCTGCACCCTGCACGTGGTTTGGGGCCAATCTGTACTGTCCACTTGTGCCAGCCCCAGGCTGGCTGGATACACCTCCTCTGGGCACCATACAAGCCACTGCACTGCCCTGATAAAAGCGAACTGATGCACTGATGCACAGCAGCTGCTGCCTCGAGTCACCACTGCCCCCATCTCGCCTCTCGCCAGCCTCCAGACCCCGACAAACAGCCTATGTTTTGTGAAGCAACAGAACTAAACTGCTGTCAGAACGAGGCAGCACACTGCACAAATCCATCCTGGACCCAGGAACAGCTGCCCAGGAAGCCCTCGGACTTGGCAGTAACACCAGACAAGAAGGAAGAGAGGCTTTGCTTTAGAGCTTCCCCTCACCCCAGAACTCAGAACCAGAAGCAGTGATACTGCTGGTGAAAGCACTCAACCCAAGGCACAAGTTGCCCAAAGCACCACCAAGGAGGGCCAGAGAACACCTTCACAATGCTGTGCTTGCAAATGGACACAAAGACTCCACTGGCAAAACAACAATCACACTCCTTCACCTCAGGCCACACAGGGCAGGCTCAGCTCCACGCCAGGCCCTTACTGCTGCTGCTTCACGCTCAAAGAATGGCTGATGTTGGAAGGGACCTTAAAGCTCTGCCAGTTCTAAACTCCTGCCATGGGCAGGGACACCTCCCATGGGCAGGGACACCTCCCACCAGCACAGCTTGCTCAAGGCCTCATCCAGCCTGGCCTGCAGCACCTCCAGGCAGGGGCAGCCACAGCCTCCCTGGGCAACCTGTGCCAGTCTCTCCCCACCCTCACTCTCAACAATCTCTTCCTCATCTCCACTCTCACTCTCCCCTCTCCCAGCTCAAAGCCATTGTCCCTCAGCCTCCCACTCCCAGCCCTTGTCACAAGTCCCTCCCCAGCTCTCCTGCAGCCCCTTCAGGCACTGCAAGGCTGCTCTGAGCTCTCCCTGCAGCCTTCTCTTCTGCAGGCTCAACAGCCCCAACTCTCCCAGCCTGTCCCCACAGCAGAGCTTCCCCAGCCCTCTGAGCATCTTGGTGGCCTCCTCTGGCCCCTCTGCAGCAGCTCCAGGTGGTTCTTGTGCTGTGTTCCCCAGCACTGGAGGCAGTGCTGCAGGTGAGGGCTGAGCACAGCAGATTGGAGGGGCAGAATCCCCTCCCTGTGCTGCTGCTCTCCCTGCTCTGGCTGCTGCCAGCCACCAGTGCTGGCTGCTGGGCACTGTGGCACCAACTGACACCCCCAAGGCCTTCTTCTCCTCCTGGGTGCTCTCAGCCACTTCTTGTCCAGTCTGGATTTGTGCTTGGGATTGCTTCAACCCAGGTGCAGGACCTTGCACTTGGCCTTGTTCATCTTTATCAGATTAGCTGTCTTCAGCCTCTCCAAGGCCCTCTCCCATTCTACCATCAGAATTTATTCCACAAATGCATGAGATGAATCACAAACCCAGATTTAATCCTGTAATTTGTCATCTTTATTTGCAGTGGAATCAGTTCACTGCTGTCACTTGGACTATCACAAGAGGCAGAGACATGAAGTAGAATGGCAGATTCATTATGCTATGTAGAGTTCAGTTCTTAGAGCTGGAGATCCAGCAGACATGCTGAGCAGCACCTTAGAAGCCAGAATAAGGAGGAATTTCCCCATGGTCTAAAACATGCTTGCTGCTACCTGCAGCATTAAAAGAAATGAGAACAGGAACAAAATGAAAACAGCCCACCAAGCAAACTAAGCCAATAGAAAGAACAACTCCCTCAGCCTCAGAGAGTTAACTGAGCAAAAAAGTGCTGTGTCCTCTTCTGCTGATGTAAAAATGTGAGCAAATGCACACTCAAAAGAGGTGCAGGAGGGATGAGCACTACTTGCTCTGCCGTCTGGGACAGCTAACAGTACTGTCATGGAAAGGAGATGACTGAAGTCTTTCAGGTGCTCAGAAAACTTTTATGTAGACAAAACCCCACCAAAACCAACGGGAAGCCTTCAAACTGCCTAAAGGTGGCCAGACTGTCACACACTGCTTCACCTCCTTCACTGCGGCCGTCAGGAGGGCGGCAGGGATCATGCCCCTGTACTGGGCACTGCTGAGGCCACACCTTGGCTCCCGCATTCAGTTTGGGACCCTTGCCCCAAGAAGGATGTTGAGGAGCTGGACTGGGTCCAGAGAAGAGCAACAAAGCTGGGGAAGGGTCTGGAGAGCAGGGCTGGGGAGGAGCAGCTGAGGGAGCTGGGGGTGTGCAGGGTGGAAAAGAGGAGGCTGAGGGCAGAGCTCATTGCAGTGAGGTGGGGGTTGGGCTCTGCTCCCTAGGCAGATGAGAAGACATGTCCTGAAATTGTGCCAGGGGAGGATCAGGTTGGAGCTGAGGAAAAATGTCTTTGTGCAAGAGTGGTCAGGGATTGGCAGAGGCTGTCCAGGGAGGTGGTGGAGTCCCCACGCCTGGAAGTGCTCGAGAAATCTGTGGCCACAGTACAGGAGGCCATGGTTTGGTGGCCACAGTGGGGTTGGGTTGCTGCTGGACTGGATGATCTTGGGAGGTCTTTTCCAAACAAAAAAAAGTCTGTGATTCTGTCATCTGTTCATTGTTCAGCCTAAAAAACAAGTTGTAAACAGCTGTTGTTTGGTTTCAAATCTAATCCACTTAGTCTCTTTCAGATCTACAGCCATAGGTGTTCCACAAGCTTGTTGCAAGGCCAAGTGCAGCAGAGGCACCAAGGGCTGGCAGCCAGCCTGTCCCTGCTGCCAGCTAAGCTCCTGAACTGCCACTTAGCTCACCATCTAGAGTGTTCCTAGACTACATTACTTGCAATAAGGATTAATTAACTGAGAGTTCTCCACTTCCAATTAACAAAGACACACATGCCCAAGGAACAGCAGAGTTAAGAGAGGCTGAGCAAAAGCTGCTGCTGACCCTAAAATGCTGATCTTCATTTTGAGACCTTTGGAGTTGAGATGCCAGAAATCATTCAGGCTAACCAACAGCTGTTGAGTTGAAACCTGTTTAACACTTCCAGACACAAAAAAGAACAACAATGTAAGCACAAGCTCTCGACTCATCCAGCCCTTCATGAGTGCTTGGTGAACTCAAAGGACAAGACTTCACTATCTGAAGGCTGAGCATAGACTATCCAGACGAGGCTATGGGGACAGGACAAGAGCAATGGTTTGGAACTGGAGCAGTGGAGAGTTAGGTCAGGAGGAAGTTGTGCACAGTGAGGGTGGGCAGAGCCTGGCACAGGCTGCCCAGGGCTGTGCTTGAGGCCCTATCCCTGGAGCCACTCAGGCTCAGCCTTGCAGCAACCCTGTACAGCCTGTTTTGGTAGGAGGTGTCCCTGCTGCCTGCAAGCATAGAATCACAGAATCAGTCAGGGTTGGAAGGGACCACAAGGATCATCCAGTTCCAACCCCCCTGCCACGGGCAGAACACCCTACCCTAAGAGCAGGCTGCCCACAGCCTCAGCTAGCCTGGCCTGAAACACCTCCAGGGATGAGGCCTTGAACACCTCCCTGGGCAACCCATTCCAGGGTGCTCAAAAAGATGACCTTTGAGGGTCCCCTCCGATGCAATGCAATCTGTGACACTTGGGGTTTGCTTGGAGAGTAACCTTAAGCAGATAATTCCTCTGGACTCATCAATGTTCTACACCCACTTCACTGTCACCAGCCACACAAGCCAGGCCTCCAAACTCTCCTCCAAGCTACTTCAGGTGAACCACAGCACCATGCAGGCTGGCAAAGCCTCTCAGGAGCACCAAGTCTAACCTAGAACCCTACTCTACAAGATTCTCCTTAAACCATAGCCCCAGGCAGCACACCCAAACCACTCTTAAACACAGGCAGGGAGGGGGACTCAGCACCTCCCTGGGCAGCCCTAACCCTAACCCTGACCACTCTCTCTGGAGAAAGTGAAAAACTTTTTCCTAATGTCCAATCCAAACCTCCCCAGGCTCAGCTTGAGGCCATTCCCCCTGTTCTGTCTCCGGTTACCTGTGAGCAGAGCCCAGCAGTAGCCTCTCCACAGTGTCCCTTCGGCTAGTTGTAGACAGCAGTGAGGTCTCCCCTCAGGCTTTGGTTTCAAACTAACCAGCCCCAGCTCTCTCAGTCGCTCCTCATCAGAGCTTTACAAACCTGTTTTAACTTCCAACAACTCCTACTGCCACTAGATGGGAGTGCTGAAGTAGGGGAAGAGACAGGGGACAGGGGGACTTCCCACCAGTGTGGAACTCCAGGTGGATGCCCAGGAAGGAGAGGTGGCACAGGGGGGCAGAGGAGAACAAACCGTGTGGGATTATTAGAGGGAAGTGGCACGTCTTTCTCTGCCGAGGAAATCCTCTCACAGCAAGCCAAGTCAACCTCACAGCTGCTGCTGCTCTCCAAGGCTGACAAGGGACTGCAGGACACTGGAGGGGAAGGACAAATATTTCTGACCAACTATGGCTAGGAGAATGCTCTTTGGAAAGGCTTCAAGCTCAGGGCACAGCTTAAAAGAGGGCCTGAGAACACAGACTGCATTTGGACACGGATTTGCTCCTGCCTTTCTTAACTTCCTTGCCTTTCAGGTGCCTGGGGACAGGAATGTTTCCCTGCCACTCCTCAGATTCTCTGAACAAAGGCAAACGCACAGAATGGTTTAGTGGCCACGGTGGTCTTAGGCTACCTTAGCCTTGGCCTTATCTATCTTAGAGGTCTATTCCAACTCAAACACTTCTCTGTCATGAAGTAATCACAGAATCAGAGAATTGCCAGCGCTGGAAGTGACCTCAAGGATCACCTAGTTCCAGCCCCCCTGCCATGGGCAGGGACACTTTCCATTAGATCAGGTTGCCTATCCTCCTCCTGGTGTGGAAAAGAATGGAGATACAGCTGATGGAAATCAAACTGTCTCTGTGCACACACACCTCCAACAGAGACCAAGCGTTTGGCACAGCACAGCTAAGGCTGCTGTGGGAGAAATCCAGAGTTCTGAACACTATTAAACACTCCTAAGTGAAACAACCAATTGCTATTTCCAGATCATTTGCTGACTGGGGAAAAGGGAGTTGAAGCTTCAAAGCTATCTGCAAAAAAAAAAGGTTTTTTTTTAAGTTCTGGGCCCCTCCATTGCAGAGAGATGTTGAAGTGCTGGAAGGTGTTTGGAGAAGGGCAGCAAGGCTGGGGAGGGGCCTGGAGCACAGCCCTGTGAGGAGAGGCTGAGGGAGCTGGGGGGGTGCAGCCTGCAGCAGAGGAGGCTCAGGGCAGAGCTCACTGCTGCCTGCAGCTGCCTGCAGGGAGGCTGTAGCCAGGTGGGGTTGGGCTCTGCTGCCAGGCAGCCAGGGACAGAAGAAGGGGACACAGCCTCAAGCTGTGCCAGGGCAGGTCTAGGCCGGATGTTGTTAGGAAGCTGCTGTCAGAGAGAGTGATTGGCATTGGAATGGGCTGCCCAGGGAGGTGGTGGAGTGGCCGTGGCTGGAGGTGTTGCAGCCAAGCCTGGCTGGGGCACTTAGTGCCATGGTCTGGTTGGTTGGGCAGGGCTGGGTGCTAGGTTGGGCTGGCTGAGCCTGGAGCTCTCTGCCAACCTGCTTGGTTCTGTGATTCTAAGAACAGCAAAGCAACCCAAACTGGTTCCCATAGGGATTCTCATGCTTCTAGGGCAGCAGATGACAACGCCACGACAGACCCTGCCTGGCCTCTCTCATCACCTCTCCCAAGACAACACATGTAAGCAGACCAATCAGGAAGAGAATCTCTTGGCATTCCCCTCCCCATGCCTGTTTGCAGAGGTAAAAGCAGAAGCAAGTCTGACAGGAACATTGGCACAGCCAGCTCCAGCCTGGCCAGCTCCAGCAGCAGTCCTCAAGCAAGGCCTCTGCAGAGCTCTGTGCAGCTCCAGCATTTCACCAGGCCACAGCCACACAGCCTGAGGTAGTGTTCAGCAGAACCTCTCCCCCTCTCACACAACCACAGGTCACTGCTTCTGTGTGTATACAGAGGGACGGAGCCATGCAGAGCCATAGGATCAGAGCACAGCTCCGCTTGGAAGGGACCTCAGGAGGTGATCTCAGCCAGCTGCTCAGAAGCCCCAAATGAAAAAACCCCAGCAGAGTGTAGCCTCGGTTTTGGCAGTGCACCTCCAAGAGCTGCACCGGTCCTGAGTAACAGCTTTGTCAGCAACATGGGCAGAGCAATCAGGGCCCCCTCAGCAAGTCTGCAGATGGCACCAAGCTGTGTGGCACAGTCGACTTGCCAGAGGACAGGGATCCATCCAGAGGGACCTGCACAGGCTGCAGAGGTGTGCCCAGGCCAACCCCATGGCATTCAACAAGGCCAAGTGTAAGGTCCTGCACCTGGGTGGGTGCAATGCCAAGCACAGCTCCAGGCTGGGTGGGGAATGGCTGAGAGCAGCCCTGAGGAACAGGCCCTGGGGGTCTGGGCTGATGCAAAGCTCAGCAGGAGCCTGCAGGGTGAGTGCAGCCCAGACACAACCCTGTGCTGGGCTGCAGCAAGAGCAGTGTGGGCACAGGGCAAGGGAGGGGATTCTGCCCCTTGGCTCTGCTCTCCTCACACCCCACCTGCAGTCCTGGGGGCAGTTCTGGAGCCCCCAGCACAAGCAGGACATGGAAGTGCTGGAGCCAGTGCAGAGGAGGCCACCAAGATGCTGAGAGGGCTGCAGCAGCTCTGCTGTGAGCACAGGCTGAGAGAGTTGGGGCTGTGCAGGCTGGAGAGGAGAAGGCTTCCAGGAGAGCTTGGAGTGGCCTTGCAGGGTCTGCAGGGGGCTGCAGGAGGGCTGGGGAGGGACTATTGACAGGACTATTGTCCTGTCACCCCTTGTAGTGACAGCACAAGGGGTAATGGGTTTAAACTGGCAGAGGGGAGACAAACTGTATGTTAGGAAGAAGTTCTGTACAGTGAGACCCTGGCACAAGTTGCCCAGGGAGGCTGTGGCTGCTCCCTCCCCAGAGGTGTTCAAGGCCAGGCTGGATGAGGCCTTGAGCAACCTACTCTAGCAAGAGGTGTCCCTGCCTACGGCAGGGAGGTGGAACTAGACAAGCTCTGAGGTCACTTCCAACCTAAACCATTCTATGACTCTAAGAAAGCAGCACTGAAGGACCTGGGGCTGTTGATTGTCAGCAGCAGAACAGCAGCCAGTGTGTGCCCAGGTGGCCTAGAAGGTCACCAGCAACCTGAGCAGGATCTGCAGTAGTGTGGCCAGCAGCCCAGGGCAGTGATCATGCCCCTGTGCTCAGCACTGGTGAGGCCACAACTCCAACAGCAGGTTCAGGCTTGATGAAGCATGTCTACATTTGCTCTATGTATTAGCTGAGTATGTTTAGTCTGGAGAAGGAAAGACTGAAAGGGACCTTATCCGTGTCTATGAATACCTGAGGGTGGGGGCCAAGAAGCAGGGGCCAGGCTCTTTCCACCCAAGTCCTGTGATAGGACAAGGAGCACTGACACAAGCTGGAACCCAGGAGGTTCCACCTCAAAGTAAGGAGAAATTTCTTCACTGTGGGGGTGCTGCAGTCCTGGAGCAAGCTGCCCAGAGAGGTTGTGGAGTCTTCTCTGGACACTTTCCAAACTCACATGGATGTGTTGCTGTGTGACCTGCCCTGGATGACTCTGCTCTGGCAAGGGCAGATGGATGATGTCCAGAAGTCCCTTCCAACCCCTACCATTCTGTGACTCTGATCACTTTCCTTGCACTACCTGCAGGCAGTTTCAGCTCTCAAACACCCCCATTAATTAATTACTCACCACACACTCTCTATTATCTAACAATTTACACTCACACCACAGAGAGCAGGAGATTCCTGCAGCTCCTCCCCACCTCCTCCTCCCACCACTTCTCTTTTAAAACCCTCTTACAAGTGAAGCACACAGCAGTGCCCCAGGCCTGAGTGTACACAGAACACAAACAGGCTGCAGGTAATGCAGGCTCAGGTGCAGATCCATTACGACTTAACACAGAGTCAAATGAACCTGCAGCCACCCACAACAAGGGGGCAACCTGCCCACTCTGTACACGCTCCTGCTTCTCAGCAGCTTCCACAGCAGCTCAGCTGTGATGTTACCCTGCAAACCCGGTCGAGACTCAGCTAGCACAATGAAGTCTCTCCTGCCCCACCTACTGCAACTGTCTGACACATGCTGAAGAGAAAATCCTTCTACCAACACAACAATTTCGTTTCATAAAGCATCAAAGTGCCACATTAGCAAGCTGGAATGAGGCTTGTTCAATACCTTCACCAATGAAAAGAGAGGGCACTCTGATGGTACCAAACTGGGGGGAGTGGCTGACACCCAGTCAGGCTGTGCTGCCATCCAGGGGCTGAGTAGAGTGAACCTCATGAAGTTCACCAAGGACAAGTGTAGGATCCTGCACCTGGGGAGGAACAACCACCTGCACCAGGACAGGTGAGAGTGGACCTGCTGGGAAGCAGCTCTGTGGAGGGCGATCCAAGAGTGCTGGTGGACAACAAGTTTGCCATGAGCCAGCAACGTGCCTTCAGGGACAAGGCTGCCAACTTCATTCTGGGGTGCATGAAGTGTGGTCAGCAGGCTGAAGGAGGTCCTCCTGACCCTCTACTGCATCCTGGTGAGGCCACATCTGATGTATAGTGCCCACTTCTGGGCTCCCCAATTCAGGAGCGACAGGGAACTACTGGTGAGAGTCCAGTGGAGGCCACAGAGATGCCGTGAGGACTGAAGCATCTTTGTGAGGAGGAAAGGCTGAGAGCCCTGGGGATGTTCAGCATGGAAAAGACAAGACTGAGATGGAATCTTCTCAATGATGATCAACATCTATAGGGTGATGGTCAAGAGGATGGGACTGGGCTCTGTTCAGTGGTGCCCACTGATGGGACAAGGGGCACAAACTGGACCACAGAGGAGAAACTTCTTTATTTTGAGGGTGGCAGAACCCTGGAGCAGGCCAGAGAAGCTGCAGAGTCTCCTTCTCTGGAGACTCTCAAGACCCACCTGGACACAGTCCTGTGCCCTGGGTGACCCTGCTTTAACAGAGGGTTGGACTGGACGATCCTTTGAGCGATTCACAGCAGGCAGCAGAAACTAGATCTGAGCTTTGTTGTCTTTAAATGGGACCTGGCCTCCATCACACAGCTCATGAAACACTTCCCTCACCTGACAGGGCCCAGCCTCAGAGCCGTTTTTAGCGAGAAGCTGGAGATCTTCAGGACAAAACAGAAGTGAAAATGAGCTAACACAATCCCCATGAGGCTCTGCTTTCGCCCAGTTAGGCGAGCTGCTCAGAAAGTCCTTCAGCTGTCAAACCCAGCACTCAAACTCATCCATGGTCAGATTTTTCAGCAGAGTCACCTCCAAACCACCTCTGACCTGTAGCAGATGCAAGCTGTCAAGTGCAGACTGTGCTGCAAACGGAAAGCACTGAACTCACTTCTATGCTCAGCCACTCTTGCCCTTGGGTAACACAGCGTGAGGAAACAGCATCAATAAGCAAAAAGGAAGAATCATAACACATCTCCCAGAGCTTAGCTCTTTGGCACAGGCAACTGAAAACACTTCACACCAATTAGTTATGAACAGGACTCTGCATTGAGGGGAAAAACAAACCACCAGACTGCTCTGTAACTGAATATCCTTGCATTTCAAATGGACTCCCACTTAGCTTCCATTCTGCTCTTACCCACCTAGGACCTGCTAACAAACTCCTCAAAGCCCTGCATGCAGCTGCACAGCCTGCTCACAGCCCTGAGCAGTGTGGCCTACCAGTGCTGTCAAAAAGAACTGAGGAGGGAGGGGGGCACTAACTGCATGTGCAGGCGTTTACTACACTTTGAAAAAGCCCGAAGGGGCTAAATGTTCTACAGCTTGAAAGATCACAGAGTGGTTTGGGTTAGAAGGGACCTTAAAGATCATCTCGATTGAAGCCCTTGCCATGGGCAGGGACATAGGATCACAGAATAGTAGGGGTTGGAAGGCACCTCTGAAGATCATTCAGGCCAAGTCCCCCACCAGAGCAGGATCACCCAGGGCAGGGCACACAGGAACACATCCAGGTGAGCCCTGAAAGAGCTCCAGAGTCTCCAGAGCAGGAGACTCCACAACCTCTCTGGGCAGCCTGCTCCAAGGCTCTGCCACCCTCACAGTCAAGAAGTTCCTCCTCATGCTCAGATGCAACTTCCTATGTTCAGGTTTGTGCCTACTGCCTCTTGCCCTGTCACTGGGCTCCACCCATCCTCAGCTATTTGTAAGCTTTGATCAGATCACCTCAGCCTTCTCCAGGCTAACCAGTCCCAGCTCTCTCAGCCTCTCCTCAGGCAAGAGCTGTTCCTGTGCCCTCAGCATCTCAGCAGCCCTGTGCTAGACTCTCTGCAGTAGTTGTCTGTCCTTGTTGAGCTGTAGAGTCCAGAAGTGGGCACTGTACTCCAGAAGTGCAGAGCAGAGGAGGAGGAGAGGCTCCCTGAACCTACTGACCACGCTCTTCCTTCACAAACACCTTCACCAGAGCAGACAGCCAAAGATGGACACTCTCAGATGAAGACAGAAGTCAGTTCAAGAAAGGTGTCCCTGCCCATGGTAGGGGAGTTGATGATGTCTGATGTCTCTTCCAACATAAGCCACTCTGTAATTCCATGGTGAAATCAACAGGTTCTGCTACCCCAAAGCATTCCAACTCCCTTCTCCATGTGTTAGAGTTGCAGGAGCTGGTCTTTCAAAACCCATTTCATCTCTCTGCTGAGTGGGGAATTACCTCACCTCACCGACCCAGCTGCCTGCTCACCTGGAGCACAAGTCAGGAGAGAAGACTGCTGCAGTCTCTCATTGCTGCAGACCATTTGTAATGTCTATGTTATGAACTGCTCTGGAAAACCTCATCTGCAGGGAGGTTCCAAAAGCCACAGGGAAGAGGGAGAACTGTCCCTTCGTGAGCTCAGCCTGCTTTGAGAGGCAGCTTTTCCTCCTTGCAAGCAGCCTGCTTATCAGCACACAGTGGGGGTTATTTTTGCCACACCCATTTAAAAGAACCAGTCAGAACCTAGATCCTTGCAGCATTTGGGGCAGCTTCCTACTACTTAAAGGTTCTAAATGGCAACTGCTACAGGAATTGTACAGGCCTCTTCCCGGCCCTATCTTAGAAGCCACTTTTACATCCTTCCCACAGAATGGCTCAGGTTGGAAGGGACCTCAGAGATCATCTGCTCCAGTCCCCCTGCCATGGGCAGGCTCGACCCTCAAGCAGACTTTGTTGCTCAAGGCCCCATCCAAGCTGGCGTTGAACACATCCAGGGAGGAGGCAACCACAACCACGCCGGGCAACCTGTTCCAGACTCTCACCACCCTCATACTCAACTTCTTCCTTGGCTCCAGTCTAACCCTGCTCTCCCCCCTCAGCTCCAAACCATTCCCCCTTGTCCTGTCTCTAGACACCCTCAGGAGAAGTTCCTCTCCAGACTTCCTGCAGGATCCCTTCAGGTACTGGAAGGCAGCTCTGAGGTCCCCCAGAGTCTTCTCTTCTCCAAGCTGAACACCCCCAGCCTGTCCTCATAGCAGAGGTGCTCCAGCCCTTGGATCATCTTTGTGACCCTCCTCTGGACTTGCTGCAACAGTTCCATGTCCTTGTTATGCTGAGGACATCAGAACTGGACACACTACTGAGGTGGGGTCAGAGCAGATTAAAGGAGCTGCCCACACTCCTCTTACAGAATCAAGCAGGTTGGAAGAGAGCTCCAGGCTCAGACAGCCCAACCTAGCACCCAGCCCTGCCCAACCAACCAGACCATGGCACAGCCACTCCACCACCTCCCTGGGCAGCCCATTCCAGTGCCAATCACTCTCTCTGACAACAACTTCCTAACAACATCCAGCCTATACTCACACTATAATCCATCTAGGACAACAGCCACCAAATACAGCTTCTTAATTACAACTTTTTAACACAGACAAGAAAGTAACACCCAGACCTTAAGTTTAAGACATTTATCTTTGGTAGAGCTCTCTGCTGTCCTTATTTACAGGCTAAACAGAAGGAAAGCAAGGCAGAAGACGACTAGCTGGAAAAGGATGGCTCCAAAACACAGTGGAGTTAGAGAGAAGACCACAAGTTTATTTACCACAGACAAGTCTCCAGGCATAATCACTGTCTGCAACGAAGGCCAAGTGGAAACCCATGGCTAGAGGATGTCACAGCAGTCCTTCAGCTCTGGCAGGGACCGTTCTGGGAAAGGAAGGCTTCTGCCCTCTCCCCAAGGTTAGAAAGCTGTGCTCTGCTCTTAAACACTGGCCACTGGTCCTACCAATCACACTGCACCTGAAGCTACAAGGAGTAGACAGTGAAAAAAACAACACAAATCCAAAACCGAAATACAACTCCAAAGGAAGCCACAAACCTCCCCTGCCACCAGAAACAACCTGCCCCTTGCAGCAAAGTCCTTTTGCAACGACTTTGCAGCTCATTCCTAGCATGGCAAAGCATCTCATTACATAAAAGCTCGGGGAAAGGGGAGGGGAGGAAGAGAAACACCCTGAAAAAAAAAATCAGATTCTTCTTGCCAACTAGGCCAGAATAAAGCTGTGCAGGAATGTAGAAGTGTTCTTGCCCTGACTGGTTGCCAGATGACACTTTCCTAGGTGAGAGCCCAACAGCAAGATCATCCTGCTTCCCTCAGGAGTCTATGGCTTTCAGTGATTCACAGCAGAACAAAACAAACCTTTCTCATTCAGGGTGTTACATCTTGCTTCACATCACTCGTGACAATTTCCTGCTGTAAAGTTCTTACTCTGACTTCAGCTTCCAACACAGAAGTCTGCACTGAACTACAGCCTGACATCTAGCAAAGCACCTCAGCACCCCTCAACATAGTCAGAACCCATCCAGCTGAAAGGAAAGCCTGCAAGGACCTGAGAGAAGAGAGGAAATGAAAGACACTCAAGTTTGTCAGGACTGAACACATGGTTCCTGACTTCTGGTTCATGGCAGCAGTGAAGCCCCTCTAGACCCTCAGACCCTCCTCCCCCAGCCCAAATGTGAAAGCTGCTGATAACTTTTCTCCTTGTCTGTTCTCTGCCACTGAGGTATACACAAGCAAGGCAGACCACACCAGAAAGCTCTTCCAGACAACGCTGCCTCAACCAAGGCCATTCAAATCCAGATTTGGATAAGACAAACTTGGCTTTACACCTCCCAGTGTCACCTACACAGTTCTTCAAAGCTTATTGCAGAAAGATTTAAGCTGAAGCTGTGCTTTTACCCAAGCTGTGGACCAAATCAATACAGCCTACCTCTGCCGAGGCACATGCACAAGAAGAACAAAACCAGGAAGGTGATGTTAGCTTGTCAGTCCCTTTATCACTGCTTTCTCCCTTGGAGTCCTTTTTTCCAACTTATTTGGCCAGCAAGCACAGCATCCCAGAACAGTCAGGCTTGGAAGTGACCGCAAAAGATCACCGAGGTCACTAAGAGCAGGGCACACAGAACACATCCAGGGGGGCTGGAAAGGCTCCACAGCCTCTCTGGGCAGCCTGCTCCAGGCCTCCAGCACCCTCACACTCACAAAGGTTCCCCTCCTCTTGCCCTGGCACCTCCTCTGCTCCAGCTGGCACCCAGTGCCCCTTGTGCTGCCCTTGGCCAGCCCTGGGCAGAGCCTGGCTGCGTCCTCCCGACGCTGCCCTGCACATCTTGAGCACAGCACTGAGGGCAGCCCTCAAGCTCCTCTGCTCCAAGCTCCCTCAGCCTGGCCTCCCAGGAGCTGTTCACTGCCTGCAGTAGCTTGGGGGCTCTGGGCTGGACTCCTCCAAGCAGTTGCCTGTGGGAGAACCTTGCTGGCAGAGTGAGTTTCAGGATGGGCATCCTTCCCATGAAATGCCAAGCCTCCTTTCAGCACTCAGGAGCATGGTTAGTGATCCTGATCTAACCAGCAAAACAAACTTGTTGCAGAAGAACTGCCAGAAGCTCCAGCTGAAAGAGCAAGCAACAGTTCTTTAAATGGAGTCAAAAGTGGTGAGGCAGTATTAGGAAGGAATTTGATTTTCAATTATTTGAAGTTAGAAAGCAATTGCAGGATTTGGAACAGTGACTCCTGCCGTGATAGATGCCTCAGTGACGCTCTCTTTCTTCAGAGCCAACACAGGTTGAGCCACCAACTACAGCATGGCAGAAAACTGGTACAGAAGAATCTTAAACCCAGCTTGATACTGCTCATTTCCAGCCCCAGCCCACCCAAAACTCATCCCTGAACTGACTCATTCAGTCAATTCAGTGCAGTTCCTAAAATAACTGCAAGACAAAACAAGAGTCTCTCATCACTTGAGAGTTCTGATCCTTTCCTAAACCCGGAGGTAATCACCCCAGAGCAAACAAGGGGCACACTTACTGACAGCTTTAAAATCTCTCTTTTCCACTCGTGGAGATGGCTGAAAACCACATCTCCAGGACCTTCAAAACGACAAAAACTGAGACTAATCCACTGGCCTGTCTTCATTAGGATGTTTGCTGGGCCTCATATGAGAAGTACTGCTGCAGAGGCACACACAGTCACAGGCTGAGGGACCTGGAGCTGCTTAGCCTAGAGAAAAGAAGGCTGAGAGGGCATCTGATCAACGTCTATGAATATCTGAGGGGTAGGTGTCAGGAGGGTGGAACCAGTGATGCCCAGTGGCAGGACAAGGGACAATGAACACAAACGGGAACATAGGAACTTCCACCTCAACATGAGAAGGAGCTTCTTTGGTGTGAGGGTGCTGGAGGCCTGGAGCAGGCTGCCCAGAGAGGTTGTGGAGTCTCCTTCTCTAGAGGCTCTCAAGTCCCACCTGGAGATGTTCCTATGTGACCTGCTCCAGGTGACCCAGCTCTGGTAGAGGGGTTGGACTCAATTTTCAAAGGTCCTTTCCTTTGAATACAATACACTCACTTACTGAAAAGAAACAACCCCCTCCTCAAAACAAATGTGCAAATACAAACTGTTTCACTTTTTAGCAACAAACCACAACACATTCCTGAGCTATTCCTTGCTGTGCATTTCTCCTTGAGGAAAATAAAAACAAACTGTTAGCAAGACTTAGAATCATATAATCAGACATGGTTGGAAGGGACCACAAGAATCATGCAGTCCCAACCCCCCTGCCATGCCCAGGGACACCCTACCCTAGAGCAGGCTGCACACAGCCTCAGCCAGCCTGGCCTTAAACACCTCCAGCCATGGGGCCTCAACCACCTCCCTGGGCAGCCCCTGCCAGCTTCTCACCACTCTCCTGCTCAACAACTTCCTCCTCACCTCCAGCCTCACTCTCCCCACCTCCAGCTTTGCTCCATTCCCCCCACTCCTGGCACTCCCTCACACCCTCAAAAGTCCCTCCCCAGCTTTTTGGAGCCCCCTTCAGGTCCTGGAAGGCCACAAGAAGGTCCCCTGGGAGCCTCCTCTGCTCCAGCCTGCACAGCCCCAACTCTTTCAGTCTGCTCACAGCAGAGCTGCTGCAGCCTCCGAGCATCCTCCTGGCCCTGCTCTGGACACACTCCAGCATCTCCACAGCCCTCTTGTAATAGTGTCTCCAGAACTGGATGCAGTACTCCAGGTGGGGTCTCAGCAGAGTGGAGTAGAGGGGGAGAATCACCTCCCTGGCCCTGCTGGCCACACTGCTCCTGATGTAGCCCACTTGGAGGCATTGGAGTTCAAAAGCCACCCAGCATGAATGGCTTCAATACTGAATGCAATAAGAAAACCCCAAAAGAAAGAGGATAAAGTTAACTATCCTGTATTTTCAGAAGTTTAAAAGTCTGGTTTCTGATGCAATGTTTTTACTTTGGAGGGGAAAATTATCCTCTGCCCCAAGCTGACAGAAGAGAACAGCAGGTGAGGGGAGTTGAGTTTATGTGCTCTCAGCAGCTGCAGCAGATCTGCCTCTGAATTCCAGGTCAGTGCTCTTAGTGTGTGTATAAAACTGGAAAATCTGCACAAAAAAAAAAAATACCAGCAGGAGACTGCTGTGGGGTTTTGGGTTTTTTTCCTTCTGCCTGATAAAAGTGCCTGCTGAATCCCAGGTGATCATACCCACACAGCTATCAAACACTTTCCAAAGCTTGCTCTAGCCTCTATTTTTTTTTGCCTGGTAAGACAGTGCAAATATGACTGACACCTACTTTTCTTCTTGATCAGAGGAACTTCTCATGCTGCCCAAGATGGAAGAACCCAGCTCAGCTCACAAAGCAGGCTGCTGACTTGGCTCAGGCTGGCAGAGAGCATGCAGCTTGTACACCAAATACAACCAGGAAAGGAACAAGTCCAGTGCTGAATCCCACAAGTATTTGAATGCACTTCTTTTTCAAGCAGCACAGAGGCATGTCCTGCACAGCTCTTCAGCTATCACCTCCTGCAGTCTGCCTGCACTGCAGCTCCCAGAACACAGAAGGACCTGAAATGGGACTACCTGAAGGGAGGCTGCAGCCAGGTGGGGTTGGACTTTTCTGCATGGCAACCAACAAGAGGACACAGCCTCAAGCTGTGCCAGGGCAGGCTCAGGCTGGATGTTAGGAGGAAGCTGCTGGCAGAGAGAGTGATTGGCATTGGAATGGGCTGCCCAGGGAGATGGTGGAGTGGCCATGGCTGGAGGTGCTGCAGCCAAGCCTGGCTGGGGCACTTAGTGCCATGGTCTGGTTGGTTGGGCAGGGCTGGGGGCTAGGTTGGGCTGTCTGAGCTTAGAGGTCTCTTCCAAGCTTGATTCTATGATTCTAAGGTCTTCATCACCTAACACTGGAATCCATCCCAGCTTCACCATAAGAAATCACTGTCTTCCAGGCACTATGGAAGCCCCCTAGCACCTTGCAAGTGCCAGGCTTTTGAGTTTCCTTTCAGAAAGTCATGTCCCTAAGTCATAAAAGTGCAAAGCCTTTTCAAGCCAGCCACAGAAGCATCTGGATACAGCTGAGTTCCTAGAAGAGGAACAAATAATCAGATCCCTGAGTAGATCTTTCTTCAAATATTTAAGCTCCTCTCATGCCCACCCTCTAAACATTTAGGTATCTCCTTTTAGTGGAGCTCATATTGTTCTAACTACTCACTAGGATCCTGACACACTTCCACACTACCTCAAGGCACTATATGTAAAGAGCCCAAATCTACAAGTGCACCAGTTTAAGAGAAAACTACTTTTTCCCCAGGTCTGTGTGGGTTCACAGGAGGCCACAAAGATGATTAGGAGGCTGAAGTACCTCTCCTAACAAGGACAGGCTGAGGGAGCTAGGACTGTTCAGTCTGGAGAAGAGAAGGCGCCAAGGACACCTAATAGCAGCTTTCCAGTACCTGAGGGGGCTATAGAAAGGCTGCAGAGGGACTGTGCCCAAAAGCCTCCAGTGACAGAAGGGCAATGGTTTGAAATTGGAGAGTAGATTTAGATTGGGTGTGAGGAACAAGTCCTGCACCGTGAGAGTGGTGCAACACTGGAACAGGTCACACACAGAGGTGGCTGAGGTCCCATCCCTGGAGTTACTCAAGCCGAGGATCGACAGGGTTCTGAGCAACCTGATCTAGTGAAGGATGTCCCTGCTGACTGCAGGGAAGGAGGGGGGCTGGGCTAGATGACCTCTGGAGGTCCCTTCCAACCCAAACCATTCTGTGAAAACAAATGGTACCTCTCCCTTACTCTGTCTGCACCCACCCAAGAACCGCACAAAGTGATCTGTCTGAGCATGCTGCAGGAAGAGCCTCTCCAGCTGCCAGGCTCAGAGTGTTGAGCCAGCAGCATCCTGGCAGCATAGAGAGCAAAGCTCACCTTTACATCCAAGTCTGTGTTTAAACCAGCAGTCCTTCAGCTGTGAATCAGAGTACAGTGGCTGGCAGGTCACATGCCCCTGGCTGCTCTGCTTTTAGAGGAAGTTAGGCTCTTTATTGCAAGACAATCTGAATGCCAACAAAAAGAGATGCAGATAGGTCTGAACAACCTGCCCAGCTGCTATGCAGGGTCAGGAGACAGCAGCACAGCCATCGGAAGGGGAGGAAAAGTGTTCAGAGGAGTAGGAGAGCAGACATAAAGAGAAGTTTTGGGGTACCCTATGACAGAAGTGCATCAGAAACATGAATGGCACACTTCAAACATTCCAATCACCTGAAACAGACACATCCCTCTGAACTGTGCAACCTGTCTGCTGGGCAAGGGACAAGGAGCACTCTGGGAGGCCAACACCTTCACTCCAGTGCTGTTTTCAGCACAGACCCTGTGTGGTAACTTCTCTCATGCAAGCCACATCCAGAAATGGTGTGTATGAGTAAGACTGGATCCTCTGGAAATAAGGCCCAGCAGACAAGTTTCTCTCTGTGAGTTCTCTAAGCAGTTGAGTATTGCTAACCCAAGGAACAAAGTTAGTGTGACATTAATGAACAAACACTCTAGCTTGATGTACAAACTCACTGCAAACTGTGCTCTCTTAATTGTGCTCACATAGCTCCACCAACCTTTTTTTCCACCTCACAGAGGCATAGAATGGTTTGGGTTGGAAGTGGCCTCCAAAGGTCATGAAGTCCAATTCCCCTGCAGTCAGCAGGGACATTCTCTCCTAGAGCAGGTTGCTCAGTACTGCCAAGGCAGACCTTGAGTATCTCCAGGGATGGAGGCTCAACCACTTCTCCAGGCAACCTGTTCCAACATTCCACCAGCTTCATGGTACAGAAGTTGTTCCTAACAGCCAATCTAAATCCACTCTCCCATTCCAAACCATTTCTCCTCGCACAGTCACTACAGGCCTCTGGAAACAGTCCCTCTGCAATCTTCTTGTAGCCCACTTCAGGTCCTGGAAGGCTGTTCTAAGGTCTCCTCAGAGCCTTCTCTTCTCTAGGCTGAACAGCCCCACCTTGGATTCTGTGTAAAATGCCATCATTTGGAGTGCAATGTTCAGCTTCAGAGCACTCATTTAAGCATTCACCACACACTTCAGTTTTACTGAATGGTCTCAGCAGCTGAGTAAGTCAGCATCATACAGCTGGATCAAGCAGAGTCTTTCCAAAGCAGTGAGGAAAACAAATGTGTTTAGGAAGTTGTTTGCACAGCCAGGAATTGTTAGGTATAAAAATTGGTTTTGTTAGGGAGACCAGACAGGTTAAATAGAACACAACCACTACATACACAAATGAGTCTGTAACTACTCATAAGGGCAAGAGATAATGCTACCTTTGGCTCTCCCACTGTTGCCAGGCGACTGCAAGACAGACTCCAAGTTCACCAAAATAACTCTCTGTGACTTTCTGTAATTTTCCATGTTTGGATTTTTTTTTAAGGGAACCTGATGCTTCCTAAGAGGAACCTGATGCTTCCTAAGATGAAAGACCTTAAAATAGTCCTTAAAAGCTTCTCTTAAAAAACTGCTAAAGTCCTCTTTTTGGAGTGTGGGAATTACACAATACAGTATTCCTGTATTTCTGTACAATGAAATGGGAGGGGAAACAGAAGATGAAAACATCAAACCTGGATCACACTCTCTGGCCGTTTGCAGTTTCCAGTTGTTATAGTCAATTACACCTTTCCCTTCACAGGCAGACTACAAAACGAGGGGTCTGAGACTACAGACACCTTCCCCACGGGGATAGTATTAATGTGCTAAAAAACTGACAAGAATAGAGAGATTCTTCTGTGATGGAGAAAGAGCTTTTTCATTCAATCCCCATTGAGTAAAAGCAGGGACAGAATCAAGTAGGTTGGCAGAGAGCTCCAAGCTTAGCCAGCCCAACCTAGCACCCAGCCCTGCCCAACCAACCAGACCATGGCACTCAGTGCCCCAGCCAGCCTTGGCTGCAACACCTCCAGCCACGGCCACTCCACCACCTCCCTGGGCAGCCCATTCCAATGCCAATCACTCTCTCTGACAACAACTTCCTAACAACATCCAGCCTAGACCTGCCCTGGCACAGCTCCAGGCTGTGTCCCCTTCTTCTGCTGCTGGCTGCCTGGCAGCAGAGCCCAACCCCACCTGGCTACAGCCTCCCTGCAGGCAGCTGCAGGCAGCAATCAGCTCTGCCCTGAGCCTCCTCTGCTGCAGGCTGCACCCCCCCAGCTCCCTCAGCCTCTCCTCACAGGGCTGTGCTCCAGGCCCCTCCCCAGCCTTGCTGCCCTTCTCCAAACACCTTCCAGCACCTCAACATCTCTCTGCAATGGAGGAGCCCAGAACTGGACACAGCACTGCAGGGGTGGCCTGAGCAGTGCTGAGCACAGGGGCACAAGAACCTCCCTTGTCCTGCTGCCCACACTGCTCCTCAGCCAGCCCAGGATGCCATTGGCTCTGCTGCCCACCTGGGCACTGCTGCCTCCTCTGCAGCTCCTCTCTGCCAGCACCCCCAGCTCCCTCTCTGCCTGCCTGCTCTCAGACACTCTGGCCCCAGCCTCTAGTGCTGCTTGGGCTTGTTGTGGCCAAAGGGCAGAACCCTGCCCTTGGCCTTGTTCAGTCTCATCCCATTGTCCCCTGTGCACCCATCCAGCCTGGCCAGGACCCTCTGCAGGGCTCTGCTGCCCTCCAACAGCTCCACAGCTGCACCTAGCTTGGTGCCATCTGCAACCTCACTGATGCTGGACTCAATGTTGTGGTCCAGATCATCAATAAAGATATTGAAGAAAACCACTTCGATGATCCTGATGAAAGAATTCAACTATCTTAAAAAAACAAACACACAAACAAAAACAAAGAAACAAACAAAGCCAAAACAAACTAACAAAAAAAAACCGAACCACAAAAGTAGCAACCCTTGCACCTCAGAACACCACACTCCTCTGGAACAAGGGGTCACTGTGTTAGTTTGAGGTTTTTAAGTTAAGAAAGCTTGTGCTATGATTCTTCTGAAAGAAGAGGAGAGTTTTGCAACAAATTCTATATTAAAATTGTATTTTAAGGTCTTCAGGACTTCTGTAATAGTCTTCATTAAAAAGGTCACCAAGGGGGGGGGTAATTCTTTTAATTCTGTGCAGCTACCTAGCAGTTAAAATTGCTTTATAGATATATGGAGCACAGCCCTATGAGGAGAGGCTGAGGGCGCTGGTGGTGTGCAGCCTGGAGAAGGCTCAGGGGTGATATCATTGCTGTCTACAACTGCTTGAAGGGAGGCTGTACCCAGGTGGGGTTGGGCTCTACTCCCAGGCAAGCAGCAACAGCACAAGGGGACACAGTCTCAAGTTGTGTCAAGGGACGTTCAGACTGGTTGTTAGGAGGAAGTTGTTGTCAGAGAGAGTGACTGGCATTGGAATGGGCTGCCCAGGGAGGTGGTGGAGTGGCCGTGGCTGGAGGTGTTGAAGCCAAGCCTGGCTGGGGCACTCAGTGCCATGGTCTGGTTGATTGGCTAGGGCTGGGTGAGCTTAGAGGTCTCTTCCAGCCTGGTTGATTCTATGATTCTATGTTAAGGAGTCTGGGTTAAAATAACAACAGTAGTGCTAGTACATAAAGTTTATTGGTAGGAAAACAGAAAACAGGACCTTAATTCAAGGCCTTTTTGTGATGATAGGGCAGCTATGGAAAAGGGGAGAGACATACATCAAGCAGACGTAAAACTAAAGAAATCCTCCAAGTTGGGATTTTGAGATGAGAAGCCTTGCAAACACGCTAAAAACCCTCCAAGGGTGGAAATAAAGAAGCTGAGGTTAAGGCTCTGACCAGCTTGTGACAACATCTCCTCAGGATGGAAAATGCAACAGCAACCCTGACACACTAATGGGACAAGCAGCCTGGGACAATGTGGTTTCTGTCCTCCTCGATCCACAGCAAGTCAATGGCTGGCCA
Source organism: Pogoniulus pusillus (assembly GCF_015220805.1). Classification (NCBI taxonomy): domain Eukaryota; kingdom Metazoa; phylum Chordata; class Aves; order Piciformes; family Lybiidae; genus Pogoniulus; species Pogoniulus pusillus. The sequence goes on along the minus strand of NC_087282.1, from coordinate 23,754,082 downwards.
AAATTTCACTTCTTTCAGAAAGCCTCTAGATTATTAAGAGATCAGAAAGGTGACCCAAAGCTCGGTACTGTAACCTGCCTAAAGCACATGTAGGAATGTTCTGAAACGTCAGCCCCACTCTTGAAGACCTCTGACCACGAACAGGTAACCTCCTTTTCTGAAACCTCCCAGCCTCTTTACTGTACAGGTCTCACACACAGATGCATTCTAAAGTTTCCTAAGTTACTTGGACTTAAAAACCCTTCAGTATCACACGGGCGAGCCTAACCCCGAAAAGAAACTCAAAACCGACCGAGCCACCAGGTCTGAACAAGCACAAAGCCACGGCTGAAAGGCGTTCGGTCCTCAGCTCCCTCAGGCGAGACACAGCTCTCTGACCGAACTCTGGCTAGGCTCTGCAGGAGAGGCAGCTGACGAGGCAGAGCTATTCCACCTTCCCTACGAAAACCAGTCAACCTGCGAGCTTATTTCCGAAGCAGCCACCAGAAACACACAGAAATGCCAACAGGCCTCATTCCCTGCCCGAGGGACAGGTAAGGTTCCAACAGACACCCGCTCCCCACGGCAAGCTGCCGCTGCGCTCTGCCACGCCGGGCCTCGCCTTTAGCACCTTTCCCTGAGCGCAAGGTCCTCAGAGGAGCTGCGCTACAGGCCCAGCACCAAGCGCACGCTGCTCAAGTCCTGCAGGAGGTTCGCCTGCCTGCGAGCCTGCGATGTCATCCACAGCACAGCCACACACCCTGCCATTAACTCCGTCTCGTCTTTAACCGGCTTTAGAAGCTCGTACGTGCTCCCGTGTGCAGAGCGGCCAGCCCTGAACAAAGAGGGGAGAGAGGGGGAACCCTTCGCCTCCGAGGGGCTGGCTGCAGGTACGCGGCCCCCACCGCCGGGGCACGCCGCGGGAGCGAAGCCCCTCCAGGCCCCTCCAGTCACCTCAGAGCACCCCCACCCGGCAACGGCTCCGGGCCGCGCTCCTCCCTAGGCCGAACGAGGCCTCGCCGCGGCCCGGCCGCGCCAGCGATCCTCCTTCGCCCACCCGCTGCTCCCGGACCCTGCGCCCCGGCAGCGGCCTCCCCCCGGCGGGGCCGCAAGCGCCGCTTCCGGAGCCGGGGCCGGCCCAGGCCTGTCGCCTCCATTTTGGGCCCGGCGCGGCGCGGAGCTCACCTGCATGCCGGGCACTTGCACCGCCACGGGCGAGTGGGCCATGGCGGGCTGCGGCGGCCGGGCGCCGCCCGCTGCTCCCCTCTCTCGGCCTCCTGCTCCTGGGCGGCGGCGACGGGGCCTGGAAGGACAAAGCGGCGGGGAGGCGGCTTCAGCGCGGGCCGCGCTCCCTCCTGCCCAGCCCGCGGCCCGCCCCGCCCGCACCCCCCGCCCGCCGCCGGCTCACCTCTGCGCTGCGGCCGAGCTACACGACGCGGGCGGGAAGGGGGTCCCTAGCACCGCTCTCCCATGCCCGCCGGGCTCCTAGCAGCGGCCCTGCCGGCTGGCGCCGCTCGCTCTGCCCATTACCCCCCTTCCCGGCCCCGGCGCGGACGAGGCTGCTCTGGGCACTCCGGTGAAGCGTGCGGAGCGGCGGCTGTCGGTGCGGCTGGGGCTGGGTCAAAGCGCCATGGCAGGCTCCGGCAGCAAGAGCAGACGTCGGTGGCCGCTTGCGGCGGCAGCTCCTTCCGTCTCAGCTTCGGCCTTGCGGGGCGGAGCCGCCGCCGCACGGGCCCCGCCGTCACTGCCACTGCCCCCGCCCCCCGGCCCCGCCGTCACTGCCCCCCGCCCCCCGGGCCCTGCCGTCACTGCCACTGCCCCCGCCCCCCGGCCCCGCCGTCACTGCCCCCGCCCCCCGGGCCCCGCCGTCACTGCCACTGCCCCCGCCCCGGGCCCCGCCGTCACTGCCCCCGCCCCCCGGGCCCCGCCGTCACTGCCCCCCGCCCCCCGGGCCCCGCCGTCACTGCCACTGCCCCCGCCCCGGGCCCCGCCGTCACTGCCCCCGCCCCCCGGGCCCCGCCGTCACTGCCCCCCGCCCCCCGGGCCCCGCCGTCACTGCCACTGCCCCCCCCGGCCCCCCCGTCACTTCCCCCCGGCTGCCCCGGGCCCCGGCGGCGGCGGGCGGGGAGCGGGCGGAGGAAGCGGGGGGAGGGCGGCGGGCGGGGCGGGGCGCGGTGCCGCGGCCCGCCGGGCCCTGTCGCGCCGTGCTGCGCGCTTCGGGCGCTGTCGCTCTGCCCTTCACCCCCTCAGCGCCTGCCGCAGCGCCACAGAATCAACCAGGTTGGAAGAGACCTCCGAGCTCAGCCTGAGCCTGCCCTGGCACAGCTTGAGGACTGTGCCCCCTTGTTCTACTGCTGGTTGCCTGGCAGACGAGACCAACCCTAGCTGGCTACAGCCTCCCTGCAGGCCTAGGATGTTAGGAGGATGTTCTTGCCGGAGAGGGATTGGCATTGGAATGGGCTGCCCAGGGTGGAGTCGCTGCCCCTGGAGGTCACAGGCTCACAGCTGTCAGGGGTTGGAAGGGACCCAAGGAGATCATCCAGTCCAACCCCTGCCAGAGCAGGACAATCCTATCTAACACAGATCACACAGAACACATCCAGACAGGCCTGGAAAGGCTCCAGAGAAGGAGACTCCACAGCCTCTCTGGGCAGCCTGTGCCAGGGCTCTGGGACCCTTCCAGGCAAGAAGTTCCCCCTTGTGCTGAGCTGGAACCTCCTGTGCTGCAGCTTCCATCCACTGCTGCTTGTCCTGTCCCAGGGAGCAGTGAGCAGAGCCTGTCCCCCGCTCCTGGCAGCCCTCAGAGAGTTACAGACATTGATTCAGTCCCCTCTCAGTCTTCTCTTCTCCAGACTCTCAGCCCCAGGGCCCTCAGCCTCTCCTCACCAGGCAGTGCCCTCCAGTCCCCTCCTCATCCTCCTGGCCCTCTGCTGGACCCTCTCCAGCAGATCCCTGTCCCTCTGCAACTGGGGAGCCCAAAGCTGAACACAGTATTCAGGATGAGGTCTCAGCAGAGCAGAGCAGAGGGGCAGGAGAAGCTCCCTTGCTCTGCTGGACACATCCTCCTAACGCAGCCCAGGATCCCATTGGCCTTCTTGGCCAGCAGGGCACATTGCTGTGCCATGGGGAACTTGGTAGCCACCAGCACCACCAGGGCCCTCTCCACAGGTGTTGCAGCCAAGCCTGGCTGGGGCACTGAGTGCCATGGTCTGGTTGGTTGGGCAGGGCTGGGTGCTAGGTTGGGCTGGCTGAGTTTGGAGCTCTCTTCCAACCTGCTTGATTCTATTCTATTGTCTCCCCTGGCACAACTTGAGGCTGTGTCCCCTTGTTCTGTTGCTGGTTGCCTGGCAGAAGAGCCCAACCCCACCTGGCTACAGCCTCCCTGCAGGTAGCTGTAGACTACCTGTGCTAGTTTGAGCCTAGCTAGAATGCTTTGGTGAGCAGAACTAGGTTACAGGCTGGGAAAGGAAAACAAGGCTGATGTCTGCCTCACTCATAGGCTTGCTGAGATGGATAAAATCAGGAATCAAAAGGCAGATAAAGCACTGCTGCTGCTGCTGCTGGGGAGCTCTGAGCTGCATCTCTCTCACCTCACCCTCCGTTTCTCTGACTAATCCACTTTGCTTCCTGATCCCCTGGCTGAACCTCCATTCTTCCTTGGGACTGGGGTAAGGTTGAGAGGGGCAGGGGGAAGGTGAAGGGGCAGTTGGGAGCCCCTCCTGGGACTCAGGTTTCTGGGAGGGGAGCTGTGTTTCTGTGTTCCCTTTCCCCTTGTCTATCTCTGTCTGTAACTGTAATGCTGCACCTCTCTGCTTGTACACTGAGCTGAGCTGTCAGTGTGAGCTTCCTTCCGTTTCCAGAGCCCCTGAGTCCAGGCTGGGTGATTTCCAAAGTGGGGGGGGGGGGGCAGGGAACACCCAAACCATCACACACCTGAAGTCCTGGCCTCCCACGCACAGCCTCAGCCCCTTGTGCCCACCTCCCCTGTGTCCCCATTCCGTTCCCCGGAGCCCCACAGGTGTGGGTAGCTGAGTGGGTGTTTGCCAGGGCTCGTTGGCTCTGGCGCCGTCTGGGGGCTGCTGCTGGCAGCCAGCCCTGTGGGCAGGGCCGACGTGGCGGGGCAGGTTCAGCTCCCACTTTGGGGCGGCTGCATGGAGGGTTTCCCAGCCATGCCACCTCTCCACCAGCCCTGCCCCAGCTGCTGCAGGACTCTCCCAATGCACACTTCTGTCCCTCACTGACACCTTCTTCCCTAGTGGGCTGGGGTGTGGTGGGCTGGGCTGCCAGCGGGAGGGTAGAAAAGTCATGAGCGCCATGGCATGGTTTGGGTTGGAAGAGACCTTTAAAGGTCATCTGGTTCAACCCCCCTGCAGTAAGCAGGGACATCTTCAACCAGATCAGTTTGCTCAGAGCCCTGTCCAACCTGACCTGGAATGCTTCCAATGATATAGAACCATAGAATCAGTCAGGGCTGGAAGGGTCCAGTTCTGGGCCCCTCAATTCAAGAGAGATGTTGAGGTGCTGGAACATGTCCAGAGAAGGGCAACAAAGCTGGTGAGGGTCCTGGAACACAAACCCTATGGGGAGAGGCTGAGGGAGCTGGGGGTGTTTGGCCTGGAGAAGAGGAGGCTCAGAGGTGATCTTATTACTGTCTACAACTACCTGAAGGGACATTGTAGCCAGGTGGGGGTGGCCTCTTCTCCCAGGCAACCAGCAATAGAACAAGGGGACACAGTCTCAAGTTGTGCCAGGGTAGGTATAGGCTGGATATTAGGAAGAAGTTCTTCACAGAGAGAGTGATTGGCATTGGAATGGGCTGCCCAGGGAGGTGGTGGAGGCACCGTCCCTGGGGGTCTTCAAGAAGAGACTGGATGAGGCACTTAGTGCCATGGTCTGGTTGATTGGATAGGGCAGGGTGCTAGGTTGGACTGGATGAGCCTGGAGGTCTCTTCCAACCTGGTTGATTCTATGATTTTATTTCCTTTACCAGACAAGGAGCAGCCAGTTCCAACCCCCTGCCATGCCCAGGGACACCCTACCCTAGAGCAGGCTGCACACAGCCTCAGCCAGCCTGGCCTCAAACACCTCCACCATGGGGCCTCAACCACCTCCCTGGGCAACCCATTCCAGCCTCTCACCACTCTCTTGGTGAAGAACTTCCTCCTCACGTTCAGCCTGAACCTATCCATCTCCAGCTTCACTCCATAACTACCAGGACAAAAGCACCAGGACCTGGGGAGAAGAAAATAACAGTGTTTTGAGGTGGCATCTTTCCCATCCATGCATGAGTCACCTCTTTGTGTGCATGATTCATGTTCCTCTGCAGGAAGGTCTTGCCAGTTAGTCAAGCAAAGCTCACACCAACAGCTTGTAGGGCACTGGTTTTCCCCTCAGCCCCTCTGAGATAGAATCTCAAACCACAAGGGCCCAGCACATATCCTTGCAAGGACTCCCTGGAATCACTGAATCACCTGGGTTGGAAAAGACCTTTCAGATAGAATCACAGAATGGCCTGGCTGGGAAAGACCTTAACATCCTTGAGTCCAACCAGAGCCCAGCACTGCCCTGCACACAGCTGTTAGACCATGGCCCTAAGCTCCTTCCCCATCCAAACAGCTTTTAAACACCTCCAGAGAGGCTGACTCCACCACCTCCCTGGGAAGCCTGCTTGATGTACCCTATCAGTGAAGAAATTTTTCCTCACATCCAACCTAAACCTCTCCTGGTGCAGTTTGAAGCCATTTTCTCTCATCCTATCACTTGTCACCTAGAAGAGGCCAGTCCCCACCTGGTCCAACCTCCTTTCAGGAAGCTGTAGAGAACAATGAGGTCTCCTCTCAGCCTCCTCTTCCCCAGACTGAGCAACCCCAGCTCTCTCAGCTGCTCCTCACAGGATGTGTTTTCAAGAGGGGTCTTGAGATTGTGGAGTCCAACCATTACCTAACTCAAATTCTCAGGTTTGTATGTCTGAAAGCCAAGAGAACATGAAGTAAGCTGGAGATCACAGCTCACAGAGGTCAGGGGTTGGAAGGGAGCCAAAGAGATCATTGAGTCCAAACCCCTGCCAGAGCAGGACCACACAATCTAGCACAGATCACACAGGAACACATGCAGACAGGCCTGGAAGGGCTCCACAGAAGGACACTCCACAGCCTCTCTGGGCAGCCTGTGCCAGGGCTCTGGGACCCTTCCAGGCAAGAAGTTCCCCCTTGTGCTGAGCTGGAACCTCCTGTGCTGCAGCTTCCATCCATTGCTGCTTGTCCTGTCCCAGGGAGCAGTGAGCAGAGCCTGTCCCCACCCCTCCTCATCCCCAGCCCTGAGATAGCCATAGACATTGATTAGATCCCCTTTCAATCTTCTCCAGACTAAGCAGCCCCAGGTTACTCAGCCTCTCCTCACCAGGCAGTGCTCCAGTCCCCTCAGCATCCTTGTAGCCCTCCCTTGGACTATCTCCAGCAGATCCCTGTCCCTCTGCAACTGGGAGCCCCAAACTGAAGGCAGTGCTCAAGATGAGGTCTCAGCAGGGCAGAGCAGAGGGGCAGGAGAACCTCCCTTGATCTGCTGGACACACTCTGCTCAATGCCCCCCAGGACCCCACTGGCCCTCCTGGCCACTAGGGCACATTGCTGTGCCATGGATGTTCTCCCCCAGCATCCCCAGGTCCCTCTCCACAGGGCTGCTCTCCAGCAGTCACCTCCCAGCCTGTCCTGCTGCAGTTTATTCTTCCTCCCCAGGTGCAGGACTCTGCCCTTGTCCTTGTTGGACCTCCCTGGGTTCCTCTGTGCCCAGCTCTGTCTGCTCAGGTCTCTCTGGATGGCCTCACAGCCTGCAGCTGTCTCAGCCAAGCCTCCCAGTTTGGTGTCAGCAGCAAAGCTGCTGAGCAGACTCTGTCTGTCTGTGCCCTCAGCAATGGCACTGATGAAGATGTTGAACAGGTCTGGACCCAGCACTGTCCCTGGGGGACTCCACTGGGTACAGCTCTGCAGCTGGACCTGGCACCATTGAGCACCACTCTTGAAAACAGTTCCTAATCCCCCTCACTGGTTGTTGTCTTGCTGGCCATAGCGAGCTGCCCAGTTCAGAAAGGCTGTGACAGAAGTCACTGGGTGACTGCTGCCCAGTTCAGAAGGGCTGTGACAGAAGTCACTGGGTGACTGCTGCCCAGTTCAGAAGGGCTGTGACAGAAGTCACTGGGTGACTGCTGCCCAGTTCAGAAGGGCTGTGACAGAAGTCACTGGGTGACTGCTGCCCAGTTCAGAAGGGCTGTGACAGAAGGCAGCCTCCCTCCCTTACCACTCGGAGAAGCATTGCCCTGTGGCAACGAGCACAAAACACCTCTGTTGAAGGTAAGGCTGTGTTAGAAGGGGCTCAAGCCAAGAATTTCACAGCCAGGCAGTCTTTCCATCCTTAGCTCACTGTGGTTTCGACCGAAAAACAACCTCACAGTGGTGTTAGTTAAGGACAGGCTTGTGGCTCATGCTGCAATATCATTTTTTCCCCAACCTGCCAGTTTGTGAAGCCTTTACTGCTATTAAAATATTTGCTTCCTGCTGCACCTTTTCTAACACAACAGCATAGCTTCTGTGTGCTAGGTCTGTGTCAGAGCTACCCAGGAGCACAGGAGTTCATTTGAAGGGGTGGAATATTTAAGGGGAGTGTTTTTTCTGAAAGTTTATGCCATATCCTGCCATTTTCAAAAGGGGTTTTTATTAGTAAGCCTCTGGGAAGAAAGAGGAATTTCTGCTCACCAAAAAAAAGCCTTCTCAGTTCTGTACAGTGGTGCAGTCAATAAATGAATGAGCATCCACTCGTGGAACATCTGCACCCTGCCCACTTCATCCTGATCTAACACAGAATCATAGAATCAGGCAGGCTGGAAGAGACCTCCAAGCTCAGCCAGCCCAACCTAGCACCCAGCCCTATGCAGTCAACCAGACCATGGCACTCAGTGCCCCAGCCAGGCTTGGCTGCAACACCTCCAGCCACGGCCACTCCACCACCTCCCTGGGCAGCCCATTCCAATGCCAATCACTCTCTCTGACAACAACTTCCTCCTAACAGCCAGCCTAGACCTGCCCTGGCACAGCTTCAGGCTGTGTCCCCTTCTTCTGTCCCTGGCTGCCTGGCAGCAGAGCCCAACCCCACCTGGCTACAGCCTCCCTGCAGGCAGCTGCAGGCAGCAATCAGCTCTGCCCTGAGCCTCCTCTGCTGCAGGCTGCACCCCCCCAGCTTCCTCAGCCTCTCCTCACAGGGCTGTGCTCCAGGCCCCTCCCCAGCCTTGTTGCCCTTCTCCAAACACCTTCCAGCACCTCAGCATCTCTCTTGAATTGAGGGGCCCAGAACTGGACACAGCACTCAAGGTGTGGCCTGAGCAGTGCTGAGCACAGGGGAATTACAGGATGGTCTCCAAAGCTCATCCAGTCCAACCCCCCTGTGGTCAGCAGGGACATCCTCCACTAGAGCAGGCTGCTCAGAGCCCCACCAAGCCTGACCTTCAATATCCTCAGGGATGGGGCTTCATTAGCATAGAATCACAGACTGTCAGGGGCTGGAGGGGACCTCCAAAGCTCATCCAGTCCAACCCCCTTGCTGGAGCAGGATCACCCAGAGCAGGTCACACAGGAGCACATCCAGGTGGGTTTTGAGTATCTCCAGAGAGAGAGACTCCATAACCCCCCTGGGCAGCCTGCTGCAGTGTCCTGTCACCCTCACAGGGAAAAAAAACTCCTCCTTGTGTTTACATGAAACTCCCTATGCCTCAGCTATCTCCAGGGCTGGGGCCTCAGCCAGCTCCCTGGGCAGCCTGTTGCAGTGCATGGTGCAGAATGTATTCCTCACATCCAACCTAAATCTGCTCTGCTCTCATTTCCAACCATTGTCCCTCATCCTTCCCTGCAGGACTGTACTGGAAGGCTGCTCTAAGGTCTCCCTGGAGCCTCCTCCAGGCTGCACACCCCCGGCTCCCTCAGCCTGTCCCAGAAGCAGAGCTGCTCCAACCCCCTGATCCTTTACCTGGCCCTCCTCTGGACCTGCTCCATCAGGTCCACATCCTTCCTGCATTGAGGGCTCCGGAGCTAACATGCTGAAATCACTTCTCAGTGTACCTTGTGATGACCTCTAGAATAGGACCCCTGAAAACACCCTGACCAATGAAACGGGAGGCTTGCTTCACGCTGCTAATGCATCACCGTCCCTCTGCTCCTGCCCTGCCCCTGAGGCTCTGCTTTTCACACAGTCACCCAATTTCTTAGATTGCAAAAGACCTGCAAGATCACCGACTCCAGCCATTAGCTCCACATTGGCAAGCCCTTGACTTGTCCTTTTCTGCCCATTTGTTACCTTGGTTTCTCTCCCCAGCTCCTGCTGCTTCTCTCAGCCTCGTCTGCCCTTTACACTCTCCCTCGGGGATTTCCTCTCCGAGACACCTGATGACTTTGCACCAGAGGGAGCGCTGACTGCAAATCCACTTTTCCTGCTTCTGGCCTGTTTTGCATCTCTGACTTGCAGGCAGCTTAATATCACATGGAAGGGACTGTCACAAACGTGGGTAGCAGAGGAAGGGCAGGACAGCTGCACACGCGTGGCAAGGTATTCTCTGCCAAGTGTTGTAGAATGGCTTGGGGTGGAAGGGACCTGAAAGCTCAGCCAGTTCCAAACCCCTGCCATGGGCAGGGACACCTCTCACCAGCACAGCTTGCTCAAGGCTTCATCCAGCCTGGCCTTCAACACCTCCAGGGAGGTCGTGGAGCACAGAAGCACAGAATGGGATCAAAGATCCCATTCTGTGCTTCTGTGCTCCACGACTTCCCTGGGCAACCTGTGCCAGTCTCTCCCCACCCTCCCACTCTCAACAATTCCTTCCTCACCTCCACTCTCACTCTCCCCTCTCCCAGCTCAAAGCCATTGTCCTTCCTCACGGCACTCCCAGCCCTTGTCACAAGTCCCTCCCCAGCTCTCCTGCAGCCCCTTCAGGCACTGCAAGGCTGCTCTGAGCTCTCCCTGCAGCCTTCTCTTCTCCAGGCTCCACAGCCCAAACTCTCCCAGCCTGTCCCCACAGCAGAGCTTCTGCAGCCTCTGATCACCTTGGTGGCCTCCTCTGGCCCCTCTGCAGCAGCTCCAGGTGGTTCTTGTGCTGTGTTCCCCAGCACTGGAGGCAGTGCTGCAGGTGAGGGCTGAGCAGAGCAGAGTGGAGGGGCAGAATCCCCTCCCTGTGCTGCTGCTCTCCCTGCTCTGGCTGCAGCCAGCACACAGCTGGCTCTGGGCTGCAGCCACCAGTGCTGCCTGCTGGGCACTTTGGCACCAACTGGCACTCCTAAGCCCCTCTCCTCCAGGCTGCTCTCTGCCTCACCTTGCCCAGTCTATGTGTGTGTGTCTGCAGTGAACTCCCACTCGTGGCATACCGGTTGAGAGAACTGCAGGGAGAAAAGCAAATGGCAAAGCATCCTGCACAGAGGCAGTGCTTGTTGGTGCTACAGTGGCTCAGAAACCCTGGGATGAGCAAAGCCAGGGAGGAAAATCTGCCAGGGTATCTTAGGCAATCACCTGGTCATGTAGTGCCTGAATCATGGAGCCAGGCTGTGGAGGGAGGTAGGCTGGCACCACAACAGCTGAGGAAAGGGCTGTAATACTGCAAGCCACTCTGTCATTAGCAAGGTCTAATTTGTGTGTTAGGAAACTCAGATGGTCGCTTGCTGATATTGCTATGTGAAAGACCTTCCCTGCTCCCTCGCAGCCTGCCCTGGGTAAATATCTGTTGCTGCTCTTTTCCAAGGCTTAAAACAGGTCTGTAGTGCACTCAGGACAGCTCAAAAGGCCTCACAGGACCAATGTGACCCAACTCAGGCCTCCTACTTGTTTGTGCATTTAACTACTGCTGATTTTGTGCTGCTGGTGTGAAAACAGAATGGTTTTCCCATCTGAATCACAGAATCATAGACTCAAGCAGGCTGGCAGAGAGCTCCAGGCTCAGCCAGCCCAACCTAGCACCCAGCCCTGCCCAACCAACCAGACCATGGCACTCAGTGCCCCAGCCAGGCTTGGCTGCAACACCTCCAGCCACAGCCACTCCACCACCTCCCTGGGCAGCCCATTCCAGTGCCAATCACTCTCTCTGCCAGGAACTTCCTCACAACATCCAGCCTGAACCTGCCCTGGCACAGCTTCAGGCTGTGTCCCCTTCTTCTGCTGCTGGCTGCCTGGCAGCAGAGCCCAACCCCACCTAGCTACAGCCTCCCTGCAGGCAGCTGCAGGCAGCAATGAGCTCTGCCCTGAGCCTCCTCTGCTGCAGGCTGCACCCCCCCAGCTCCCTCAGCCTCTCCTCACAGGGCTCTGCTCCAGGCCCCTCCCCAGCCTTGCTGCCCTTCTCCAAACACCTTCCAGCACCTCAGCAGCTCTCTGCAATGGAGGAGCCCAGAACTGGACACAGCACTGCAGGGGTGGCCTGAGCAGTGCTGAGCACAGGGGCACAAGAACCTCCCTTGTCCTGCTGCCCACACTGCTCCTCAGCCAGCCCAGGATGCCATTGGCTCTGCTGCCCACCTGGGCACTGCTGCCTCCTCTGCAGCTCCTCTCTCCCACCACCCCCAGCTCCCTCTCTGCCTGCCTGCTCTCAGCCACTCTGGCCCCAGCCTGTAGTGCTGCTACAGAAGATTACAAGCAGCTAATAAAATACTGAGCTCTTTGAGAGTGCCTGTACCATGTTGGCTGTTTAGATCTAACACAAGAGGTGGTAGGTCTCTCAAACTTCCAGGCATAAAGGAGTTAAGTAAATCACTGACACTGCTAAGCAGAAAAATGCTGCACCTGGCAGCTGTGTGCCCCAGGGACTCCTCACACTGATTTGCTGGGCACGGGGAGGGAGCCTGTGTCTGCTCTGGCTCCAGCAGAGGTGGTGCAAACTCACACTGGGAAAGATCCCATCAGACTCACCCTTCTGTCTAGGAAATGTGATGCTCAGCTTCTACACACCCAGGTGGATCTGGGGGCTTGAAACCCTTTAGTGCTTGTTTTGCACAGCTCAGCTGGTGTTGCAGCTCTGACCCAGGCCCGTGGTGACAGTCATAGAAGCAGAGAATCAATCAGGTTGGAAGAGACCTCCAAGCTCCTGCAGTCCAACCTATCCCCCAGCCCTATCCAGTCATCCAGACCATGGCACTGAGTGCCTCATCCAGGCTTTTCTTGAAGCAGAGAACCAGGAAACAGTTTGGATTGGAAGAGACCTTAAAGCTCATCAAGCTCCAACCCCCTGCCATGGGCAGGGACACCTCCCACCAGCACAGCTTGCTCAGGGCCTCATCCAGCCTGGCCTTAAGCACCTCCAGGCAGGGGCAGCCACAGCCTATCAGGGCAACCTGTGCCAGTCTCTCCCCACCCTCACTCTCAACAATTTCTTCCTCCTCTCCACTCTCACTCTCCTCTCTCCCAGCTCAAAGCCATTGTCCCTCAGCCTGGCACTGCCAGCCCTTGTCCAAAGCCATCCCCAGCTCTCCTGCAGCCCCTTCAGGCACTGCAAAGCTGCTCTGAGGTCTCCTGCAGCCTTCTCTTCTCCAGCCTGGGCAGCCCAAACTCTCCCAGCCTGTCACCACAGCAGAGCTTCTCCAGCCCCTTGAACATGTGGTGGCCTCCTCTGGACCCTCTGCATCAGCTCCATGCCCTGCTTGTGCTGTGTTCCCCAGCACTGGAGGCAGTGCTGCAGGTGAGGTCTCACAGGGCAGAATCCCCTCCCTGTGCTGCTCTCCCTGCTCTGGCTGCAGTCCCACGCAGTCATTTAGAGGCAGCTCCATGGTTCTTGCCCCATTCTCTCAACACAAGCTAGCAGGTCACAGGTTCACAGATGTCAGGGGTTGGAAGGCAGCCAAAGAGTTCATCCAGTCCAACCCCCTGCCAGAGCAGGAGCACACAATCCAGCTCAGGACACACAGGAACACATTCAGACAGGCCTGGAAGGGCTCCACACAAGGAGACTCCACAGCCTCTCTGGGCAGCCTGTGCCAGGGCTCTGGGACCCTTCCAGGCAAGAAGTTCTCCCTTGTGCTGAGCTGGAGCCTCCTGTGCTGCAGCTTCCATCCACTGCTGCTTGTCCTGTCCCAGGGAGCAGTGAGCAGAGCCTGTCCCCCCCTTCTGACCCCCAGCCCTCAGACAGTTACAGACACTGATCCAAGCCCCTCTCAGTCTTCTCTTCTCCAGACTCTCAGCCCCAGGGCCCTCAGCCTCTCCTCACCAGGCAGTGCTCCAGTCCCCTCCTCATCCTCCTAGCCCTCCAGGGGACCTTCTTGAGCAGATCCTTGTCCCTCTTGAACTGAGGAGTCCAAACCTCACCCCACAGAGGTGGAAGGCTGTGCTCCAGGCCCCTCCCCAGCCTTGCTGCCCTTCTCCAAACACCTTCCAGCACCTCAACATCTCTCTGCAATGGAGGAGCCCAGAGCTGGACACAGCCTGAGCAGTGCTGAGCACAGGGGCACAAGAACCTCCCTTGTCCTGCTGCCCACACTGCTCCTCAGCCAGCCCAGGCTGCCATTGGCTCTGCTGCCCACTTGGGCACTGCTGCCTCCTCTGCAGCTCCTCTCTGCCAGCACCCCCAGCTCCCTCTTTGCCTGCCTGATCTCAGCCACTCTGGTCCCAGCCTGTAGTGCTGCTTGGGCTTGTTGTGGCCAAAGTGCAGAACCTGCCCTTGGCCTTGTTCAGTCTCATCCCCTTGGCCTCTGCCCACCCATCCAGCCTGGCCAGGTCCCTCTGCAGGGCTCTGCTACCCTCCAACAGCTCCACAGCTGCTCCTAGCTTGGTGTCATCTGCAACCTTACTGATGCTGGGCTCAGTGTCCTGGTCCAGATCATCAATGAAGACACTGAGCAGGACTGGTTCCAGCACTGATCCCTGGGCACATACCAGTGCCAGCTGCCAGCTGGATGTGGCACCATGTTTGCATTTGCCACTTTAAGAAACAAGTGCTCCAGTTTTGCCTGCTGCCTGTGTGTCTGCATTTCCAAGCCCTGCATTTTGAACCCTGTGACTAAGTTTTCTGGGCAGATTTAATGTCAGTGAGCAGTGTTCACAGCTGTTAACACTCTGTGCCCGGATGTCATCATGAACACAGGTTATTACTTCTGCATAACCTGTCACAAGGGAGATCCTGCAGCACAAAAGGATTCTTCAGACAACTCAGCTGCCAGAGTCTGCCAGGGCCAAGCAGCTGCCCACAAATGGAGATTTCCATGGCAGATGGACCACGTGTGCATCTCCTCCTGGAGTTATCCCAGGCACATCCATGACACAAGGATGATGACTTCAGCCACATTCCACATCCTCCATCAAGAGCAAGGGGGCAAAATGCTACCTCTTAGCAGGGCAAAGTGATGCATCTTCCTGAGATCTGCTTAGAGCTGGCTGGGCTTTAATTGGCACTTCCTCTGCTTTTGAGGGACATAATCAGGCCGAGGGAAATGCCTGGGATGGAAGAGGTGCGTGAGGGATGCTGCTTCACCATCTCATTGCATGTGAGCCCTAAGGGTCATTAAAGCAAACAAGCAGGTGCCAAGGGCAGACCAAACAGAAGTAGGCAATTCCCAGCACAGGGGGTAGTTAACTGGTGAGCTCCTTCCTACAGGCCAAAAGGGCCTGGATGATTGAATGGAAGGGAATAAACCCCCAGCATTGGGCAATACTCTTTCTTAACAATAAGCAGCACCTCTGGTTGAGGAAGTATGTGAGCTTCAGTCCTGCAGGCCACTGCTAGCACTGGCCCTGCTCACTCCCCTCTCAGATGCTCCCCAGAGCTCTTCCTCTGGCTTCAGCCAGAGAGATCTTAGCATCATAGCATCACAGAACCATGGAATTGTCTTGGTTGGAAGAGGCCTCTGAGATCACAGAATCAGAGGATCACAGAATCAGAGAATCACAGAATCAAGCAGGCTGGCAGAGAGCTCCAGGCTCAGCCAGCCCAACCTAGCACCCAGCCTTGCCCAACCAACCAGACCATGGCACTCAGTGCCCCAGCCAGGCTTGGCTGCAACACCTCCAGCCACGGCCACTCCACCACCTCCCTGGGCAGCCCATTCCAATGCCAATCACTCTCTCTGACAACAACTTCCTAACAACATCCAGCCTAGACCTGCCCTGGCACAGCCTGAGGCTGTGTCCCCTTCTTCTGTCCCTGGCTGCCTGGCAGCAGAGCCCAACCCCACCTGGCTACAGCCTCCCTGCAGGCAGCTGCAGACAGCAATGAGCTCTGCCCTCAGCCTCCTCTTCTGCAGCTCATCCAGTCCAACCATTAACCTAACACTGCTGTGGCCACTAAACTATGTCCTGAATTACCATGGCCACAGGTTTCTTGGCCACCTCCAGGGGTGTTTCAAATGTTAGCAAAAAGAGAAAGAAAACAGGAGAAGCTCAAGGCAAAGCTGAACTCTGAACAGCTATCAAGCAGTTTAAGCCACAAACAGGCAGGTTTTGCTTTTAGCATATCCCCAGAATAATTCTTCTGTCAGAGAATCACAGAAGAGTTTGGGTTGGAAAAGCCCTTTTGGATCATCCACTCCAACCCTTCTCTGCCAAGGCTGGGGCTAAGCCACAGCACCACAGCTCTGCCTCTTTGAAACACCTCCAGGGAGGGGATTCCAACACTTCCCTGGGCAGCCTGTGCCAGGCTATGAAAACCCTTTCAGTGAAGAAGTTTCTTCTAATCTTCAACCTAAACCTCCCCTTGGTGCAACTTGAAGCCATTTGCTCCCACACTGTCACCTGCCATGACCCCCGCCCCACTCCAGACACCTTGTAGGGAACTGCAGAGAGCAATGAGGTCTCCCCTCAGCCTCCTCCTCTCCAGGATATGCCACAGGTGACTTCAGCAGATTGTCTCCCCAAAAGAAAGCAGCTTCACAAGTGGACAACTGCGCAGAGGAGAGCAGCTGCACAGCTCCATCTCTTACCTTGCCGAACCAAAGGCATTTTAGCCAAGCAGTGGCCAGCTGAGAGCAGAGGCTGCATGTGGGAGACCTCAATCTGCAACGAGGTTCTCTCCCTCCCTAGAGCTTTCTTTTAAATGAGCAATGCCTCAGCTTTTCTGGCTTAGCAGCATCAGCTGGGGTAAGGAATATAAGGTGACAGGCTGGATGGGTGGGTAGAGGCCAAGGGGATGAGACTGAACAAGGCCAAGGGCAGGTTCTACACTTTGGCCACAACAAGCCCAAGCAGCACTGCAGGCTGGGCCCAGAGTGGCTGAGAGCAGGCAGGCAGAGAGGGAGCTGGGGGTGCTGGCAGAGAGGAGCTGCAGAGGAGGCAGCAGTGCCCAGGTGGGCAGCAGAGCCAATGGCATCCTGGGCTGGCTGAGGAGCAGTGTGGGCAGCAGGACAAGGGAGGTTCTTGTGCCCCTGTGCTCAGCACTGCTCAGGCCACCCCTGCAGTGCTGTGTCCAGTTCTGGGCTCCTCCATTGCAGAGATGCTGAGGTGCTGGAAGGTGCCCAGAGAAGGGCAGCAAGGCTGGGGAGGGGCCTGGAGCAGAGCCCTGTGAGGAGAGGCTGAGGGAGCTGGGGGGGTGCAGCCTGCAGCAGAGAAACAGGTTAGATGAGGCCTTGAGTGACCTGTTCTAGTGGGAGGTGTCCCAGACACCTCCATCACAAGTGTGCTCCCATTTATGCTTCCACCTGCAAAATAAACCAGACACAAAGAGGTATTTACAGCTCATGGTGTCCCAATTCGGCAGGCTAACATCACACAACATGAGTGGCCTCAGCTCTTCCCCTTCCTGCTTGCTAACATACTTCATTCTTCCAAACAACTCTTCCTTGCTCTCATTTTTCCCCAAGCAGGAAAGCAACGTTTCAGCAGGCTCCTGCTCTTCCAATGCCAAAGATAGTTTGGCCACCTCCGGGGAAGGGGTGAAGGAAGTGAGAGGCTCTGCTAGTGGGCAACCCAAATGCCAGCCCCATCAGCACCCTGTCTTTGCTAAGCTGCTCAGACTGTTCTTTAATTGGGGGTGTTGGGGTTTGGTTGGTTGGTTCTGACGATCCACACAGCTGTGTACAAAGGATCGGCCACAAGAAGCTGGAATTCCTGGAGTAACAAAGCAGCTGCTGCAAAGAGGCACAGGCTGATAGCCGCGGGCAGGGCTTTGGGCAGGGCACTTGTAGGGGCAGGCTGCTTCTAACACCTACTTCTACCGGCACCAAGAAAAGGGTGGAGAGAGAGAAGGTAAGTTAAAGGAGGGGGAGGACACAAGAGACAAGAAAGGGATCCTTTTAGGACTATTTCAACAGAAAAACTAGGGGGGGAATGAAAGGAAAGGGGAAAAGAAAAGGGGGGAAATAGCTCCAGGAAGAAGTAGTTCTCAGCAGTGGTAGCTCCCTCTGTACTGGTGTCTCTTCTCAGTAGTGATATCACAGCTCACAGGTGTCAGAGGTTGGAAGGGACCCAGGGACCCAAAGAGATCCTCCAGACCATCTCCCCTGCCGGAGCAGGACCACACAATCCAGCACAGATCACAGAGGAGCACATCCAGACAGGCCTGGAAAGGCTCCAGAGTAGGAGGCTCCACAGCCTCTGCTCACCAGGACCTACTGTCCTAAAGAAAGAGACCTCCTTTTCTACCACACCTTCAACACTTTTTGGTGTCTGGCTTCCCTCCTCTCAGGAAGAGAATGGTCTCACCAGCTCAGACCCAGTCATGCCGGTCCAGGTCTGCAGCAAGGCAGTGATTGTCTGATGAAGGTGACCAGGAGCTAAAACTGGTGCTGGGAGCCCGAACTGCAAGCAGGAGACTGCTTTGCCCCAGCCTCGACAGGCTTTCAGCAGCAGCGGGGGCCACAGGTGCGCAGGGTCAGGCACAGGCTCCGCAGAGCCGCAGGCATCCCTGCTGTGAGGGCAGCACCAGCAGCTCGCTGGGCTCGCCCAGCCTCGCTCCGCGCCGCGCCTGCCTGCAAGGCGCTCGGCTCCGGGGAGGAGCATTCACACCCCACGGCAGCGAGGGAGAGCAGCTGAAGGGCAGCCAAAGCCATCTCTGCTCGAGTGAACATCTGCTCTGCCGCCAGCATCGTGGCAGCAGGGCGCAGGGAGTGCGCGGGCAGCCCTCCAAGGGCTCCTGGCACATGGTGGCTATCGCTACCTGCTGAGAGCAGGCAGGCAGGGCAGGCAGGGCAGGCAGAGCAGACAGGGCAGGCAGGGCAGGCGGGGCAGGCAGGGCAGGCAGGGCTGGCAGGGCAGGCAGAGCAGCCAGGGCAGGCAGGGCAGGCAGAGCAGGCAGGGCGCTGCGGGGAGCACGGTCGGGGGACACTCAGAACAGAAAACTCAGGTCAAAGCTAGAAACGACTTCCCGGCTGCCTTGGAGCTTGGGCAGGCCTGCAGCGCTGCCGCCGGGGAGGCAGAGCCACTGCCAGGGGCACAGCTGGCAGCCAGCGCAGCGCTGCGCTCCTGCCAGCACAGACAGCTTCCTGCCGCTTGCCCCCGTGCAGGCAGAGGGAGCGAGCAGGGCAGCAGCTGTGGAGGTGCACTGCAGAGAATCAGAGAATCACAGAACCAGCCAGATTGGAAGGGAGCTCCAGGCTCAGCCAGCCCAACCTAGCACCCAGCCCTGCCCAACCAACCAGACCATGGCACTCAGTGCCCCAGCCAGACTTGGCTGCAGCACCTCCAGCCACGGCCACTCCACCACCTCCCTGGGCAGCTTATTCCAATGCCAATCACTCTCTCTGCCAGGAACTTCCTCCTCACAGCCAGCCTAGACCTGCCCTGGCACAGCTTCAGGCTGTGTCCCCTTCTTCTGCTGCTGGCTGCCTGGCAGCAGAGCCCAACCCCACCTGGCTACAGCCTCCCTGCAGGCAGCTGCAGACAGCAATGAACTCTGCCCTGAGCCTTCTCTGCTGCAGGCTGCCCAGAACTGGACACAGCACTGCAGGGGTGGCCTGAGCAGTGCTGAGCACAGGGGCACAAGAACCTCCCTTGTCCTGCTGCCCACACTGCTCCTCAGCCAGCCCAGGATGCCATTGGCTCTGCTGCCCACCTGGGCACACTGCTGCCTCCTCTGCAGCTCCTCTCTGCCAGCACCCCCAGCTCCCTCTCTGCCTGCCTGCTCTCAGCCACTCTGGGCCCAGCCTGCAGTGCTGCTTGGGCTTGTTGTGGCCAAAGTGTAGAACCCTGCCCTTGGCCTTGTTCAGTCTCATCCCCTTGGCCTCTGCCCACCCATGCAGCCTGGCCAGGTCCTTCTGAAGGGCTCTGCTACCCTCCAACAGCTCCACAGCTGCTCCTAGCTTGGTGTCATCTGCAACCTTACTGACTCATGCAGGCAGAGAGATGTGTGTGCTGGCTCTCAGCTAACATGCAGCTCCCCGAGGAGCACTCAGGGGAGGCAGAAATACCTTTGCCTCTGCCTACAGCTTCTGCAAGGCCAAACTGGGATGCCAGATGCAGACCTCTCTTGCTTTGTGTCCCTGTATCCCCGCAGGGCAGCACCGCGGCACAGCACCGAGCCCAAACAGAGCTGCGAGCCCTGAGCGTGGCTGGGATGGTGCCACTGGTGCCACAGCCAGCACAGCCATACTCTGCACTGCTGTGTGCAGCCTCTGCTAGCAGTGATGATGCCTTAGCAGGGGGAAGCCCATGGCCTGGCTCCTGGAGACTCACACGGGCCTCCAGCCTCAGCTTTGTAATGACAGCAAAGAGTACTTTTAATCATAGGACCACAGAATGTGAGGGGCTGGAAGGGACCTCCAAAGCTCATCCAGTCCAACCCCTTTGCCAGAGCAGGGGCACCCAGAGCAGATCACACAGGAACACATGCAGGCAGGGTTTGAGTGTCTCCAGAGAGGGAGACTCCACAGCCCCCCTGGGCAGCCTGTGTCAGGGCTTTGTCACCCTCACAGGTTAAAAATTCCTTCTCATGTTCCCATGGCACTTCCTATGCCTCAGCTTCCACCCATTGCCCCATGTCCTGTCATTGAGCATCACACAGCAGAGCCTGGCTGCAGCCTCCTGGCACTCACCCTGCATGCATTTCTGATGAGTGAAGGGGAAGTGGCTGAGGCAGGAATCGATGAGAAGGGGCAGCTTGATAACACTGCTGCTGAGCTCCTGCTCCCAGCAGGAATGCAGCTGAAATGCAGGAATCTGATACCTTCCTGGGAGAGGGGACAGAAAGGGTTTTGTCTGCAGTGCAATTGACTCGAACTCCTCCCAGAGCACTAAGTGACAACCACAGCCTGCCCTGGGAGCTTCCAAAGGAAGTGGCTGTTTGCATAAAAGGCAGACCAAGTCGAGCTGGTTGTTAAAAAGGGACCTTGAGCAAGAGGAGAGAATGGAACAAACTTCTTGGGAAAATGTCCAAGGCTGTGGGAACTGAGTCTCAACATCTGTGTCCCAGGTGGCCAGTCACTGCACGGGGACAGCAGGCACTCAGCTACCTACAGGTCACAAATGGTGGCTCCAGCACCGAGGAAAGCAGACTTCAGCCAGGGCAGAAAGAGGGAGAGGGAGGACAATGTGAAGCTGAGGTGAGGACAGCTCAGAGTTCTTTGCAAGCCTTTGCCAGGTTCTCATCTCCTTTTGAGTATGCAGGGTACTTTGTCCACAGCAACCCCAAGCAGCACTACAGGCTGGGGCCAGAGTGGCTGAGAGCAGGCAGGCAGAGAGGGAGCTGGGGGTGCTGGCAGAGAGGAGCTGCAGAGGAGGCAGCAGTGCCCAGGTGGGCAGCAGAGCCAATGGCATCCTGGGCTGGCTGAGGAGCAGTGTGGGCAGCAGGACAAGGGAGGTTCTTGTGCCCCTGTGCTCAGCACTGCTCAGGCCACCCCTGGAGTGCTGTGTCCAGTTCTGGGCTCCTCCATTGCAGAGATGCTGAGGTGCTGGAAGGTGTTTGGAGCAGGGCAGCAAGGCTGGGGAGGGGCCTGGAGCACAGCCCTGTGAGGAGAGGCTGAGGGAGCTGGGGGGGGTGCAGCCTGCAGCAGAGGAGGCTCAGGGCAGAGCTCATTGCTGCCTGCAGCTGCCTGCAGGGAGGCTGTAGCCAGGTGGGGTTGGGCTCTGCTGCCAGGCAGAAGGGGACACAGCCTGAAGCTGTGCCAGGGCAGGCTCAGGCTGGCTGTGAGGAGGAAGTTGTCAGAGAGAGTGATTGGCACTGGAATGGGCTGCCCAGGGAGGTGGTGGAGTGGCCGTGGCTGGAGGTGTTGCAGCCAAGCCTGGCTGGGGCACTGAGTGCCATGGTCTGGTTGGTTGGGCAGGGCTGGGTGCTAGGCTGGGCTGGCTGAGCCTGGAGCTCTCTGCCAACCTGCTTGGTTCTGTGATTCTGTGTAAGGAGCTGAGCTGGGAAGTTTCCTGCCTGTCATGATTCCCACTTGGAAGAAACAAATCCTCAAGCAAGGCTGCAAATCACCCCAGCTGCTGGCACCACTGCGACTGGCTGGGGAGAGGGGGCAGGGAATGGAGTGACAGCAGAAGTGACAATCCTCAGCCCAAGCTCAGCAGTCAGACAGGCACAGGCAAAGCCTGGCAGGAAAAATGTAAGGGCTAGGGCCTGGGCAACTGAAGGGGGGAGTCCAAGGCACCAGCAGGGTGGACTCTGCCCATCTGCGTGGCTTCGATGACAGAGGCTGCAGCAAGGCAGGGAGATTTCCACCCTGAGTGCACAGAGTCACTTTTCTATCAGCTAGGAGCAAGCCAGAGAGCAGATGACTCACAAGCACACATCACTCCTGGCTGCTCTGGGAGCTCTCCTCTATCTAGTCCAAGTGCTATGTACACTTAGTCTCTGTGCTGACGAGCGAGGCACAGGGTAATATGTGGATCCAGGCCAGCAGGGCCACTGGTGAGTGAGACTAAATCACAGCACCACAGAGTGCCAGGGGCTGGATGCACCTCCAGAGCTCATCCATCCCAACCCCTGCCAGAGCAGGGGCACCTATACCAGGTCACACAGGAGCTCCTCCAGGCAGGGTTTGAGTATCTCCAGAGAGGGAGATACTCAAACCCCTGCCCTCCCCCCTGGGCAGCCTGTGCCAGGCTTCTGTCACCCTCACAGGGAAAAATTCCTCCTCATGTTTCCATGGCACTTCCTATGCCTCAGCTTCCAGCAGTGCCCCTTGTGCTGTCATCAGACAGTGACAGGCTGACCTGTGTGCTAGAAGGCACCAGCTGGCGTGTCCTTTGTGTGTGCTGCTGCTTGACCACCTTTGCCTCCAGGAATGTGGGTGTGGGTTTTTTTTTCAGTAAAATAGGACCACAGAACCATAGAATCAAAGAATGGTTTGGGTTGAAAGGGACATTGAGGTTACCCAGTTCCAACTCCCCTGCCATGGGCAGGGACACCTCCCACCAGCGTAGGTTGCTCAAGGCCTCATCCAGCTTGGCCCTGAACACCTCCAGGGAGGTTGTGGAGCACAGAAGCTCCCATCAAGGATCCCATTCTGTGCTTCTGTGCTCCACAACCTCCCTGGGCAAACCTGTGCCAGTGTCTCCCTACCCTCACTCTCAGAAATTCCTTCCTCTCTTCCACTCTCCATCTCTCCTCTCCCAGCTCAAAGCCATTGTCCCTCCTCCCTGGTCAGACCTAGCTAAGTACCACTTTCCAGCAGCAGATACTGCCCAGCACTCTCTGCTCAGCAACCTGCCACTAGAAAGGTTACAACTGTGGGGAGGATGAGTGAGAAAGAGGAGGGAAGAGGAAGCCTCCCGGACCCTGTTTCCATTCACTGCTAAGGAGCTGCTGAGCACATGGGAGAATGGTTCCCCCTTTCTCACTGTGTGACTGGGGAAGGGCAGCCAGACAGTGTTAAAGGCACCCCCTGGAGATGTGTCAAGAGTGCACTCCAGAGCCTGATCTTCCCACTAGATTTGGAGAGGCTGCCAGAGGGTGAAGTGTGTACTAACCTGACTCAGGTACCAGTGGGAATCGGGGGATACATGGGAGAAGAGGGATACAAAGAAGTCAGAGCAGCAGAAGAGGGCAGAACTCTCCTAAGGGGGAAGTGAGGAAAGCTGTTTATGAGCTGCCCTGCCAGGAAGTCCTGTGACTAACCTTATTTCACACACCGATTCCAGGGACTAAAGCTGTGCTTTCTGGCACGCAGGGCAAAAGGAGAGGTGGGCTCAGCACTGCTCTGGAAGGTGGCAGCACACTGCCCTCCTGCCCTCCTGCCGCCAGAGCATCCCAGCGGAGCACAGCGCCGCCTCTGCAGCTGAGAGGGGCACGCAGGAGCCTGGGAGCAGATTTTGTAACCCTGAGCAGAAGCCAACTCGGCAGAGCTGTGCATTCTTGCCAAAAAGAGCTCTTCTTGCAGCTTAGAGAGAGGGGCTTTGGGGGTGCTGTAGTTCTGCGCTGTGCCTGTCTGACTGCTCCCATGCACTGCCACGGGACAGCTCTTTCCAACCGAACATGAGCCAGCAGTGGGCTCAGGTGGCCAAGAAGGCCAATGGCATCCTGGCCTGGATCAGCAGCACTGTGGCCAGCAGCTCTAGGGGTGTGATTGTTCCCCTCTGATCAGCACTGGTGAGGCCACACCTTGAGTCCTGGGTTCAGTTTTGGAGCTCCTCACTGCAAGAAGGACATTGAGGGACTGGACTGGGTCCAGAGAAGGGCAACCAAGTCAGTGAAGGGTCTGGAGATCAGGGCTGGGAAGGAGCAGCTGAGGGAGCTGGGGGAGTTTAGTGTGGAGGAGGCTGAGGGCAGAACTCATTGCTCTCTGCAGCTCCCTGAGAGGAGGTTGGAGCCAGGTGGGGGTTGGGCTCGCCTCACATGCAGCAAGTGACAGGACAAGAGGAAATGGCCTCGAGTTGTGCCAGGGCTGGCTCAGGCTGGATATTGGGAAAAATATCTTCCCAGCACTGTCCCAGGCTGCCCAGACAGGTGCTGGAGCCACCGCCCCTGGAGGTGTTTAAAAGCAGTGTGGATGTGGTGCTGAGGGAGGTGGTTGAGCGGCAGTGCTCAGCAGCAGTGGGGGCGCTGTGAGCTCTGGGGCAGTGGTTGGACTTGATGATCTCAGCAGTTCTGTGAGTGTGATTCCACTCCAGCTGTCCTGCACCTGCCCTCTGTTTTGCACTGCCAGGGAAGCAAGGACTCCTCAGCCTTCCACGGCTTCCCTGGCCACTTAGGCATCACACGGGAAACGCAGGGGACTGCACAGGAGCCTGCTCTAGCAGAACTTTCCATTTCCAGCCACACCACAGCGTGGGCATGAGGCAGTGTCACCTTGACAAGCCTGTGCTCACGGCAGAGCAAGCCAAGGAAGATGCAGGGGACGAGAAGAGGCTCAAGGGCAACAGGGCCAGAGCAGAGAGTGTAACAAAAGCCTGCTTGGTTTAGTTCACCAACTGATGGAGAAGAGGACAAAGGCAGCCTGCTGGCAGGGCTTGTGCAGGCCAGAAGGATGAACTGCTTGGCATAGACCACGTAGGCTTGTAACAACTAAAGAGCCTTTGCAGAAGCAGGCTGAATACTAGGCAGAGGGCCAAGGGCTGGAGCAGCTCTGCTACAAGGGCAGGCTGAGGGAGCTGGGGGTGTGCAGCCTGCAGGAGAATCCAGAGGGACCTCAGGGCTGCCTTCCAGTGCCTGAAGGGATCCTCCAGGAACGCTGCAGAGGGACTTCTCATGAGGGTATCTAGAGACAGGCCAAGGGAGAGTGGTTTTAGGCTGAGGGAGGGCAGGGTTAGACTGGAGCTGAGGAAGTTCTTCAGTAGGAAGGTGGTGAGAGTGTGGCACAGGCTGCCCAGGGAGGCTGTGGCTGCCTCCTGCCTGCAGGTGTTTAAGGTCAGATTGGATGAGGCCTTGGGCAGCCAAGTCTAGCTGAGAGGCATCTCTGCCCATGGAGGTTGGAGTAGACGATCTCTGAGCTCCCTTCCAACCTGAGCCATTCTGTGGATCTGTCCATGATGAAAAATCTCGTGGTGACAGCAGGCACCAGCCTGGGTGGTGGGGCCCAGTGAGGGGAATGAGGTGCACTTGATGTCTCAGCTCTGTCACGCTGCCTGTACGCATGCCACTGCCATGGGGACAAGGGACTGGCACGAGTGTTGCTGGGCAGGGTGAGCAGACACCCTCAAACATCCTCCCTGCCCCACATCTTGCTGCCATGAAGGGTAAACCCTGCAAAGTGCTCCTCCTGCCCTGCTAGCTCTCAGGGAAGGATGGGTCACCAGCCTGCAAGTGTGAGGACAGG
The DNA here is from genome assembly GCF_015220805.1 of Pogoniulus pusillus. Taxonomy (NCBI): domain Eukaryota; kingdom Metazoa; phylum Chordata; class Aves; order Piciformes; family Lybiidae; genus Pogoniulus; species Pogoniulus pusillus. Next base: position 23,728,979 of record NC_087282.1, on the reverse strand, counting down.
TCCTGTACCCACACTGGCCCAACATGGTGCCAGCTGCAGAGGTTCACCCTTCAGCTGCTTCCCACAGTCTTTCCTCAGTCTGTGAGCTGCTCAGGGCAGTACCAGCCCTGAAAAATAAGCCCAACCAAGAGATAGTTGGTCTGATGCCCCCATGGATTGGGTAGGTCCCACCTGGCCACTTTATTGTTCTGGATATCTTCTCTGGCACATCTTCCTGTGCTGTGCTGTGGCGGTTTGTAGCTGCTGTGAGGAATACATTGGTGGTCTGCCCCGGTGAACATGCCAACATAATGAGCAGGGTTTGACCTGCCTGCTGTTGCCAAGGTCCCACTATGCCACAGGGAGGGAAGACCACTGCCCTGTGCTTTGATCTGTAGAGCTTTTCTGTCACCTCTCCCTGCTGTGAGGGACAAAGAGGGTGGGAATCTCCTTTCCTCCAGTGAAGGGCTGTAGAGGGGCCGGGGGCATGGCCCTGGCAGAGACCACGGCACTGTCCCTCAGGAGCTGTAGGTTTGCACTAACCAGGACACTGCCAGCCCCGGTGCTCCCCCTGCCCATATCCCTCCTGCCCCTCCTGCTGCTGTCACAGGCAGTGTCATGTCCAGGATAGGCAGGCACAGTGCTCCTGCAGCCTGGAGTTGATGGTTGTGTTTGCCTCCCAGCTAATCATAGCTGGTGTAGACTGAAGGTCCTCCTGGTGCCTCTCCATCTGGCATGGCACAGTTTGGTGGGCAGGTAAGGATGTGGCCTCATATCCTGCTTCTCACCCACCTCCTTGTCCCCCCCCCCAGCCCTGGCCAAGGGGCTGTGCAGTGGCCCTTGCACAGGATGAGCAGTGATGGACACAAACTGCAGCACAGGAGACTGTACAGAAGCGGGAGGAGGGTGGCAGAGCCCTGAGCAGGCTGCCCAGAGAGCTTCACACGCAGCCTCCTGTGTTCCAGTTCGTGTCCACTGCCCCTCATCCTGGCACTGGTCACCACGGAGTTTGCCCCACTGGTTGCTCAGTGTGTCCCACCTCCCTCCAAACCTCTGCTGCATCTCCGACCTGGGAAGGGAGAACACAGCCTGGGCCAGCGCTCTGCAGGCTGCAGGCTCAGCGTCGGACCTTATTCAGAGACCGGTAAAAAGGAGATGGGAGCATTCCTGGGTGGGGTAGTCCCCAGGCAGGGCACAGCTCCCACAGACACACACCTGCCCTTCGCAGAAAGCCTCCGAGGAGGAGCAATGCATGTCCCTGCACAGCTCCCGCCCCGAGCAAACCACCGCACACCTCCCCCTCCACCTACTTCCCTCTGCCTGGGGGGAATAAGGGGCAAGGGACTCGGGGCAGCAACTTGCCCAGCTGCGGTTAGCTGGGAGAGGCAGCTGGAGTGCAGCCAGATGTCTGGGAGAGGCGGAGAGCACCTGGCGAAGCCAGGCAAGACCTCTCCCTCCGGGAGATGCCTATCGGCACCGACACCTGCTGCGGAGCCGCTTTGAAGCCGCTCTGTTTAGGACACAAAAAGAGAGAGAAACTCAGCAAGTCACCCGAGGTGTCTGAGCACCAAAAGGAAGCTGAGGGTCAATTAGCTTCCCCCTGATGTCTGAAGTGGATGAGGATTCGGGGGCGGAGGGGAGATAAGGCGGCAGATCAGCCGGCAGCCCGCGGCTGCAGTCGGGCCGGTTGGGCAGCATTGCTGGCGGCTGAGATCAGAGCTCCCCAGCAGACAGCAGCGCAGCGCCGGCCCGGGCAGCTCGCAGGAAATGCCCAAGACACAGTCATTAGTGGCTCATTCCTAAAGCGGCACCCTTCCCTGGCATGCCAGGCTTGCTGCCCTCTGGCCCTCGGGCACCTCCCGAGTGTCCCTGGCCTCTACCGCCTCAGGCTGTCCCGGTGGAGCGGCCCCGGGCTCTTGCCTATCTATTCGTCCCATCGCTCCGGCGTCCCCTGGCCCCGCAGCAGCACGAATCCTAGAATCAGAGAACCCTAGAATCAGGCAGGGCTGGAAGGGAGCACAAGAAGCAGCCAGTCCCAACCCCCCTGCCATGGCCAGGGACACCCTACCCTAGAGCAGGCTGCACACAGCCTCAGCCAGCCTGGCCTCAAACACCTCCAGCCATGGGGCCTCAACCACCTCCCTGGGCAACCCATTCCAGCCTCTCACCACTCTCCTGCTCAACAACTTCCTCCTCACCTCCAGCCTCACTCTCCCCACCTCCACCTTTGCTCCATTCCCCCCACTCCTGGCACTCCCTGACAGCCTCAAAAGTCCCTCCCCAGCTCTTTTGGAGCCCCCTTCAGGTCCTGGAAGGCCACAAGAAGGTCACCTGGGAGCCTCCTCTGCTCCAGCCTGCACAGCCCCAACTCTTTCAGTCTGTGCTCACAGCAGAGCTGCTGCAGCCTCTGAGCATCCTCCTGGCCCTGCTCTGGACACTCTCCAGCATCTCCACAGCCCTCTTGTCCCAGGGGCTCCAGAGCTGGATGCAGGAATCCAGGTGGGGTCTCAGCAGAGCAGAGGGGCAGAATCCCCTCCCTGGCCCTGCTGGCCACACTGCTGCTGCTGCAGCCCAGGCTCTGCTTGGCTCTCTGGGCTGCAGTGCACACTGCTGGCTCCTGTGGAGCTTCTCCTCCAGCAGCACCCCCAAGTCCCTCTCCTCAGGGCTGCTCTCCAGCTGCTCACTGTCCAGCCTGGATTTGTGCTTGGCATTGCACCTCCTCTTCATGTTCCTCCACATGTGCCAGCACTGCATGTCCACAATCCCACAGTGCAGAGGTAACCTACTGGCCATGGAGAGATGTGTGGCAGCAGAGATGGCTTCATCACCATCACACACTGCTCGACCACAGCACCCCTTTTCTGCTCCTTCCAGCCCTGAAGCAGGCTCAAGCATCCAAGAGTGGCTGGGCACAGGTCACAGCCTGCTCAGTCCTGCTTGTCAGAAAAGGGTGGTGAGACACTGGCACTGGTTGCCCAGGGAGGTTGTGGAGCAGAATCACATTGAGTGATTCTGTGCTCCACAACCTCCCTGGAGGTGTTCAAGGCCAGGTTGGATGAGGTCTTGAGTGACCTGCTCTAGTGGGAGATGTCCCTGCCTATGGCAGGGGGTTGGAACTGGCTGAGCTTTGAGATCCCTTCCAACCTAAACCACTCTATGAAACCACAGATTCAGTCCAGCAAAGAAAACAGATGTGATAAAGTTCAGGGCTTGGCTGTTACCAGTCAGAAGGGGTTGAAAAGTGACTTGCAAGAGCCCTCCCTGCAGAACAGGAGACCTGCTGCTGGCAGCAGGAAACTCTTGGCTTAATGCAGCCCATGGGCAGCTTTCACCCACTGCACTCCCTTCAAAGTGAAAGGAGATGGATCTGCAGGTGGCTTCTGGCAGGTGCACACCACGAGGGTCCCAGCCACCCTCTCAGCCTTGGGCAGCATTTTGCACCTTGACTAGAGTCTTTTCTGGTCTCTCCAGGTGCTGCTCAGTGTCTGGGCCCAGAGCTCTGGGTGAGAGGAGAAGTGGGAAGGAGCAGAAGGCTGGCAGGAGGCCCTCAGGGAAGAGCAGGAGGTTGGCAGAAGGCCGCAGACTGGGGTCATTCCCAGGGGGAAGGTCCTCGTGCTCTGAGAAGTTCTTGGAGCTGCTAACCCCTCGGAGCCAGACGACCTCCAGTTTTACTGGAACAGCTGGAGGGATGCACTGCCTCTGCTCACCTGCCCCGCCCCGGCCATGCCCCGGAGTCGGTCGATGCTCTGGGAGCACACCTGCACCCCCCCGAGCGATGCTGCCCGCCCATGGGCACACCTGCGCGCCCTGCCCCCTAGGGCTGCCGGCTGCCTGGGCACGCACGGGGCGGGGGCTGCCAGGGCATGGGCGGGGGTGACCAGATGTGCCAGACATGAAGGGTCCTGGGCATGCCCAGGGCGTGCAGGGAGAGCACAGTGCAGCCGGTGGCGGCGGTGACAGGCTGGGAAGGGACAGGGGAGCCCAGGCAGGACCGTTCGCGGGAGCCTCCTGCCCCCCAGCGTCGGCTCCAGACAGCGCCGCTTCCACTGCGCTCCTGCGCCCCCTGCGCGCCCGCGCTTCCTGAGCCCCTGCGCTCCCTACGCCCCCGCACTCCCTGCGCCCCTGCGCTTCCAACGCCTCTGTGCCCCCTGCGCCCCGGCGCCCCTGCGCTCCTTACGCCCCTGCGCCCCCTGCGCTCCCTACGCCTCTGTGCCCCCTGCGCTTCCTACGCCCCTGCGCCCCCTGCGCTCCCTACACCCCTGCGCCCCCTACGCCTCTGTGCCCCCTGCGCCCCGGCGCCCCTGCGCCCCCTGCGCTTCCTGCGCTCCCTGCGCGCCCGTGTCCCCTGCCCTCTCTGCGCCCCTGCGCTCCCACGCTTCCTGCGCCCCCCGCGCCCCTGTTCTCCCTGCACCCCTGCGCCCCCTGAGGGCTGCACTGTGCTTGCAGGCTCGGCTGGAGCGGACCTCTAATGCGATGGAGTCAACCCTTCTCCAACTCTGCCAAGGCTGGGGCTAAGCCCTGGCCCTCAGCACCACAGCTCTGCCTCTTTGAAACATCTCTGGGGTGGGCATTCAGCCACCTCCCTGGGCAGCCTGTGCCAGCCTTTGAGAACCCTTTCAGGGAAGAAGTTTCTTCTCCTGTCCAACCTAACCCTTCCCTGGGGCAACTTGAGGCCCTCGTCCTACCACTTTTTGGCAGGGAGAAGAGACCAAGCTCCCACCTCACTACAACGTCTTTTAAAAGAGCAGTTGGCAAAACAAAGCCCCAGCAGCCAGTGCCACCCCCAAAGCACCACAAGGCAAAGGCACATCCAAACAGCATCCTCCTTCCCCAGAAAGAATCCCACTTCAAACCAAACCTTACAGCCATAGAAGCAACCTGAATCCTGCACAGGACACAGGCCCAAGGGCCACACCAGCCCTTGTCTCCCAGTGCGGGCTCTGCCTTCTGCTCTCACGGATGGGGACAGCAGCAGGCCCAGGCCTGTCCTGCCCCTGTCTGCTCATCAGTCCCCTTGGCACCCAAATCTACATTTCCACTCCTGGAAAGCTCTTTTGGTTTCCCTTTTGAGGCACAAGGTAGGGACTGGCTGCTTCCCCTTCTCTGCAAGCAACTGGGGCTCTCTGCCCACTTTCAGCTCTCTTTGTTCAAAGGCTGGAAGGGGCTGAGGGCCCTGAGGCTGCTTGTTGGAGAACACGTTGGGTGGAGCGCTATGGAAGAGGACTCTTTGCTCACCACTGTGGTTAGAAGGTCAAATCCCCTTCATTGCCGTGATACAGTCACTTAGATGTGTTCTAGCAAGAGGCTGCTCAGCTTAAGATTGGTTACAGTCAGAGGGTCCAGAGTTACATGTAAGGTGTGCATAGGTTAACTTATCACAACATTCTAAGGGTCAGCCTCCCAGACCACCCACTGCAGCCCCTTGGTTATCAGTCTCTGCCCACTGCAGCTGTGTGTGGGGTGCTCAGCTGTTTACATCTCGATTTCCTGGCCTTGCTGGGAACCAAGGACCTTCTCAGTGCCAGTTACCCATGTTTGTGACTTTATGTCCTCGACTGGCGAGAAATTCTTCCACAGCTGCTTAGTCTGGAGAAGACTGAGAGGGGATTTGAGAAATGTTTAAGTATCTGAAGGCTGTCAGGAGGGGGCACAGGCTCTGCTCACTGCTCCCTGGGACAGGACAAGCAGCAGTGGGTGTAAGTTGCAGCACAGGAGGTTCCAGCTCAACACAAGGGGGAACTTCTTGCCTGGAAGGGTCCCAGAGCCCTGGCACAGGCTGCCCAGAGAGGCTGTGGAGTCTCCTTCTCTGGAACCTTTCAAGGCCTGTCTGGATGTGTTCTGTGTGATCTGTGTTAGATAGGATTGTCCTGCTCTGGCAAGGGAGTTGGACTCAAGGATCTCCTTGGGTCCCATCCTGTGAGCTGTGATCTTGCAGAAAGGCCAGCACAGGAGGGACATTTCTCCCTTCCACACTAGCCACTACAGAGCAACAGAAAAGCTGAAGGGCTGGGAGCAGTCATGCCCAGGGTAGAGCAGCCTGGGAGATGCCTAGGGAGGGGCTGCAGGGTTGCAGCAGAGATCCACTGCCCCCAGCTCCCTGGCCTGGCCATCCCATGCCGCAGGCTGAGCAGGGCAGGATGCCTGCTGACCACAGAATCATAGAATCAAGCAGGCTGGCAGAGAGCTCCAGGCTCAGCCAGCCCAACCTAGCACCCAGCCCTGCCCAACCAACCAGACCATGGCACTCAGTGCCCCAGCCAGGCTTGGCTTCAACACCTCCAGCCACGGTGACTGCACCACCTCCCTGGGCAGCCCATTCCAATGCCAATCACTCCCTCTGCCAACAACTTCCTCCTCACATCCAGCTTGACCCTACCCTGGCACAGCTTGGGACTGTGTCCCCTTGTTTTGTCCCTGGGTGCCTGGCACCAGAGCCCAACCCCCCCTGGCTACAGCCTCCCTTCAGGGAGCTGCAGACAACAGCTCCTCAGCTGAAGGGGCTGGGAGTGCTGCAGATCCCTCAGCTCTGGACCATCCAGCACTGCATTCCTGTCTGGCCTTTGGGAGGGAAAAGAGTTTAGTGAAGCTCTGCTTTGCACTAGCAACAAAGCTCTCAGCTGCTGCTTCTTCCCAGCTGCTTCAAAACTGTGTCAATGGAAATAAAGAGACTTTAGAAACTGGAGCAACAGGAACAAAAAGCAACTCCTCACATGTCCCAGTGACAGGCAGAGTGCCACATCTCCTGAAGGTGCAGCAGTGCTCAGCAACAGCTGGGTCAGCTCTGGGGTGTGCAAACAACACCTCCTTCACCCAGCACACACATCCACTGCAAGCCAGCACTGCTTACACCCACAAACCCACACGGGCAGCCCCAGGCTTCAGGCAAGCTCACAGCTCTGGCAGTCTTGCCATGAAGAGAGTGGACACTGCAGAGCCCTGAGGGAGTTGCTATGCAGCTTTCCCACAGGGTCACAGAGTGCTAGAGAGTGGAAGGGACCTCTGAAGATCATCCAGTCCAACCCCCTCTGCCAGAGCAGGACCCCCTAAAGCAGGTCACACAGGATCAAAAGGCTCAGATGGGTTTTGAAAGTCTCCAGAGAAGTCCCCACCATTTCTCTGGGTAGCCTGCTCCAGGGCCCTGCCACCCTCACAGTCAAGAAGTTCCTCCTCATGCTCACATGGAGCTTTCTATACTCAGGTCTGTTCCTATTGTGTCTTGTCCTGTCAGTGGGCACCACTGAGAAGAGCCTGGCCCCATCCTCCTGACACCCACCCCTTAGACATCCCCATGCACAGGCTGTGGAAAGGCTGCAGGTGCAAGCAAGGCCATTTAGAGACCTGGAGTAGCCTTACCCATCTGGAAAGCTCTTACTGCCTCTTGTGCACCTTGGATGAGCATAGCAGAGCCCCAGAGCCTTTGGCTGCTCTTTCAGAGCCATCCTGCTGCAAGAGCGCAGCCACAGAGCACAAAATAGGCATCCCCTGCACTTTCAGCTGGGAGGGGCTTTAAAACGTTCTCTAAGGGATTGGTGATGAGGGCGCAGGGGAGGAAAGGAGGAGGGCGCAGGGGAGGAAAGAAAAGAAGCCAGCAAAGTATCTTTGAGAGCTGTCTGAGCAGGGAGAAGCTGCACATCAGGATGGGCTGAGGTGCAGGTTGGCAAGGCTCTGCCTCCACACATTCCCATCAGGTACTTGCTCCATATTTGCTGGAGTGATAAGGAGGAAGGAGCAGAAGGGGAAGCCTGGCTGGGCAGGCAGCTGCTAACAAACCTGGCTTGTGGGGGCTGTGATTTGGGGTCCCCATTTCGCTGAGCACTGCTGCCCTTCCTCTGCCCACCCAGGATGGGCCTCTGAGGGCATGACACCAACAGGCTGAAATGAGTCCTGATTAGCAGACGAAGCAGACAAGAAAATACCCTTTGGGTACCCTGCAATCCAAAGCAAGGTGAAATGCAGGCTCATGACCCACTGGGAAAGACCAGATGGGCCTGGCGTGGTGGGGGCAGGCTTGGTGCAGTCTTTGCATCAAGGATTGCCTACAAGCAGAGCAAATCACCTTTCACAAACAAACAAACACCCACCCAGGGGAACAGGCTGCAGAAGATCCAGCTGAAGTGGATGTCTTCAGGTGGGCAGGGCCCCAGGAGTCCCTCAGCTTGCAGCAGTCAAACCCTGATGCAGTTTTCTTTGGAAGCTGCAGCAAACAGGAGAGGCCTTTCAAGAAAGGAAGGACAAACAAAGGAAGGAAAGCTGCCTCTGCAGCCAGCTGGGAGAAAGCCTCCTAAAGAGGCCTTGGCTGCCCGGCAAGACAGCAAATGCTGCTCTGCAGGACCCATGCTGCTGAGCAGCTTCGTTCAACAGCCTGCTCCTGGGACAGAGTCAGAGAAGTAGAGAATGGGTTGGGTCGGAAGGGACCTTCAGGACCATCCAGTTCCAACCTCTGGCCATGGGCAGTGACACCTCCCACCGGCACAGCTTGCTCAGACCTTGAGCACCTCCCGGTAGGAGGCAGCCACAACCTCCCCTGGCAACCTGTGCCAGCCTCTGCCCACCCTCACTCCCAAGGATTCCTTCCTCACCTCCACTCTCACTCTCCCCTCTCCCAGCTCAAAGCCATTGTCCCTCATCCCGGCGCTCCCAGCCCTTGTCACAAGTCCCTCCCCAGCTCTCCTGGAGCACTTCAGGTACTGCAAGGCTGCTCTGAGGTCTCCCTGGAGCCTTCCCTTCTCCAGGCTGCACAGCCCCAGCTCTCCCAGCCTGGCCCCACAGAGAGGTTCTGCAGCCCTCCCCTCACCTTGGTGGCCTCCCTGGGCCGGGCACAGCAGAACTGGAGGCAGTGCTGCAGGTGCAGCCAGGTAGGACACTCACAAAGCAGGCTGCGGGGGGGCAGGGAGAGGAGCCAAAAAAGGGCCCGGGCTCAGCACTGCTCTCATCTGCTGCTGCCAGGAGAGTGCCAGCCCTGAGCATCGCTCGCTGTGACTCCACTGCAGCCTCTGCCTCTGCTCCCCTCCCTGTCTCAGCTGCTGCTGAGGAGACTGAAGGCAGCAGAGGGAGCTGGGGGAGCTCAGCCCTTGCACTACCCCATCTCACCACCCCCGCTAATTACGGGCGGGCTACACTAATTAGGGAAGATGAGGCCGTGGGGGTCTCGTTCGGGACACAGCTGTCAGCGGCCGGCTGGGGGTCGCAGCTGCCATTCAGGCTTGCTGTGCCTGCAGCCACGGCCGCGGCTGGCACCGTGCGGGGCCCCGAGCCGCTCAGCACGCCCCGGGCCCTCGGCTGGGCTCTCTCGGCCGCACGGCGCTGGGGCCGCAGGCTCTGCCCGCCTCAGGCGCAGCGGGGCCGGGCCGGGGCTGGCTGCAGCCCGAGGCGGTGCCAGGCACCGGCAGCACTGCAGCCCCCAGGGGGCGCTGCGCGGAGCGGGCGGAGCGCGGGAGGGAGGGGCGGGGAGGGGCTGGCCGCGGGGGCGGGAGCGGGCCGCAGCCAATGGGAGGCTGCGCTCGGCCCTTGACCAATCAGCGCGGGGGGCGTGGTCGGCGGGACTGTTTGAGAGTGCTGCGGAGGAGGCAGCCGGTGCAAGGCGCTGCGGCCCGGCAGCGGGAACGGGACGGGAGCGGCTGCCGCTGCCGGGGGCGGCGTGTGCCGGGGTCAGGGGCCGTGTGGGGAAAGGAGTGTGCCGGCGCCCTGGGACGGGTATGTCAGGCCGGGTGGGAGTGTGCCGGGGCCGGGGTTCGTGTGCCTGGCTCGTAGGGAGGAGGGTGGCAGGGCTTGGGGCGCAGTGCGCCGGGAGTGTGCTAGGGCTGAGGGCTGTCAGCTCCCGGAGCGAAGCTGGGTAGGGTCCCGGGGAGGGCTCCGCGGTCGGGGTATGGCTGTGGGGCGTGCAACAAGGGGCGAGGATGCAGAGGGGCTCTGAGGACCCCAGGTGGGAGTAGCAGCAGTAGGGAGGCGGCGGGGACCCGAGGATGGTGTAGGGTCCTTCCAGGCGGTGCAAACGGGTAGGCCTGGGGGGTTCCTAACGGCAGCTCTTGGGGCACCGGCGGCGGTTAGGACGGGGAGGCCACGGGAGCAGGCAACGGAGTGTGTGCGTGCGTGTGCGGGGGTCAAGGCTTTATCCGTCCTCGGGCTGCCCCTGCAGTGCTCCCCGTCCCTGGCTGAGCCTTCTCTCCTCTCAGAGTGCATTCTCAGGACTTTCGAGCCCGGAGTTGTGTTCCTCGGTGTACTTCAGCCGGTGATTTCCAGAGCTTTGCTTGAGTCGCTGCTGTGCGGAGCCCAAGGGCCCTGCCCGGAGCCCGCTGCGGTCGCCGCCGCCGCCATGGCGCTGGTGCCTCCCCCCCAGGAGGGCACCGTGGCCGTCATGGTGCGAGTGCGACCCCCTGCAGCCGGCGAGAGAGCCGCGCAGCAGCCGCTGCTGAGAGTCGTCGACCACAAGACCCTTGTGTTCGACCCCGAAGGGCTCGGTGGTGCCTCCGGCCCTGCGCTGCCTGCCCGCGGCACCAAGCACCCGGGGAAGCAGCAGAAGTTCGTCTTCGACCGGGTGTTTGGGGAGCAGGCCACGCAGGAGGAGGTGTTCCAGCACACCACCCGCGACATGGTCGACACCGTCCTCGATGGCTACAACTGCTCCGGTAAGAGGCGGCATAGTGCTTGGGTGCTGCCAGCCGCTGCTGTCCCGCCTGGCCCTGCTCGGGCTGGGCTCAGCAGAGCGCTGCGCTGATTTCAGAAACCTCCTCCAGACCTTCCCTAGGCTGCACAACGCCAAGCGCCAGCCTGGCCCCACAGCAGAGGGCTTCCGCAGGGTGACAGCCGAAGGGGCCCTCACAGGTGCCAGGCGGCCGTGAGCAGGCAGCAGCTGCTGTCCCGCCCCGCCCTGCTGCGGGCCGGGCGCTGGCACCGCGGGAGGCTCCTGCTGGCTCTGCGGCGCTCGCTGAGCCGCTGCAGGCTGCCGCTGTGCCATGCCCAGCTGCCTTCCTGGGCACGGAGCAGCTCCAGGAGGCGCCAGTGAGGCTCGGGAAGCCCCGAGTGATGCTGCTGCTGCTGCTGGGGAGAGGGGCTGAGGCTTTCCAGGTGAGGGTGTCCTGGCCTGCCGGGCACACTTGCAGGAGGCTGCTGAAAGGTGGGGGTGGTAAAAGGAGAGGAAAGCTGAGAGGAATTGCCAGGTCTGCAGAGCAAAGATCTGCTGGTGAGAGGTGGGGAAGGAGCTGCTGGGCTTGGTCAGGGCTAAAGGGAGGCTGCGGGGCCTGGCTGTGTCTCTGCTACCTTAGAGAGGCTGGCAGGAGGAGGAGGACACAAGTGGGGCTGAAGGATGTTGTGGGGAGCAGGGAGGGCAACGAGCTTTGCCTTGCTGCACAGCCTGGCAGCAAGCCTGGCATGGGGCTGGCTGCAGGAAGCTCTGCTGTGCCAGGGGCTGTTCCCCGCTGCCCTTCATTAACGGTGCTCTCAAGCGTGCCCCCTTTCTGCTGCTAGTGTTTGCCTACGGTGCCACGGGAGCAGGGAAAAGCTTCACCATGATGGGCTCTGAGCAGAGCCCTGGCATCATCTACCTGGCCATGGTGGAGCTATACAAGCAGCTGGAGGCTAGGAAGGAGAAGAGCTACGAGGTCCTGGTCTCCTACCAGGAGGTAAGCTGTGCCCAGCTGTTTGCCCTCCTGCTGCCAGGCAGGCATCTGGAAGGTATGGGGTTAGTTTGGGCCCTGTAGTGCCTGGGTGAGAAAGGGCTCCTGAGCGCTGCCCTTAGGCCACCTTCTTGAGCTGCTCTTGCTGGCCCCAGGTGCCAGAGGTGCTGTGGGGTGGGCAGCAGGTGGAGCGCGGCCCTGGGCTGCAGAGCTGATGTGCTGCTGCCCCTTGGGCAGCCAAAGCTCAGCCTGAGCTGGGGCTCCCTGCTGCAGGTCTACAACGAGCAGCTCCACGACCTGCTGGAGCCCAAGGGCCCTCTGAGCATCTGGGAGGACCCTGAGAAGGGAGCCGTGGTTCAGGGCCTCTCCTTGCACCAGGTGGGTCTGGAAGCAGGCTCAAGGGCTGGGCAAGGCTGTGTCTGCCCCAGCTCTGCCAGCGAGCAGCGGGGGACAGAGAGGAGAGGGGAAGGGGGTGGGGAGCTGTGGGCACACGGGGGTGGCACGCGTGTGGCTGCTGGCTGGCAGCAAAGGTGAGCCCGGGCCGAGGCCTGCGGAGCTGCGGGAGGCCTCCTGCCGTGCCCCTGTGGCTGCTGGGTGCCCGCTGTCTCGGTGCCCGTGTGGGGGCTGCGCTGATGCCTGCCCTCTGCCTGCCCTCTCCAGCCCAGCTCTGCGGAGCAGCTGCTGCAGATGGTGGTGAGCGGCAACAGGAACCGGACGCAGCATCCCACTGATGCCAATGCCTGCTCCTCCCGCTCCCACGCTGTCTTCCAGGTGAGGGCTGCTGCTGGGGGCATGCTGCGGGCTCTGTGCCTGGAAGGGGGCTAGGGAGCCAAGCCCTGCCAGCACTGGCATCCCAGGGCCCCTGCTGCTCCTGCCGCTGCCACAGGTCAGATGGCAGTGGCTGTGGCCCCAGGCAGCCGCAGGCTTGGAGCAGCGTCTCCAAGGGCTGAGGCTTGGCTTCGTGCCGAGGGCAGGGTGGGTGGCTGTGCCCCTTGCTGCTGCCTGCCTGCCTGGTGCCGCTGCAGCCTCTTTGCTGCCTGCCCTCGCAGGTCTATGTGAAGCAGCAGGCGTGTGCCGGTGGCCCGGCTGGGCACGTGCAGGTGGCCAAGATGAGCTTGGTGGACCTGGCAGGCTCGGAGCGAGCTTCGGTGGCCAAGACAAGGGGCAAGCGGCTGCGGGAGGGGGCCAGCATCAACCGCTCGCTGCTGGCCCTCATCGGCGTCATCACGGCGCTGGCGGGCGCCAAGGTAAGGCTGCCGCCGAGGGGCGGCCTGGAGCCAGCCCTGGCCCTGCCGGCTGCGCTGGGCTGCGAGTGGGCAGGGCCGGGAGCCGAGCCCCGGGAGCCGAGGCGAGCCTGGCTGTGCCAGCACAGGGCCCGAGGAGCCACGTCCCGTACCGGGACAGCAAGCTGACGCGCCTGCTGAAGGACTGCCTCGGCGGCAACTGCCGCACCCTCATGCTGGCTGTGCTCAGCCCCTCGCCGCTGGCCTACGAGGACACCTACAACACGCTCAAGTATGCCAGCCGTGCCAAGGAGATCGAGGTCTCGGTGAGCACCTGCCCCGGCGCTGCCGTGCCACGGCTCCCTGGGCGCGACGGCGGCGGGAGGAGGCTGAGGAGCTGCCCTGCTGCAGCCTCAGCAGAGGGCACGGAGCTGCTGCCTGGGGGCCGCTCTGAGCTCTGCTCTCTGTGCCTGTCTCTGCAGCTGCAGAGCAACCTGCGCGGCGTGGACTGCCACGTGTGCAAATACAGGGAGCTGTGCGAGCAGCTGAGAGCAGAGGTGAGGAGCTGCTGGGCAGGGCTGCGCTCGGGCCGGGCTGTGCCGGGCTCGGCACGCAGGCTGCTGAGCTGCGCCGGGGCAGGCAATGCTCTGAACTGCGGCCGACCCTTGCGGACAGGTGGCAGAGCTTCGGGCGAAACTCCGTGCCAACGAGGATGCTGCCAGCGGCTCGCAGTGCCAGGGGCCGGCGCTGCTGCCTGCCCTCGCCTCCAGCCCCTTGCAGCTGCCCAGGTGAGTGAGGCTGGTGGGGAGGAGGGATGGAGCTTGGGGTGCCCTGCGTGAAGGAGCTGGTGGCAGAGCCTGGGTGCTGGCTGGAGCCCGAGTGGCTGTCGGGAAGCAGTTCAGCAGATCCTGCGCCCCGTGCTCTGCCCTGCTCAGGTGCAGTCAGGAGCCTGGCAGCACCCAGCTGGCTGCCAAAGGCCAGCTCTGCTTTGGGCTGCCTCTTGCCTGCTGCTGGGGGACAGGTTTTCGGCCTTGCTGTTGCACAGAGCTCCCCCAGGGAGGATGAGTGTGAGAGTGGGAGCAGGGCTTTGCTTTACAGCTGCCTGCCTGCCCTCCCCAATGGGATTGGGCTGCTGGGCATCCAGTCCCATGGGATAAGCTCTGTTGGAAATGCCCAATGCCAGCCAGGAAGGCTCCAGGCAGAGCAAGTGTGGGAGCCTCGAGTGCCTGGTGTTAGTGTGCCCAAGCTGAGGAGGGCTCTCAGAGGTGGTGCTGAGCCTGGCTCTGGTGCCAGGGGCTGAAGCTGGCCACTCACTGCTTCTTGACTCTGTCCCTCTCTGTGCCAGGGATGGAGCTCCTGCCAGCAGCCGTGCCCTCAATGTCACCCACGAGGTCTGCACTGTGCCAGCCTCAGCCAGTGGGCCCGGGCCCTTGGGCTGCAGCGTGCCAGAGGCCTTGGAGCAGAGGCAGAGCCTGCAGGACCAGCAGGATGATGCCCCCTCAGGGGCCAAGTGAGTGCTGCCCTGGGGCCTTGCCTGTGCATTTGGGGATGGCAGCTGCAGGGCTGGGCAACTCCTTTATGGGTGGCTGCAGCTGCGTGCAGAGGGCAGGGTGGGCAGGAGACTCCGGGGACACAATCCCATGGGATAAGCTCTCCTGGCAATGCCAACAAGGAAGGCTTCCAGGCAGCAAGCTTCGAAGCTTCCCTGCCCTGGAGCTCCCTCACAGCTTGTGCTGCGGCTGAGGAGGGCTTTCAGAGGTGATGCTGAGCCTGGCTCTGGTGCCAGGGGCTGAAGCTCACCACCTCCTTGGTTCTTGGCTCTGTCTCTCTCTGCCAGGGCTGCAGCTCCTGCCATGAGCTTCTCCCCAAGGCAGCAGCCCCTCCCCAGGGATGGCAGCTTCCTTGCTCAGGATGCAGCCCCGGAGGCACTGGAGGCTGTGGGCCAGCAGGAGGCTGCTGCAGGCCAGAAGCAGGTGGCAGCTGCAAGCACAGCTGCAGAGCTCAGCCGGGCCAGCCCAGCCCAGAGGAGCCAGCAGGGCTGGGATGGGCAGGTGCCAGGTTTGTGCCCTCTCCTCTGGCTGGGGCTCTGCTGCAGGAATGGGGGGTGGGGGCAGCTGGCAGCTGTGGGCACAGGGCAGGGAGAGGAGTTTCTGCTGCCCTGGCACCCAGTGGCTTTGGGGGTCCCTTTTTCTCCTCTTGCTTACTCCTCTGGCATGCATCTGCCCCAGACGGCCCAGCCGTAGGCTCAGCCATGGCAGCCTTGGTGTGAGCAGGGCTGATCTCTTCCTCCTCACCCTCAGTGCCAAGGCATGACCCTGAGAGCCAAGCTGTGGCTCTGCAGAGGCTGTGCCCGGGGCAGGGCAGGCCCTGCCATGGGGCACTTGCTGTGGGGTCAGGACGGTATCTTTAGGCTGGCACAGGGCAGGGTTGTTTGTGCTGCCTCTCGTCCTTGGCTTCGATGTGCTTTGATGGGAGCAGGCGGAGCAGAGAGCTGAGGCTGGTGGGGGGCAGAGGGGGATGCCCTGGGGCTTGGGGGTGCCTGGCAGCTGCAGGCAGGGAGGTGACTTGGGTCTCTTTTGTGCTTCTGTAGCCAAGGCCTCTGTGGCTGTGCCTGCTGCCCCTCTGATCAGCTCTCCCCTGCCAGACTGGCAGCACCTGGCACCGCTCACCAGTGCTACACTGCTGGCTCTCAGCCCCATTAGGAAGAGGGGTAGGTCCCCAGAGGTGCCAGCTTCGTCCCAGCTGGCATCTGCCTGCAGCCTGTCCCCAGGGCTGAAACACCAGCGCAGGAGTGGGCAGTGCACAGAGGCTGCCAGGGCAGGGCAGAGCCTGGACAGCCCCTGCCTACCAGCTGCTGCCCAGGCAGCCCCTGGCTCCCTGGCACCTCCAGCCTGCACCTCCAGCCTGTGCCTGGGGCCGCTCGGTGAGAGCTGTGTGCCCCTGTCGGGTGCTGAGGGTGGCTGTGCCCTGCCTGTGCCCTCTGGCCACGACCTGAATGCCACCTTTGAGGTCTGCAAGTGAGTGCTGCCCTGGGGCCTTCCCTTTGCATTCGAGCCTGGCTCTGGTGCCAGGGGCTGAAGTTCACCACCTCACTGCCTCTTGGCTCTGTCCCTCTCTGTGCCAGGGCTGGAGCTCCTGCCAGCAGCCGTGCCCTCAACGTCACCCACGAGGTCTGCACCGTGCCAGCCTCAGCCAGTGGGCCCGGGCCCTTGGGCTGCAGCGTGCCAGAGGCCTTGGAGCAGAGGCAGAGCCTGCAGGACCAGCAGGATGATGCCCCCTCAGGGGCCAAGTGAGTGCTGCCCTGGGGCCTTGCCTGTGCATTTGGGGATGGCAGCTGCAGGGCTGGGCAACTCCTTTATGGGTGGCTGCAGCTGCGGGCAGGAGGCCCAGTGCCAGCAGCAGGGCAGTCTGCAGGCTGAGCCCACCTGGGCAGGGCTGGCAGAGAGCTAAAAGCATTCCCAGGAAAGCTCTTTCTGCTTCTTCTTTTCACTTTGGCCATGGAGCATCCTGCAGATGGCTTCTGGAGCCAGCAGTGATGGCTGGGGAGCAGGTTGGCATCTCCTCTGCTGCAGAGAGCTGGCAGTGAGGGTCAGGACTGTGCCCCTGTGGGCTCTGGGGGTTTGGGGTGGTTTGTTGCTGCAGCACCAAAGAGGCTCTGGCTTGGCTGGAGCTGTGGCAGTGCCCAGCAGCCGCGATGCACATGGCCTGGGCAGTGCAGGGCAGCCTTAGGGAGCCCTCATTGCTTCTGCAGCTCTGTGGAGAGCTGAGTGAGGAGAGTTGGAGAATGGGCACAGGGCATGGTCCAGGCAGCACAGGCTGGCACCTGCCAACTGCTGAGGGTTTCCCTCTCTGACCCGTTCTGTCCTTCAGAGCCGGGCAGGCGTCTGCTGACCTGTGTGCCCTGCAGGTGGCAGCTCCTGGCCCAGGTGCCTGCCAGCCTGGGGACAGTGTGCGGCCAGGAGGCGGCCCTGGCACTAACCATCTCTTGCTGGTCTGCAGGACCTGCAAGCTGGCACAGAGCACAGAGGCAGCCTCCATGCCTGAGCCCTGGGTGTTCTCCAGAGCACCTGCCCTGAAGCAGAAGGCTGAGCAGAGGTGGGAGAGATGCCAGCAGCTGCTTGCCAGCCCCACGGTGTGCCCAGCCCCATGGCTGCAGTTCTCCCTGGCCCGTGGCCTCTGGGGAGGCAGTGTGGGCTGTGCCCTGAGCCTGGCTGCTCTCCACTGCTCTTTGATCTCCAATGCCCTTTGCCATCCCCAGAGCCCCTTGCCCTGCCCTGGGTGGGCGTCGGAGCCGCATCCCCCAGCCGCGGAGCAGCAGGAAGCAAGCTGCCAAGTCCTCTGCGTGCCAGGTGAGCCTGCCCAGGGAGCCGCTGTGCCAGCAGCCAGCCCTGCCCCGGGGCAGCTGCGCACTGCTGCTGTGGCAGCCCCGTTCCAGCCCGGAGGGACAATGCCTGGCCCGGGGCTGTTTGGTGCTGCTCGGGAGGCTGCAGCCACAGCTTGTGGCTGGGCAAGAGAGAAGGGAGCTGAGAGTGCCCTGGGGGTGCTGCTGCTGCCCGGGAGCTGCCTGATGCCCTTCTCTGCTCCTCCTGCAGCCATGGCAGCCCCTTGGTGCCCGCTGAGCAGGCCTGGCAGCACAGGTGCCGTGGGGATGCGTGGGCAGCCCGGGGACAGGCGCTGGGGGCAGTGCCCCCTGCCGCCGGGCCCGCCATGGGCTCCCGGTGCCGGTCTCTGGGCGAGTGCTCCTGAGGGGCGGCAGGCGGTGGCCTGGCAGCGGCGCAGGGCAGGGCTGCGGACGGGAGCGAGGCGGACAGCCAGACCTGCTGCTGCTGCTGCCATGGGGCCGGGGCTGGCCTGGGGCTGTTTGGTGGTGGTTGGGGGGGCTGCAGCCACAGCTTGTGGCAGGCTGAGAAAGAAGGGAGCTGGCAGTGCCATGCTGTGCCTGGGGAGGGGCCCTGTGGGTGCTGCTGATGCCCAGGAGCTGTCTGATGGCCTTGTCTCCTCTTTTGCAGCCACGGCAGACCTTTCGTGCCCTGTGAGCAGGCCTGGCAGCAAGAGAGGAGCAGCACAACGTTGGCAGCCCGCGGCAGCAGCCCCCTGCTGCCAGCCCTGCCCCTGCCGGCTGCATCCAGCCAAGCGCTCCCTGGGAAGGCTTCCCCAGCCAGGCCCCCCTGCCCTGCTGCCCAGCTCCTGCCTTGGCAGCTCTGCCCCATCCTTCCTGCAGCCCCTCCAGCTCTCCTGCGTGCCCTGCTCTGTGCCCAGCCCTCCCCCCCCACCTGCGGTGCTGTCCCCCCCTCCCTTTTGCGGCTCGGTTCCCCTCTCTTCCCCTCTCCCATCCCGGTCGCGGTGCGGTTCCATTACCCCCTCTCCTTCGCAGCTCTGTCTCCTGCCCCCTCCCCCTTTGCGCTCTCCTCCTCCTTTCCCCCCTCCGCGGCTCGGTCCCTTCACTAAACCTTTGTTCCTTTGGCTCTGCAGAGCTGCTCTGGGTGCTTCTTGCCTCCCCCTGGCGCTCCCTCTGCCTGCGCCCGGACCAGGCCCTTCCTCCCGGGCTTGGGCTCCAGTGTGGCTTCCCCCAGCTCTGCCCTCCTGCCCCCTTGGCAGTGCCCGCAGGGGCTCTGGCTTGCCTGCTGTGCCAGAGTGCTGCTGAGGGGGGCTGGAGGCTGCCTGCCCCCAGCTCCTGCTGCTCTGCCCAGCCGTGGGGGAAGGGTCTGTGCTCCTTGCCCCTGGCTCTAAGCCCATCCCTTGGGCACAGTGCCAGAGGGGGTCGTAGGCGCAGAAACAGGAGGGAGGAAGGTTGCAGCCCTGGGGCTGTGTTTTGAGGCTGCAGAGTGTAGGCCAGCAGGGGAGGAGAAGATGCCTGAGGTGCTACAGTGCCCCCACTCAGGAGTAGTCCCCCAGGGGCAGCTCCTTCCTGCCTGGAGGGCTCCCAGCTGCCCTCTGCTCCTCACTGAGCCCCTGGCACTGTGGGTTCTGCTGGGGGTCTCCCGAGCCAGCCTGGGGTACAGCACCCCTGCAGCAGGCACAAGAGTGCCAGGGCACTGTGTGCCACCTCTGCTGCCCCCTCTGGTTGTCCTGCCCCAGCTCTGAAGCACAGAGCCCTCCACCAGTTCCCTCCTTCATCCTGGGGCTGGGGGGGTGGAGGCTGGTGGGATGTGTGCCCCTACCACGGGGGGAGTCTCCAGGGCTGCCTGCACCCCCAGAAAGGGCATAGGAAATCAAGAAAGGCATCTCAGGGCTGGCTTCAGAGTCGGTGGGGGTTGGCAAGGAGAGGTGGGAGCCTCACCAGAGGGCTGGGAGGGCTGCAGGCTAAGGACTTGCAAAAGGGGCTTGGGAGGGGGCAGGGAGAGGTGGGGGAGCCTCGAAGTGTGTTATAGGGGGGCAGGGTAAGGTGGACCCCTCAAAGGTGGCTGGTTGGAGGGTGGCAGGGCCAGGTAGGGCACTCATGAAGTAGGTGGTGGGGTGGCAGGGAGAGGTGCCAGAGAGGGCTCAGCATTGCTTACACCTGGTGCAGCCCCCTGGCCCTCCCCCTGCCCCTCTTCATGGAGGTGAGTGGGGGCAGCCCTCAGGCTCCCCTTGCCCAAGCTGCAGCTGCCTCAGCAGGAGCAGTGTGCCCAGCTGCTGGGCAGCACCAACAGCTTGCTTTGGGCCATGGGGGCACTTGTCCTGTGCCTTGCTTGCTCTCCATCAGTTCAGCTGCTTCCTGCCACAGCCCTGCCTACACCACACAGCTCCCACCCCAAAGGCTTTCCCCTGCCACTTTAACTCTCCCCGAGGCACGCCCCAGGGCTCCTCAGGCCTCTGTGGTGCCCACCAAGTCCCCAGCAGGCTTCAGGAGGTTCCCCTCTGCCCAGCTCTGCAGCCTGCCCAGGTCTCACTGGATGGCAGCACAGCCCCCGGGGCTGTCACCACTGCTCCCACTAAACACCCTCAGTTCCTCACAAGCCTTCCTCTCCACACTCTTCACCAGTGTGCTGCAGCCCTCCTCTCCCTGCCCTCACAGCTGTTCCCTCTGTGCTTCCTCTGCTCCCCAAGGGCTTTCCCATGGCTGCTGCTCGGCCAGCCTGGCAGGTGCCTGCTCTGACCTCTGCCTGGAGCCTGCTCTCCTGCAGGCTGAGCAAGCCCAGCACTCCCAGCCTGTCTCTGCAAGAGAGCTGCTCCAGCTGCCCGAGCATCTCTGGGACCTCCTCGGGACCTTGCTGCAGCAGGTCCAGCACCTTCCTGGGTTGGGGTCTCAGGAAACTGAAGTGAAAAGCCTGCATGGATTTGTCTCTCTCAGCTCTGCAGCTTTTGTGGCAACCCTGGGTTGGAATCACTGCCTAGCAGTGACCTTTGCCTCTTCTGAGAACGGAGGTGAAACCATTCAAGTCTGCTGCTGGAGAAGTGAAGCTTTTGGGGCCCCTTTTAATTGAGCTCAGGGAAGGGAGGTCAGAGCTGGGCAGGGTCCCAGGAGCTGGGCAGAGCAGCCCACTGCAAGCCATGGTGCTGCACTGCTCCCTGGCTGGGAGCTGCTCCCAGGTTGGCTATCTCCCTTCTCTGGCAGGGGTTCAAGAGGCTTCCTCTGAACTGAGCTTCAGCCACTCAGAATTTCCCCTGGCAGGGAAATGGTGCTTGAGTTTGTCACTCATGAGCACAACAAGAAGAGACCTTAAGGTCTGGAGGGATTTCCCCTCAGCCAGGCAAGGGTAGGAGGGAGGGGAGGGGAAGCACAGCTGCGGTCAGGGCCCCTCTCTCCTTTCTTCTCACCCCATGGCTGGGCAGGGCCTGGGAATCCTTCGAGGGATGGGCATGTGGGGCAGGGAGGGGCAGGGAGATCTGCCAGGCTTATGAAAGGCTCAGCAAGAGGATGGAGCTTAGAAAGGAATTCTTCACTGTGCTTGGACCCTGCTCTGCTGAGGCCACGGCTCCAGGGTTGTGTTCAGTTTTGGGCACTCAGTGCAAGAGAGATGTGGAGGTGCTGGAGCCAGAGCAGAGGAGGGCAAGGAAGGGCCTGGAGAGTAAATCTGGTGAGGAGAGGCTGAGGGAGCTGGGGCTGGTGAGTGTGAAAGAGAGGAGGCTGAGGGCAGAGCTCATGGCTGGCTGCAGCCACCTGAGAGGAGGCTGTGGAGAGGCTGCTGCTAGGGTCTGCTCACAGGGAACTGGAGACAGAGCAAGAGGGAATGGTCTCAAGCTGCCCCTGGGCAGGTTTAGACTGGACAGCAGGAGCAGTTTTTCCCCAGCCAGAGTGGTCAGGCACTGGGATGAGTTAATAGAAGCAAGAGCAATGTATAGGATGCCTTTCCCTTTTTTCAGAGGAAAGGAATTGGATGTAGAGAGGAGAAGGTAAATCACACCCAAATAAACAGCCTCACTTCCATTTGCAATTAAAAGAGAGAACTTTAAGCATAAATAAAAGGTATTTGAGGTAGGGGAGACACAAATAGGCACAAGGAGGGGAAAAGAAGATACAAAATGCATCTGTACAACCAGATTGATGGCAGCAGGATTGTGCACCTGGTGAGCTGATGGCCCCGTGGAAAAGCAAAGAGCAGCAGGAATAGGGGGGTGGTGCTGGCAGGCAAGTAGGCAGGGCAAGAGAGACCAAACCCGGGGTGCCTCTGTTGTTATAGGGGGCTAGACAGGAGGTGGGAATGGGCTAAGCACTACAGCTGGAGTAAGGCTGGCAGCCAGCCCCGGCCGTGGGAGGAGGCAGGAGGACCTGGGGTCAGGGTCAAGAGCACTCCCCCAGGAGGGTTAACCCTTTACCCATCTCTGCAGAGTGGCCTGTCTCACCCAAAGAGGCTTGCTGAGGGCTGGGGAAAGAGCATTTGCTTGTGCACTGACCTGAGCCATTCAGTGTGGTCAAACCAGCCCCGAGGCCTGGGGAAAGCAAGAGAGCTCCTAGCAGGGTGCCAGGGTAATGCAGCTGGCAGCCCACGCGTGGGGGCATTGGCCTGCCCCAGCACCTGGCGACTGCCTCTTGCCCCCCCTGTCTCTGGCAACCTCTCCTGCCCCTCGGGCCACAATAAATGTTTTCTGCATCCAACTTTTCTCTCTCTTGCTCCTTATTCCAAGTCAGGGAATCGATGCAGGTATAGGAGCCTGGCAGCTGTGGCTGGTCCCTAGCAGGGATGTGCCCCTTGGTGGCTTTGGGCAGCACATCAATAGCTCAAAGCGCTGCTGAGAGCTGCACAGGTTTGGCTCCTCCAAGGCAAACAGCAAGGGTGAAACCATGAGAAAGGAAGAGCAGAGCCTGGCAGCTTTGATGCAAGAAGCTTTTAATGACAGTGAGGAGAGGGAAACTCACTCAGAGACTCCAAGGAGCACAGCAGTGCTCTCCAGTCACATGAATTGGTGGTTTGCTTCCTCCTGGGTCTCCGAGGTTGATCTGCACAAACTCTGAGCAGTTTTGACTGCAGTTTGCCCCAAGCAGTGTGGAAATGTGAGAGGAGAGGAAGTCAGAGGAGGAGTAAAGAGGAGATGTTCCAGAAGGGTTGACTGGGACTCAGCTAAACGATCTTAGAAGTGGAGGTGGAAGGGAAGAGCTCCTTAGCTTGGACCTATCAGGGCTAAAGCTGCTTTGGGCTGCTGCTGCAGGACCTAGCAGGGCCCACAGCTGCCACGGCGGTACCTGCTGAACCGGTAGGAGGAAGGGCTGCAGGAGCCAGAGCCAAAGGATCTGCCGTAGCCATACAGGCCCCTGTAGCCCAGGGAGGAGCCTCCATAGCCATACAGACCCCCATAGCCTAGGGAGGAGCCTCCACAGCTCCCCAGACCCCCATAGCCTAGGGAGGAGCCTCCATAGCCATACAGACCTCCATAGCCCAGGGAGGAGCCTCCATAGCCATACAGACCCCCATAGCCCAGGGAGGAGCCTCCATAGCCATACAGACCCCCATAGCCTCCCAGACCCCCATAGCCCAGGGAGGAGCCCCCATAGCCTCCCAGACCCCCATAGCCCAGGGAGCCTCCAGAAGCCCCAAGGACAGGAGCTCCAGAGGATCCCACCACGGAGCTCTGGGGGAAGGAGCTGAGGATGGGCCCAGGGAAGGTGACCACCACCGGGGGGGGCTGGATCAGGGCGCTGGAGTCAGGGCACTGCCGCACGCAGGGCTCGTTGGCGCTGTCGGCCAGGGGCTGGGGCCGGCTGATGCCGCAGGCAGAGGTGGGGCACAGGTCGTAGCAGGACATCTCGCAGGGTGCAGGGTGGGCTGCAAGACATTGCTGTTAGCAGTCAAGAACACTCAACTGTTAGGTGGGGAAGGAGCAGCCCGGCAGGGGCTCAGGGAGGACCTGGGGAAGCAAAGGAAGCTCCTGCTGCTGTTTTCCCTGAGTCCACTGCCAGACCTTGGCCCTCAGCACCCAACCCTCAAGGAATGAAGCAGTAATGGCACAAGTTGGTGACCCAAACGGCTTTGATTTATCCCCTCCCCTGCAACTGTCTTTAGAGCATCTGGCAGTGGACAAGCGACCAAATATTGGCAGCAGGAAATGATCTCCAGGTCCCTGGCAGCCTGCTGGAGGCTGAGGAGAGCTTGGTCCTGACCTCTGGGCAGCAAGCGCAGAGGAGTTTGACTTACCCAACTCAGCAGGGAGATGGAGAGGAGAGGAGTGGATGGAAAGGCTCAGAGCAAGGAGCTCTTATATAGCCCTGCTGATTGCCTGGGGGGTGTTGGGCATCCTCTGCGTGAGCTCCTAATTAGGGACCAACCCCAAATTGCAGGACATGAAGCTCCTCAAAGTGCTGAAAGTGGCTTTGCCTTGTTGCTGCTGCAACCCACACAGAGCCTGAGCTCCTGCCCCACCTCACAGCTCTTCATCACCTCCAGCCTCATCTGGGGAATTCAGCTTTACCACTGCATGCTGCCCTTGGTGTCGGAGGAGGGAGTGCAGGGAGTTGATTCACTGGGGAGTCCTGCAGAAGCAGGGTGCCATCAGGACAGACCTTCCTTTGGGTGCCACCAGCAGGATACCTGCAGACAAACTGGCACTTCTCTGAGGACCCCTGAGAAGATGGCACTGCCCTGAGGTCCCAAGCAGACAGAGGATAGGACAGGCTGAGGGAGCTGGGCTTGGGCAGCCTGGAGAAGACTCCAGGGAGAGCCTCGAGCTGCCTGCCAGTGCCTGAAGGGATCCTGCAGGAAGGCTGCAGAGAGACTTTGCATGAGGGGGTCTGAGCCAGGCCAAGGGGGAATGGTTTGGAGCTGAGGCAGAGCAGGGTTAGGCTGGAGCTGAGGAAGGAGTTGTGCAGTAGCAGGGTGGGGAGAGCCTGGCACAGGCTGCCCAGGGAGGCTGTGGCTGGCTCCTGCCTGGGGGTGTTCAAGGCCAGGCTGGATGAGGCCCTGAGCAGCTGAGCGTAGCTGAGAGGTGTCCCTGGGCATGGTGAGGTGGTTGGAGGAGATGAGCTCTGAGCCTTTCCATGATTCTCTGTTTTGTGGCTACTGAAAGCCCTGGCACGACCACAGACCTGCCCTGTACCCTGGCACAGCTTCTCCTGGCCCACAGCTGAGGTGCCAAAGGCAGGTTTAGGAGCCCTGTGCTCTGGAAACACAAAACCCTCCCTTTTTGCTGGTCAAGGCAAAGAAGGCCGCAGAAGGGGCCAGCCCCAGGTGGCCTTGCCATGCCCACCTGATGTGATCAGCTCCCCTAATCATGGGGACAGCCAGGAGTGGTTTTGACAGAGCTGTGACACAGAAGCTGCTGATGGATGCTACTGAGGCACTTGAAAATCCCTTGGAATGTCCTTGTAAAACTCTGAGAGGCTTCTGGAGAGCTCTGGATGTGCCTGCAGCTTTGGGCGAGCTCATAATTGGGCAGTAATGTGCGGTCTGGAGACAATCACAGTGGTAATTGTGGTAAACACCATGCTGAGGGAGTGTGGCAGCAGCAGCACAAGCAGAGAGAAGCCTCAGCAGAAGGCAGCCTTGGCCTGTCCCAGTGGATTCCCAAGGCTTAATTGGTCTCTGCTGAAAGCTAATCCGGGGTGGGGGAGCTGCAAGAGACTGGTTGCAAGGTCCTGTTGGGATGGGATGGGAGGGATTGGACTGAAGCTTGAGGGGGGCAAATTGAGACTGGAGGTGAGGAAGAAATTCCTGGCAGTGAGGGTGGAGAGTCTCTGCACAGGTTGCCCAGGGAGGCTGTGGCTGCCCCCTCCCTGGAAGTGTTCAAGGCCAGCTTGGATGGGGCCCTGAGCAGCCTGGGCTGGTGGAAGGTGCCCGTGGCAGGGGGTTGGACCTGGACGAGCTTTAGGGTCCCTTCCAACCCGACCCATGCCACGATTCTGTGGTCTGAGGAGCAAGTTAGAAATCCAAGAGAGCTTCAGAAAGAGGCATCCTGTGACAGCTGTGGAGCCAACTGAGGGCTTTGAGCATTCCCACTGCATTCCCATGGGGACACTGCAGGAGTGTGTTATGGGAGCACTCCTGTGTGCAGGGAAGGGCCATGAGGAGGAGCAGAGGGCTGGAGCTGCTCTGCTCTGAGCAGAGGCTGAGGCAGTTGGGGCTGTGCAGGCTGGAGAGGAGAAGGCTCCCAGGAGACCTCATTGTGACCTTGCAGTGTCTGCAGGGGGCTACAAGAGAGCTGGGGAGGGACTTTTTAGGCTGTCAGGTAGTGATAGGACTGGGGGGGATGGAACCAAGCTGGAAATGAGGAGAGTCAGAGTGGAGGTGAGGAAGAAGTTGTTGAGCAGGAGGATGGTGAGAGCCTGGCAGGGGTTGCCCAGGGAGGTGGTGGAAGCCTCATCCCTGGAGGGGTTTGAGGCCAGGCTGGATGAGGCTGTGGGCAGCCTGCTCTGGTGTGAGGTGTCCCTGCCATGGCAGGGGGTTGGAACTGAACCCCCCTTCCAACCCTGGCTGATGCTATGGCTCTATGATTCTGTGGTTAGGATTTCAGCTGCTCCTGACAACCTGAGCACCTTTTTGAGTGCCAGAAAGTGCCCATAAGGGCTGGAAGACATCTCACAGCAGTTCTCACAGCAATGTCACACAAAGCAGTGAGATAAGGATGGTGAAACTGCAGAGATGACAGAAACTGATGCTCATGGCCTGAGTCATGGCTTTTGGCTGCCAGGGGCATCCGCTTTGCCCAGCACTGCCTCAGGTGACAGAGGCTGGGCTGCTGTCCTGCCCACATGCAGCCCTGGTTGGAGTCAAGCAGCAAACACAAACAGAAAGCTCAAACCCAATTTCATCACGTAGCAGAGTTGTCAATACCCAAAAATGTGCTGCCTCAACTAAGGAGCTCTGCTTCCTGGGCTGAGCCTCAGCCCTCAGGCAGCCCCAGCTGTATAAAAGGTCTCCTCCACTCAGGGCTCTTCCAACCTGCTCTCTCCACTCCTCCTCAGCGCATTGAGTGAGTCTCAATCTGCTTCTTGCAGCTGCTGGCAGAGCTTTGTGCTCTGCAGCTTGACCTGGTGTGGGGGCTGCCACCAAGGACCAATGAGCAGAGCTTTGGTAGGATTTGTCTTCTCACCTAGAGGGGTTGGAGCTGTTGTGAGCAGCTGCTCCTGGCATTCAGGGCTGCTGTTCAATTTCAAAGTCTCTTGATACAGCAGAAAATGAAGTTTAGGCTTTAGGTTGGAAGGGACCTTTTGAGGTCACCCAGCCCAACCCCCCCACAGCCAGCTGGGACATCCCCAACTGGAGCAGGCTGCTCAGAGCCCCAAACAACCTGGCTGGGATGGAGCAGCCATGGAGCATGTCCCACCTCTATGGGCAGCCTGTTCCAGTTTGCCATCAGGTGATGGTCTGGGATGCCTGGGCCCAGCTGGGTTCCTCTGCTCTGTCTCTGTGGGACACTGGAAATGAGTTGGGCAAGTTTGAACCTTCATGGCCGAGGGAAATGCTGAGCTGAGGAGCAGAGCTCCTGTTGGAGGTCCCTGGTTTGGCACCAGTCTTGGTGAAGTTAGGGCACAGCTGGAGTCGATCTCAAAGGTCTCTTCCAACCAAAACCACTCTGTGATTGCCTCCAGTTCACTGCAGACCCCTCCAGGTGCTCTTGCAGACACCAGGCTCTGGCTCAGGGTGAGCAAGACACAGAGGAACTGAGAGGTGTTGGAAATGCTCTGTAAGGAATGCACTGAAGAGGGAGGCTGTGATGGGTTAGGGATTCATGAAAGGGATTCCAGAAGCTTCCAGGTCGAGCCCTGGGTTCTCCGTGTTAATGTGGCCAAGTAGTCTGAGGTGAGGCTTCTTCAGAAGATCTCAGAGGCCAGACTGGTGTTGAGCTGCTCCGAGTATCTCAGAGCCCTGATTCAGTGCTTGAAGCTGGGGATGCTAATCTCTGCAGCTCCCTGTAATGGGCTCAGCAAAGCATTTGCAGAGCACATCTGAGCAGACAAAGGCTTTTAATCCCTACTCTGACAAAGCTCAGCACGAAGGGGATCAGTGGAAGGCAGAGTGATGAAACTCTGCCTAGCAGCACTCTGGGAGCCCCACTCAGCCCCTGCCGAGCCTCTGACTCACCGAAGCTCCTCAGTGATCTGCTTTGCTGTTCTGCTTCAGCGGTGACAGGCAGGGCTGGGCTGGTGCCCTCCAAAGCTCTCCTGCCTGCAGCTTGCTCCTTAGCTTTGGCCTGTGTGTAAACAGTGCCAAACCAACTCTTGCAGCCCACCCTGCACCCTGCGAGGCGTCCTGCTGCGACCTGTGCCCCACCTCTGCCTGCGGCATCAGCCGGCCCCAGCCCCTGGCCGACAGCGCCAACGAGCCCTGCGTGCGGCAGCGCCCTGACTCCAGCGCCCTGATGCAGCACCCTGATGCAGCGCCCTGATACAGTGCCCTGACTCCAGTGCCCTGACTCCAGTGCCCTGATGCAGCGCCCTGACTCCAACGCCCTGACTCCAGCGCCCTGATGCAGCACCCTGATGCAGCGCCCTGACTCCAACGCCCTGACTCCAGTGCCCTGATGCAGCGCCCTGACTCCAGCGCCCTGACTGCAGCGCCCTGATGCAGCACCCTGATGCAGCGCCCTGACTCCAGTGCCCTGACTCCAGCGCCCTGACTCCAGCGCCCTGATGCAGCACCCTGATACAGCGCCCTGACTCCAGTGCCCTGATGCAGCGCCCTGATACGGTGCCCTGACTCCAGTGCCCTGACTCCAGTGCCCTGATGCAGCGCCCTGATGCAGCGCCCTGACTCCAGCGCCCTGATGCAGCGCCCTGATGCAGCGCCCTGATGCAGTGCCCTGATGCAGTGCCCTGATGCAGCGCCCTGACTGCAGCACCCTGATGCAGCACCCTGATGCAGCGCCCTGATGCAGTGCCCTGACTCCAGCATCCTGATCCAGCCCTCCACGCCTGCGTTCACCTTCCCCAAGCCCATCAGGAGCGCCTTCCCGCAGTACAGCCCTGCTGGCTCTGCAGGAGCCCCTGGGATCAGGGGAGGCTATGGTGGCACTTTTGGGGCCTATGGAGGCTATGGAGGCCTTGGTGGCAATGGAGGCTTTGGGGGCTGTGGGGGCTATGGAGGCTGTGGAGGCTTTGGGGGCTACGGCCACAGGGCTGGCGCCAAGGCCACCACTACCTGAACGGCGACTGTGGGCCCTGCTGAGCCCCACACTGCTGCCAGCCACAGATGAAGACCTCCAGAGATGCCCCTGGCATGTCCCGGCTCGACCCCCCAAGGAAGGACCCCCTGCAGCACTGCCCTGCACAAGGGGTCTGCTGCTCGCCTTGGGCCCAGCTCTGCCCTTCCCATCTGCATCTCAGCTTCCCTGCAAGACTTTGCCTCCCGATGCTGGAGGCCTGTCCTGGTGCCTGCTGCCTTGGCACAGCTCCTGCTTGCTGTCCCTCTGCCTGCTGCCAGGACTTGTGACTTGCCCTTGGCCACAGCCCTGCTCTTCTCCCTGCCCCCCGCCCCCTGGAGCTGCAATAAAATCTCTCTTGCATCTTAGTGTTGCCCTCTGGTTTTGCCTGATCCTTCTCCCCTCGCCCTTCTCCCAGACCTCTCCTTCCCCCAGAGCTCCATGGTGGGATCCTCTGGAGCTCCTGTCCTTGGGGCCTCTGGAGGCTCCCTGGGCTATGGGGGTCTGGGAGGCTATGTGGGCTCCTCCCTGGGCTATGAGGGTCTGGGAGGCTTTGGGTGCTCCTCCCTGGGCTACAGGGGCCTGTATGGCTATGGCAGATCCTTTGGCTCTGGCTCCTGCAGCCCTTCCTCCTACCGGTTCAGCAGGTACCGCTGTGGCAGCTGTGGGCCCTGCTAGGTCCTGCAGCAGCAGCCCTTGGCTAAAGCACCTCTGGAAAGCCTCTGACCCACTCCTGATCCTCCACTGAGCTTCTGAGGAAGGGGAAGAGCATCCAAGACTTCCACTCCACACAGTGGAGTTAGAAACAGCTCCATCAGTTGCACTTCTCTTCCCTTCCTCATTTCTTCCATCCCCTCCTCGCCTCTGCCAGCACCCAAATGGTGGACATTGGTCTCTGGGCACTGCCTCCTCCCTGAGACTGTCCCCAGATGGAGCATCCTGCAGGAAGAGCTCTCTGTGAGCCTGCAGGCAGGGACCAGCTGCCTGCCTCTGCCCCACAGCTCTGCCTCTTCCCCACAGCTCTGCCTCCACTGCCCCTCCTCCTGCCCTTGCAATAAAGCAATCCTGAAGCCAACCTCTGCTTCTCTCTGTGTCCTTGCCAGGCCCAGCATGGCCTCAGGGCTCCTTCACCCTGCACTTGGTGCCCACCAGCCATGCCAAGGGCACTGTCTGAGCCCCAGCAGAGCCTGGTTGAGCTGCCTCTGGGGCACCCCACAGCCTTGGCCGTGCACAGTCCTGCTGCTAAGGAAGTTAACTACCCAGACTGTTAAAGCATCCCAGTGAGGAGGGGTGGGAAGGGACCTCTGGAGAGCATCTCCTGCACCCTCAGCTCCAGCAGGACACCCACAGCAGCTTGCCCAGGAACACAGTGCCCAGCTGGGGTTGGAAGCTCTCCAGACAAAGAGACTCCACAACACCTCTGGGCAGCCTACTTCAGGCCTCCAGCACCCTCACCAAACAGCTTTCTCCTGCTCAGCTGCAACCTCTTGGGCTCCACTTTGTGCCCTGTGCCCTTCAACCTGGCCCCTGGGCACCACTGAGCAGAGTCTGGCCCCAGGCTCTTGCCCCCCACCCTTTAGCTATCTGAAGGGTCCTGAGCTGACCTTGTCCACTGCCCCACACCGTTCTGGTGTCAGACTTGCAGCAGTTGGCCCAGGGAGTTCTCACCACCAACTCAGTGCTGAAATTCCTCCTTGTGCCAGCGCTGGAGGTCCCTGAGATGTGCTCAGAGAGAAAGAGCAAAAGGCGTGGCCTGGAGATCCATCAAAGCACAGCCTGGAAAGGAGCAGCAGCAGGGAGGTGAGCAATGGGGCAGGAGGTGAGCAATAATGGGGCAGGAGGCGAGCAATGGGGCAGGAGGCGAGGCTGAGCCACGCACTGGCACTTCCTCCTCTTTCCTTTGGTTGATCTCTGCCTCCTTGCCTCGGGGAGGTTGTGGCTGCGTCTCTAAGCTGGGTCGGGCAGGCGGGGAAGAGCTGACGAAGTGCCCAGGATCTGCCTGTCCCAGCAGGGAACCTTCCCAGGGACAGCTCTGCAGGTCAATCCGCCGCTGGCTGGGCACGGCCAGGTCTGACCCCTGCAGGGCACTTCGGTGTCACCCCCTAGGCAAACAGGACACAGGTCACAAAGTCCTGGAGAGACCTCCAAGGTCACTGAGCCCAGCCGTGCCCTAACTCTGCCAAGCCTGGTGCCCAACCACGGTTCTCGGCACCTCAGCTCCAGGGCTTGCAAACGCCTCCAGGCATGGGGGCTCCACCACCGCCCTGGGCAGCCTGGCTCAGGCCTGGACAACTCTCAAGAGGCAGAAATTGTTCCTAATGGCCAACCTGAACCTCCCCTGGGGCAACCTGAGGCCATTCCCTCTTGTCTGAGCTCCAACTGCCAGCTTCTGCACTGATCACCTCTTAGGAAGTTCCTCAGTACCAGGGTGGGGAGAGTCTGGAGGAGGCTGCCCAGGGAGGCTGTGGCTGCCCCATGCCTGGGGGTGTTCAAGGCCAGGCTGGAGGTGTTCCTGCCCATGGCAGGGGGTTGGAGCAGATGAGCTCTGAGCTCCCTTCCCACCTGAGCCATTCTCTGATCCTCTCCACGAGGCGGCAGCAGGCAGGTGCCAGGGAGCACCCAAGGTGCTGTGTCAGACAAGTGCCCAGCCCAAGATAAGGAGACTGCTGACAGCTCTCAGCACCCAGCTAAGGCCATCGTGGAGCAGTGTCTGGGCTGGGTGCCCACTCAGGCTGAGTTCACAGCTCACGTCAGGAGTGCCTGGAGCCACCTCTGCTGCCAGTGCCTGGCATTCCACGGGAGCTGCAGGAGCAAAGGGATTGGGCACTCAGGTTCCTCAGGCCGAGGTTCTCTAAACGCCTGAGTCCCCCTGGACTCTTCTCCTCTTCAGGCTGAACAACCTCAGCTCCTCAGCCTGGCAGCACAGCAGAGTGCTCAGTGGGAGCCTCGGCAGCTGGAGCCAGCACAAGAAGAAAGGACCTCAGCTTACCCCAGAAGAGGTTCAGAGACAGCCCTGCCAAAAGGACCCAGGTTCAAATCAGGAGAAAATGAGGCAAAAAGTGGATGCAGAAACAATTTAATATGCCCAGAGGGACAGAGAAAACTCAGAGAGACAGTGCACACCAGAGAGGCACCCTGGATGGCAGGGGTTGGGGCAGGCGGAGAGACCTTCTCCAGAGCATCTCCTCTGGCTGCAGTGCCCTCTGGAGATGCTTGGGGCCGGTGTGAGCCTAGCAGGGCCCGCAGGTGTCCCAGAGCTTCCTGGTGTAGCGAGGCAGCAGGCAGGGGCTGCAGGCAGGAGCAGCTCTGGGGAAGGTGCAGAGCCCCCCCGAGCCCTGGGTGGCGCCGGCGCCGTAGAGGCCTCCCAGCCCCAGGGAGCCGCCAAAGGCAGGAGCTCCGGAGGAGCCAACCACGGCCTGCTGGGGGAAGGAGCTGAGGATGGGGCCGGGGAAGGTGACGACGACGGGGGGCGGCTGGATGAAGGCCGTGGAGTCGGGGCACTGGCGGGCACACAGCTCGTTGCAGCTCTCGGCGATGGGCTGGGGCACGGCCACGCTGGCTCGGGGCGGGCACAGCTCGGCCTTGGGCGGGCACAGGTCGTAGCAGGACATCTTTGGTCGGGATGCAAGGGAGCTCTGCAAGAGGGCACAGGTGGCAGGTCAGCAGCAGAGCGCAGTGCCCCGGGCAGAGGGGCAGGGGCTGCCGCAGGGCGCAGCAGCAGCAGCAGCAGCAGCAGCACTGCCACACTTACCCTGTTCCCCGAGGAGAAGGTGGCCAGAGCAGGGGATGGCACAGGCTGGCACTGGCACAGCTTTTATAGGGGCTGTGCTGCTGCTCAGCACCAGCTGTGCCAATGGGAGGAGAGGCCACTCCCTGCCGCCAAGGAGGACAGGGCTGTGTGGATCCTGCCCCTCTGCCTGAGTCAGCCTCCCCTCCCCACACCAGCACATTCCTCTGCCTCCATTTCCTCCCCTTCCTGGTTCTTGGGGATGCTTCAGCAGAGCAATGACAGAGCCTGCACCGATAGGGCTGGAAGGGACCTCTGGGCATCAGCAGAGCAGAGTCAGCCAGAGGAGTCAGCGTGGGTCAGCCAGGTGGAGCTGGATGCAGACAAGCAGGTGTGGAGGCTGTCCCCACAGCCAGCTCCTGGCCAAGGCCTTGCTCTCAGCCTGCCCTGCGCTCTGTTCGGAGAGCCACAGTGAGCAGGGGGGGCTGGAATGGCTCCAGAGATGGAGGCTCTGTCACCCCTCTGGGCAGGCCCTTCCAGTGCCGTCACCCTGAGAGCCAGTGAGTTCCTCCTCATGGTTCGATGAAATATCTCATGTTGCCGCTTGTGCTTTTGCCTCTTGTCCTGTCTGTGGGCATCACTGCCACAGCCTGCCCCCCCCTCCTGAGCCCTTCCTCTGAAGCGTTTCCAGGCACTAAGCAGGTCCCCACTCAGTCTTCTCCTGCCGGCCAGTTCAGCCCCAGGCCCCTCACTCTTCCTCCCTAGCACAGATGCTGCACTCCCCCCATGGCCTCTGCAGGCCTTAGCTCTGTCCTCCCATGGCAGGGGCTGTGTGAAGCGTGGGCAAGTGTGCTCCCATCTGCCTGCAGCTCAGGGCAGAGCAGGAGAGGTTTTTCTCCCCCAGCCTTGCAAAGGTCAATGTCCAAAGACTGCAGGCAGAGGGGGGATGGTTCCCTGGGCTGGGAGATGCTCCCCAAGGCCCCGGCCAAGAGCTGTGGCACACAGCAGCTGCTGCAGGCACCTTGGTGCCGCTGCTGCCCGCTGGCAGACACCGAGCAGGAAAAGCCAGCAGGGCCCCTGTGAGGCATGAGGTGGCAGCTGGCAGGAGCCCCAGCGGGGTGACTGCAGGGGCTGATGGAGCAGCTTGGGGCTGGGCAGGCAGCACTGTCAGCAGCACAGCCCCGTGCCAGGCAGGGAGGGGGCATGGGCACGGCCAGCAAGAGCCACCTGCCCCCAGCCTGCCAGCCCCACCCCGTGCTGGCCACCACAGCATAAAAGCTCTGCCCTGGCAGGGCACTGCCATCCACTGCTCCTGCCTCGCTCCGCTCGCCTCAAGCCCAGGTGGGTGCCTGTGGGGCTCCCTGTGCTGTGGCAGGGGCCAGCGTGAGGCCTCCGTGGCCAGGAGGGCTCTGGCAGCAGCTGGCACGCTGGCAGCAGGCTTGGGCAGCCAGGGCTGGGGGAGCCTGGGCAGGAGCAGGCAGGAGCCCAGGGCTGGGCCGCTGCAAGCCAGGCCCTGCACAGGCTCTGGGGAGGGCTCTGTGTGCCCTGGCTGTGCGGAGAGAGGGCACGGGGAGGGTGCTGGGAGCAGGGCACTCAGGGGGCTGTGTGGACGAGGGGCAGCGTTGGGCACTGCGGGCAGGGGGTGGCCCTGGGCTCTGCTGACTGCTCTCCTTGTTTCTGCGTGCCTCAGGCTCGGCTCTCGGCCACAAAGATGTCCTGCTACGACCTGTGCCCGCCCAAGGCCGAGCTGTGCCCGCCCCGAGCCAGCGTGGCCGTGCCCCAGCCCATCGCCGAGAGCTGCAACGAGCTGTGTGCCCGCCAGTGCCCCGACTCCACGGCCTTCATCCAGCCGCCCCCCGTCGTCGTCACCTTCCCCGGCCCCATCCTCAGCTCCTTCCCCCAGCAGGCCGTGGTTGGCTCCTCCGGAGCTCCTGCCTTTGGCGGCTCCCTGGGGCTGGGAGGCCTCTACGGCGCCGGCGCCACCCAGGGCTCGGGGGGGCTCTGCACCTTCCCCAGAGCTGCTCCTGCCTGCAGCCCCTGCCTGCTGCCTCGCTACACCAGGAAGCTCTGGGACACCTGCGGGCCCTGCTAGGCTCAGCCCCAGCAGCCTCAGCTCCACGGGCACCTCTCACATGAGCCCTTCAGCTCCTTCCTCCTCTCCTGCTCCTGCCTCCTGACCGCAGGCTCCACTCGCCTATGGCTCCTCTGGCCACTCGCTTGTCTCTGCAGCAGCCACAGCCGACACAAGCCTGCAGGAGGAAGAGCTCTCTGCGAGCCTGCAGGCAGGGGCCAGCTGCCTGCCTCTGTCCCACAGCTCTGCCTCCACTGCCCCTCCTCCTGCCCCTGCAATAAAGCAATCCTGCAGCCGACCTCTGCCTCTCTCCTTGTCCTTGCCAGGCCCAGCATGGCCTCAGGGCTCCTTCACCCTGCACTTGGTGCCCACCAGCTGTGCCAAAGCACTGTCTGAGCCTCAGCAGAGCCTGGTTGAGCTGCCTCTGGGGCACCTCACAGCCCTGACACCTGTGCCCACACACTCTTGTGCCCCTCAGCCCCAAGAGCCCTGCCCACATCTGCTCAGCTGCTCAGCCAGGGCCAGCAGCTGCCACGGCTCGCGGCCCTCTGTGCTTCCTCTGTGCTGCTGAACACCCCCCAGTGATCCTGAATGGGAGGCGTCATCTTCACCTGCTCTACCTCTTTTCCATTCCCTTTTGCCTTCCTCTTCTTGTCCTGCTCCATTATCTTTCATCTCTTTTCTCATCCTTCTTCCTCTTCTGCTTCCCTTTATTTTCTCCCCTTTTTATCTGCATTTTTTCCTCCTTCTACCCTTTTCCATTTCCTCTCATTTTCATCTCCACCTTAATCCTCTCTTTGCCTTTCATCTTCAATCTCCTCTTCTACCTCATTGCATCCTTCCCTTCCTCTTCTCCATTATTTCCGATTTCATTTTCCCTTCCTCTTTCTCTTTCTCTTTCTCTTTCTCTTTCTCTTTCTCTTTCTCTTTCTCTTTCTCTTTCTCTTTCTCTTTCTCTTTCTCTTTCTCTTTCTCTTTCTCTTTCTTTCTCTTTCTCTTTCTCTTTCCCTTTCCCTTTCCCTTTCCCTTTCCCTTTCCCTTTCTCTTTCTCTCCTTCCTCCTTTTCCACCTCCATTTTATTTTCTTTGCCCCTTCTCATTTGATTTCCCCTTCCTACTGTTATTTGCCTTTCCCTCTATCCACTCCCTTCACAGGATCACAGATGTTGGAAGTTGGAAAGAACCCAAAGACATCGTTGAGTCCAACCCCAAAGAGATCATTGAGTCCAATCCAGGCTAGCTCAGGGCACACAGGAACACATCCAGACAAGCCTGGGAAGGCTCCAGAGAAGGAGACTCCACAACCCCTCTGGGCAGCCTGTGCCAGGCTCTGGGACCCCTAAAGGAAAGAAATTCCCTCTTCTGTTGAGTTGGAACCTCCTGAGCTGCAGCATCCATCAGCTGCTCCTTGTGCTGAGCTGCAGCTTCCATCCACTGCTCCTTGTTCTATCCCAAGGAGCAGTGACCAGAGCCTGTCCCCTGCTCCTGACCCCAGAGCCTGTCCCCCTCCTGACCCCCAGCCCTCAGATAGTTATAAATATTTATTCGATCCTCTCTCAGTTCTCCTCTTCAGACTCTCAGCCCCAGGTCCCTCAGCCTCTCCTCACCAGGCAGTTCCAGTCCCCTCATCATCCTCACAGCCCTCCCTTGGACTCTCTCCAGCAGTTGCTGTCCCTTTTCAACTGGGGAGCCCCAAACTGAAGGCAGAAGTAAATATTGTTCACTTGTCACAGAACCACAGAATGAACCAGGTTGGAAAAGGCCTTTGAGTCCAACCTATCCCCTAAGCCCTTCTAATGAAACCGCCTGAAGCTCCTCATGGCCAGCAGGAACAGTAGCAGGTCCCCAAGGCTCTCCCCGAGGATTGACCTCCCTCTCCCCTCAGCACCTGCGTGACCTTGGCTGCAATCTCTGCAGCACCTGCAGAGCTGCGCTGGGCAGAGCATGGCAGCTGGCAGCTGGCAGAGCCGGGGCTGCTCCCCCTGTGCTAGGCACAGCAGGCCAAGGAGTTCAGCCAGAGCCTGGACAGCTCTCGGGCCTTGGCACAGCTCCTGCAAGCTCTCTCTCCTCTGCCTGCTGCCTGCTGCCTGCTGCCTGCACCCTCCCCTCCCAACACCACCCACCCTCACCTGGGCAGCCCTGCCAGGCTCCTATGCCTGCATCGATTCCCTGACTTGGAATAAGGAGCAAGAGAGAGAAAAGTTGGATGCAGGAAACATTTATTGTGGCCCGAGGGGCAGGAGAGGTTGGCAGAGATGGGGGGGGGCAAGAAGCAGTCACCAGGTGCTGGGGCAGGCAGGGAGCTGTTGCCCAGCTCATGGCCTGTAGCTGCAGAGGTTTCCTTGGTGCAGCAGTGCCGATGGTGAGGCTGGGGGCAGGGCCCGGGGCCGGTGTGAGCCTAGCAGGGCCCGCAGGTGTCCCAGAGCTTCCTGGTGTAGCGAGGCAGCAGGCAGGGGCTGCAGGCAGGAGCAGCTCTGGGGAAGGTGCAGAGCCCCCCCGAGCCCTGGGTGGCGCCGGCGCCGTAGAGGCCTCCCAGCCCCAGGGAGCCGCCAAAGGCAGGAGCTCCGGAGGAGCCAACCACGGCCTGCTGGGGGAAGGAGCTGAGGATGGGGCCGGGGAAGGTGACGACGACGGGGGGCGGCTGGATGAAGGCCGTGGAGTCGGGGCACTGGCGGGCACACAGCTCGTTGCAGCTCTCGGCGATGGGCTGGGGCACGGCCACGCTGGCTCGGGGCGGGCACAGCTCGGCCTTGGGCGGGCACAGGTCGTAGCAGGACATCTTTGGTCGGGATGCAAGGGAGCTCTGCAAGAGGGCACAGGTGGCAGGTCAGCAGCAGAGCGCAGTGCCCCGGGCAGAGGGGCAGGGGCTGCCGCAGGGCGCAGCAGCAGCAGCAGCAGCAGCAGCACTGCCACACTTACCCTGTTCCCCGAGGAGAAGGTGGCCAGAGCAGGGGATGGCACAGGCTGGCACTGGCACAGCTTTTATAGGGGCTGTGCTGCTGCTCAGCACCAGCTGTGCCAATGGGAGGAGAGGCCACTCCCTGCCGCCAAGGAGGACAGGGCTGTGTGGATCCTGCCCCTCTGCCTGAGTCAGCCTCCCCTCCCCACACCAGCACATTCCTCTGCCTCCATTTCCTCCCCTTCCTGGTTCTTGGGGATGCTTCAGCAGAGCAATGACAGAGCCTGCACCGATAGGGCTGGAAGGGACCTCTGGGCATCAGCAGAGCAGAGTCAGCCAGAGGAGTCAGCGTGGGTCAGCCAGGTGGAGCTGGATGCAGACAAGCAGGTGTGGAGGCTGTCCCCACAGCCAGCTCCTGGCCAAGGCCTTGCTCTCAGCCTGCCCTGCGCTCTGTTCGGAGAGCCACAGTGAGCAGGGGGGGCTGGAATGGCTCCAGAGATGGAGGCTCTGTCACCCCTCTGGGCAGGCCCTTCCAGTGCCGTCACCCTGAGAGCCAGTGAGTTCCTCCTCATGGTTCGATGAAATATCTCATGTTGCCGCTTGTGCTTTTGCCTCTTGTCCTGTCTGTGGGCATCACTGCCACAGCCTGCCCCCCCCTCCTGAGCCCTTCCTCTGAAGCGTTTCCAGGCACTAAGCAGGTCCCCACTCAGTCTTCTCCTGCCGGCCAGTTCAGCCCCAGGCCCCTCACTCTTCCTCCCTAGCACAGATGCTGCACTCCCCCCATGGCCTCTGCAGGCCTTAGCTCTGTCCTCCCATGGCAGGGGCTGTGTGAAGCGTGGGCAAGTGTGCTCCCATCTGCCTGCAGCTCAGGGCAGAGCAGGAGAGGTTTTTCTCCCCCAGCCTTGCAAAGGTCAATGTCCAAAGACTGCAGGCAGAGGGGGGATGGTTCCCTGGGCTGGGAGATGCTCCCCAAGGCCCCGGCCAAGAGCTGTGGCACACAGCAGCTGCTGCAGGCACCTTGGTGCCGCTGCTGCCCGCTGGCAGACACCGAGCAGGAAAAGCCAGCAGGGCCCCTGTGAGGCATGAGGTGGCAGCTGGCAGGAGCCCCAGCGGGGTGACTGCAGGGGCTGATGGAGCAGCTTGGGGCTGGGCAGGCAGCACTGTCAGCAGCACAGCCCCGTGCCAGGCAGGGAGGGGGCATGGGCACGGCCAGCAAGAGCCACCTGCCCCCAGCCTGCCAGCCCCACCCCGTGCTGGCCACCACAGCATAAAAGCTCTGCCCTGGCAGGGCACTGCCATCCACTGCTCCTGCCTCGCTCCGCTCGCCTCAAGCCCAGGTGGGTGCCTGTGGGGCTCCCTGTGCTGTGGCAGGGGCCAGCGTGAGGCCTCCGTGGCCAGGAGGGCTCTGGCAGCAGCTGGCACGCTGGCAGCAGGCTTGGGCAGCCAGGGCTGGGGGAGCCTGGGCAGGAGCAGGCAGGAGCCCAGGGCTGGGCCGCTGCAAGCCAGGCCCTGCACAGGCTCTGGGGAGGGCTCTGTGTGCCCTGGCTGTGCGGAGAGAGGGCACGGGGAGGGTGCTGGGAGCAGGGCACTCAGGGGGCTGTGTGGACGAGGGGCAGCGTTGGGCACTGCGGGCAGGGGGTGGCCCTGGGCTCTGCTGACTGCTCTCCTTGTTTCTGCGTGCCTCAGGCTCGGCTCTCGGCCACAAAGATGTCCTGCTACGACCTGTGCCCGCCCAAGGCCGAGCTGTGCCCGCCCCGAGCCAGCGTGGCCGTGCCCCAGCCCATCGCCGAGAGCTGCAACGAGCTGTGTGCCCGCCAGTGCCCCGACTCCACGGCCTTCATCCAGCCGCCCCCCGTCGTCGTCACCTTCCCCGGCCCCATCCTCAGCTCCTTCCCCCAGCAGGCCGTGGTTGGCTCCTCCGGAGCTCCTGCCTTTGGCGGCTCCCTGGGGCTGGGAGGCCTCTACGGCGCCGGCGCCACCCAGGGCTCGGGGGGGCTCTGCACCTTCCCCAGAGCTGCTCCTGCCTGCAGCCCCTGCCTGCTGCCTCGCTACACCAGGAAGCTCTGGGACACCTGCGGGCCCTGCTAGGCTCAGCCCCAGCAGCCTCAGCTCCACGGGCACCTCTCACATGAGCCCTTCAGCTCCTTCCTCCTCTCCTGCTCCTGCCTCCTGACCGCAGGCTCCACTCGCCTATGGCTCCTCTGGCCACTCGCTTGTCTCTGCAGCAGCCACAGCCGACACAAGCCTGCAGGAGGAAGAGCTCTCTGCGAGCCTGCAGGCAGGGGCCAGCTGCCTGCCTCTGTCCCACAGCTCTGCCTCCACTGCCCCTCCTCCTGCCCCTGCAATAAAGCAATCCTGCAGCCGACCTCTGCCTCTCTCCTTGTCCTTGCCAGGCCCAGCATGGCCTCAGGGCTCCTTCACCCTGCACTTGGTGCCCACCAGCTGTGCCAAAGCACTGTCTGAGCCTCAGCAGAGCCTGGTTGAGCTGCCTCTGGGGCACCTCACAGCCCTGACACCTGTGCCCACACACTCTTGTGCCCCTCAGCCCCAAGAGCCCTGCCCACATCTGCTCAGCTGCTCAGCCAGGGCCAGCAGCTGCCACGGCTCGCGGCCCTCTGTGCTTCCTCTGTGCTGCTGAACACCCCCCAGTGATCCTGAATGGGAGGCGTCATCTTCACCTGCTCTACCTCTTTTCCATTCCCTTTTGCCTTCCTCTTCTTGTCCTGCTCCATTATCTTTCATCTCTTTTCTCATCCTTCTTCCTCTTCTGCTTCCCTTTATTTTCTCCCCTTTTTATCTGCATTTTTTCCTCCTTCTACCCTTTTCCATTTCCTCTCATTTTCATCTCCACCTTAATCCTCTCTTTGCCTTTCATCTTCAATCTCCTCTTCTACCTCATTGCATCCTTCCCTTCCTCTTCTCCATTATTTCCGATTTCATTTTCATTTTCCCTTCGTCTTTCTCTTTCTCTTTGTGTTTGTCTTTCTCTTTCTCTTTCTCTTTCTCTTTCTCTTTCTCGTTCTCTTTCTCTCTCTTTCTCTTTCTCTTTCTCTTTCCCTTTCCCTTTCCCTTTCCCTTTCCCTTTCCCTTTCCCTTTCTCTTTCTCTCCTTCCTCCTTTTCCACCTCCATTTTATTTTCTTTGCCCCTTCTCATTTGATTTCCCCTTCCTACTGTTATTTGCCTTTCCCTCTATCCACTCCCTTCACAGGATCACAGATGTTGGAAGTTGGAAAGAACCCAAAGACATCGTTGAGTCCAACCCCAAAGAGATCATTGAGTCCAATCCAGGCTAGCTCAGGGCACACAGGAACACATCCAGACAAGCCTGGGAAGGCTCCAGAGAAGGAGACTCCACAACCCCTCTGGGCAGCCTGTGCCAGGCTCTGGGACCCCTAAAGGAAAGAAATTCCCTCTTCTGTTGAGTTGGAACCTCCTGAGCTGCAGCATCCATCAGCTGCTCCTTGTGCTGAGCTGCAGCTTCCATCCACTGCTCCTTGTTCTATCCCAAGGAGCAGTGACCAGAGCCTGTCCCCTGCTCCTGACCCCAGAGCCTGTCCCCCTCCTGACCCCCAGCCCTCAGATAGTTATAAATATTTATTCGATCCTCTCTCAGTTCTCCTCTTCAGACTCTCAGCCCCAGGTCCCTCAGCCTCTCCTCACCAGGCAGTTCCAGTCCCCTCATCATCCTCACAGCCCTCCCTTGGACTCTCTCCAGCAGTTGCTGTCCCTTTTCAACTGGGGAGCCCCAAACTGAAGGCAGAAGTAAATATTGTTCACTTGTCACAGAACCACAGAATGAACCAGGTTGGAAAAGGCCTTTGAGTCCAACCTATCCCCTAAGCCCTTCTAATGAAACCGCCTGAAGCTCCTCATGGCCAGCAGGAACAGTAGCAGGTCCCCAAGGCTCTCCCCGAGGATTGACCTCCCTCTCCCCTCAGCACCTGCGTGACCTTGGCTGCAATCTCTGCAGCACCTGCAGAGCTGCGCTGGGCAGAGCATGGCAGCTGGCAGCTGGCAGAGCCGGGGCTGCTCCCCCTGTGCTAGGCACAGCAGGCCAAGGAGTTCAGCCAGAGCCTGGACAGCTCTCGGGCCTTGGCACAGCTCCTGCAAGCTCTCTCTCCTCTGCCTGCTGCCTGCTGCCTGCTGCCTGCACCCTCCCCTCCCAACACCACCCACCCTCACCTGGGCAGCCCTGCCAGGCTCCTATGCCTGCATCGATTCCCTGACTTGGAATAAGGAGCAAGAGAGAGAAAAGTTGGATGCAGGAAACATTTATTGTGGCCCGAGGGGCAGGAGAGGTTGGCAGAGATGGGGGGGGGCAAGAAGCAGTCACCAGGTGCTGGGGCAGGCAGGGAGCTGTTGCCCAGCTCATGGCCTGTAGCTGCAGAGGTTTCCTTGGTGCAGCAGTGCCGATGGTGAGGCTGGGGGCAGGGCCCGGGGCCGGTGTGAGCCTAGCAGGGCCCGCAGGTGTCCCAGAGCTTCCTGGTGTAGCGAGGCAGCAGGCAGGGGCTGCAGGCAGGAGCAGCTCTGGGGAAGGTGCAGAGCCCCCCCGAGCCCTGGGTGGCGCCGGCGCCGTAGAGGCCTCCCAGCCCCAGGGAGCCGCCAAAGGCAGGAGCTCCGGAGGAGCCAACCACGGCCTGCTGGGGGAAGGAGCTGAGGATGGGGCCGGGGAAGGTGACGACGACGGGGGGCGGCTGGATGAAGGCCGTGGAGTCGGGGCACTGGCGGGCACACAGCTCGTTGCAGCTCTCGGCGATGGGCTGGGGCACGGCCACGCTGGCTCGGGGCGGGCACAGCTCGGCCTTGGGCGGGCACAGGTCGTAGCAGGACATCTTTGGTCGGGATGCAAGGGAGCTCTGCAAGAGGGCACAGGTGGCAGGTCAGCAGCAGAGCGCAGTGCCCCGGGCAGAGGGGCAGGGGCTGCCGCAGGGCGCAGCAGCAGCAGCAGCAGCAGCAGCACTGCCACACTTACCCTGTTCCCCGAGGAGAAGGTGGCCAGAGCAGGGGATGGCACAGGCTGGCACTGGCACAGCTTTTATAGGGGCTGTGCTGCTGCTCAGCACCAGCTGTGCCAATGGGAGGAGAGGCCACTCCCTGCCGCCAAGGAGGACAGGGCTGTGTGGATCCTGCCCCTCTGCCTGAGTCAGCCTCCCCTCCCCACACCAGCACATTCCTCTGCCTCCATTTCCTCCCCTTCCTGGTTCTTGGGGATGCTTCAGCAGAGCAATGACAGAGCCTGCACCGATAGGGCTGGAAGGGACCTCTGGGCATCAGCAGAGCAGAGTCAGCCAGAGGAGTCAGCGTGGGTCAGCCAGGTGGAGCTGGATGCAGACAAGCAGGTGTGGAGGCTGTCCCCACAGCCAGCTCCTGGCCAAGGCCTTGCTCTCAGCCTGCCCTGCGCTCTGTTCGGAGAGCCACAGTGAGCAGGGGGGGCTGGAATGGCTCCAGAGATGGAGGCTCTGTCACCCCTCTGGGCAGGCCCTTCCAGTGCCGTCACCCTGAGAGCCAGTGAGTTCCTCCTCATGGTTCGATGAAATATCTCATGTTGCCGCTTGTGCTTTTGCCTCTTGTCCTGTCTGTGGGCATCACTGCCACAGCCTGCCCCCCCCTCCTGAGCCCTTCCTCTGAAGCGTTTCCAGGCACTAAGCAGGTCCCCACTCAGTCTTCTCCTGCCGGCCAGTTCAGCCCCAGGCCCCTCACTCTTCCTCCCTAGCACAGATGCTGCACTCCCCCCATGGCCTCTGCAGGCCTTAGCTCTGTCCTCCCATGGCAGGGGCTGTGTGAAGCGTGGGCAAGTGTGCTCCCATCTGCCTGCAGCTCAGGGCAGAGCAGGAGAGGTTTTTCTCCCCCAGCCTTGCAAAGGTCAATGTCCAAAGACTGCAGGCAGAGGGGGGATGGTTCCCTGGGCTGGGAGATGCTCCCCAAGGCCCCGGCCAAGAGCTGTGGCACACAGCAGCTGCTGCAGGCACCTTGGTGCCGCTGCTGCCCGCTGGCAGACACCGAGCAGGAAAAGCCAGCAGGGCCCCTGTGAGGCATGAGGTGGCAGCTGGCAGGAGCCCCAGCGGGGTGACTGCAGGGGCTGATGGAGCAGCTTGGGGCTGGGCAGGCAGCACTGTCAGCAGCACAGCCCCGTGCCAGGCAGGGAGGGGGCATGGGCACGGCCAGCAAGAGCCACCTGCCCCCAGCCTGCCAGCCCCACCCCGTGCTGGCCACCACAGCATAAAAGCTCTGCCCTGGCAGGGCACTGCCATCCACTGCTCCTGCCTCGCTCCGCTCGCCTCAAGCCCAGGTGGGTGCCTGTGGGGCTCCCTGTGCTGTGGCAGGGGCCAGCGTGAGGCCTCCGTGGCCAGGAGGGCTCTGGCAGCAGCTGGCACGCTGGCAGCAGGCTTGGGCAGCCAGGGCTGGGGGAGCCTGGGCAGGAGCAGGCAGGAGCCCAGGGCTGGGCCGCTGCAAGCCAGGCCCTGCACAGGCTCTGGGGAGGGCTCTGTGTGCCCTGGCTGTGCGGAGAGAGGGCACGGGGAGGGTGCTGGGAGCAGGGCACTCAGGGGGCTGTGTGGACGAGGGGCAGCGTTGGGCACTGCGGGCAGGGGGTGGCCCTGGGCTCTGCTGACTGCTCTCCTTGTTTCTGCGTGCCTCAGGCTCGGCTCTCGGCCACAAAGATGTCCTGCTACGACCTGTGCCCGCCCAAGGCCGAGCTGTGCCCGCCCCGAGCCAGCGTGGCCGTGCCCCAGCCCATCGCCGAGAGCTGCAACGAGCTGTGTGCCCGCCAGTGCCCCGACTCCACGGCCTTCATCCAGCCGCCCCCCGTCGTCGTCACCTTCCCCGGCCCCATCCTCAGCTCCTTCCCCCAGCAGGCCGTGGTTGGCTCCTCCGGAGCTCCTGCCTTTGGCGGCTCCCTGGGGCTGGGAGGCCTCTACGGCGCCGGCGCCACCCAGGGCTCGGGGGGGCTCTGCACCTTCCCCAGAGCTGCTCCTGCCTGCAGCCCCTGCCTGCTGCCTCGCTACACCAGGAAGCTCTGGGACACCTGCGGGCCCTGCTAGGCTCACACCGGCCCCAGACCCTGCCCCCAGCCTCACCATCGGCACTGCTGCACCAAGGAAACCTCTGCAGCTACAGGCCATGAGCTGGGCAACAGCTCCCTGCCTGCCCCAGCACCTGGTGACTGCTTCTTGCCCCCCCCATCTCTGCCAACCTCTCCTGCCCCTCGGGCCACAATAAATGTTTCCTGCATCCAACTTTTCTCTCTCTTGCTCCTTATTCCAAGTCAGGGAATCGATGCAGGCATAGGAGCCTGGCAGCTGTGGCTGGTCCCTAGCAGGGGCAGGGCTGCCCAGGTGAGGGTGGGTGGTGTTGGGAGGGGAGGGTGCAGGCAGCAGGCAGCAGGCAGCAGGCAGAGGAGAGAGAGCTTGCAGGAGCTGTGCCAAGGCCCGAGAGCTGTCCAGGCTCTGGCTGAACTCCTCCTTGGCCTGCTGTGCCTAGCACAGGGGGAGCAGCCCCGGCTCTGCCAGCTGCCAGCTGCCATGCTCTGCCCAGCGCAGCTCTGCAGGTGCTGCAGAGATTGCAGCCAAGGTCACGCAGGTGCTGAGGGGAGAGGGAGGTCAATCCTCGGGGAGAGCCTTGGGGACCTGCTACTGTTCCTGCTGGCCATGAGGAGCTTCAGGCGGTTTCATTAGAAGGGCTTAGGGGATAGGTTGGACTCAAAGGCCTTTTCCAACCTGGTTCATTCTGTGGTTCTGTGACAAGTGAACAATATTTACTTCTGCCTTCAGTTTGGGGCTCCCCAGTTGAAAAGGGACAGCAACTGCTGGAGAGAGTCCAAGGGAGGGCTGTGAGGATGATGAGGGGACTGGAACTGCCTGGTGAGGAGAGGCTGAGGGACCTGGGGCTGAGAGTCTGAAGAGGAGAACTGAGAGAGGATCGAATAAATATTTATAACTATCTGAGG
Organism: Pogoniulus pusillus; assembly: GCF_015220805.1. NCBI lineage: Eukaryota > Metazoa > Chordata > Aves > Piciformes > Lybiidae > Pogoniulus > Pogoniulus pusillus. The sequence goes on along the minus strand of NC_087282.1, from coordinate 23,684,031 downwards.
GCTGGGGGTCAGGAGGGGGACAGGCTCTGGGGTCAGGAGCAGGGGACAGGCTCTGGTCACTGCTCCTTGGGATAGAACAAGGAGCAGTGGATGGAAGCTGCAGCTCAGCACAAGGAGCAGCTGATGGATGCTGCAGCTCAGGAGGTTCCAACTCAACAGAAGAGGGAATTTCTTTCCTTTAGGGGTCCCAGAGCCTGGCACAGGCTGCCCAGAGGGGTTGTGGAGTCTCCTTCTCTGGAGCCTTCCCAGGCTTGTCTGGATGTGTTCCTGTGTGCCCTGAGCTAGCCTGGATTGGACTCAATGATCTCTTTGGGGTTGGACTCAACGATGTCTTTGGGTTCTTTCCAACTTCCAACATCTGTGATCCTGTGAAGGGAGTGGATAGAGGGAAAGGCAAATAACAGTAGGAAGGGGAAATCAAATGAGAAGGGGCAAAGAAAATAAAATGGAGGTGGAAAAGGAGGAAGGAGAGAAAGAGAAAGGGAAAGGGAAAGAGAAAGAGAAAGAGAAAGAGAAAGAGAAAGAAAGAGAAAGAGAAAGAGAAAGAGAAAGAGAAAGAGAAAGAGAAAGAGAAAGAGAAAGAGAAAGAGAAAGAGGAAGGGAAAATGAAATCGGAAATAATGGAGAAGAGGAAGGGAAGGATGCAATGAGGTAGAAGAGGAGATTGAAGATGAAAGGCAAAGAGAGGATTAAGGTGGAGATGAAAATGAGAGGAAATGGAAAAGGGTAGAAGGAGGAAAAAATGCAGATAAAAAGGGGAGAAAATAAAGGGAAGCAGAAGAGGAAGAAGGATGAGAAAAGAGATGAAAGATAATGGAGCAGGACAAGAAGAGGAAGGCAAAAGGGAATGGAAAAGAGGTAGAGCAGGTGAAGATGACGCCTCCCATTCAGGATCACTGGGGGGTGTTCAGCAGCACAGAGGAAGCACAGAGGGCCGCGAGCCGTGGCAGCTGCTGGCCCTGGCTGAGCAGCTGAGCAGATGTGGGCAGGGCCCTTGGGGCTGAGGGGCACAAGAGTGTGTGGGCACAGGTGTCAGGGCTGTGAGGTGCCCCAGAGGCAGCTCAACCAGGCTCTGCTGAGGCTCAGACAGTGCTTTGGCACAGCTGGTGGGCACCAAGTGCAGGGTGAAGGAGCCCTGAGGCCATGCTGGGCCTGGCAAGGACAAGGAGAGAGGCAGAGGTCGGCTGCAGGATTGCTTTATTGCAGGGGCAGGAGGAGGGGCAGTGGAGGCAGAGCTGTGGGACAGAGGCAGGCAGCTGGCCCCTGCCTGCAGGCTCGCAGAGAGCTCTTCCTCCTGCAGGCTTGTGTCGGCTGTGGCTGCTGCAGAGACAAGCGAGTGGCCAGAGGAGCCATAGGCGAGTGGAGCCTGCGGTCAGGAGGCAGGAGCAGGAGAGGAGGAAGGAGCTGAAGGGCTCATGTGAGAGGTGCCCGTGGAGCTGAGGCTGCTGGGGCTGAGCCTAGCAGGGCCCGCAGGTGTCCCAGAGCTTCCTGGTGTAGCGAGGCAGCAGGCAGGGGCTGCAGGCAGGAGCAGCTCTGGGGAAGGTGCAGAGCCCCCCCGAGCCCTGGGTGGCGCCGGCGCCGTAGAGGCCTCCCAGCCCCAGGGAGCCGCCAAAGGCAGGAGCTCCGGAGGAGCCAACCACGGCCTGCTGGGGGAAGGAGCTGAGGATGGGGCCGGGGAAGGTGACGACGACGGGGGGCGGCTGGATGAAGGCCGTGGAGTCGGGGCACTGGCGGGCACACAGCTCGTTGCAGCTCTCGGCGATGGGCTGGGGCACGGCCACGCTGGCTCGGGGCGGGCACAGCTCGGCCTTGGGCGGGCACAGGTCGTAGCAGGACATCTTTGGTCGGGATGCAAGGGAGCTCTGCAAGAGGGCACAGGTGGCAGGTCAGCAGCAGAGCGCAGTGCCCCGGGCAGAGGGGCAGGGGCTGCCGCAGGGCGCAGCAGCAGCAGCAGCAGCAGCAGCAGCACTGCCACACTTACCCTGTTCCCCGAGGAGAAGGTGGCCAGAGCAGGGGATGGCACAGGCTGGCACTGGCACAGCTTTTATAGGGGCTGTGCTGCTGCTCAGCACCAGCTGTGCCAATGGGAGGAGAGGCCACTCCCTGCCGCCAAGGAGGACAGGGCTGTGTGGATCCTGCCCCTCTGCCTGAGTCAGCCTCCCCTCCCCACACCAGCACATTCCTCTGCCTCCATTTCCTCCCCTTCCTGGTTCTTGGGGATGCTTCAGCAGAGCAATGACAGAGCCTGCACCGATAGGGCTGGAAGGGACCTCTGGGCATCAGCAGAGCAGAGTCAGCCAGAGGAGTCAGCGTGGGTCAGCCAGGTGGAGCTGGATGCAGACAAGCAGGTGTGGAGGCTGTCCCCACAGCCAGCTCCTGGCCAAGGCCTTGCTCTCAGCCTGCCCTGCGCTCTGTTCGGAGAGCCACAGTGAGCAGGGGGGGCTGGAATGGCTCCACAGGTGGAGGCTCTGTCACCCCTCTGGGCAGGCCCTTCCAGTGCCGTCACCCTGAGAGCCAGTGAGTTCCTCCTCATGGTTCGATGAAATATCTCATGTTGCCGCTTGTGCTTTTGCCTCTTGTCCTGTCTGTGGGCATCACTGCCACAGCCTGCCCCCCCCTCCTGAGCCCTTCCTCTGAAGCGTTTCCAGGCACTAAGCAGGTCCCCACTCAGTCTTCTCCTGCCGGCCAGTTCAGCCCCAGGCCCCTCACTCTTCCTCCCTAGCACAGATGCTGCACTCCCCCCATGGCCTCTGCAGGCCTTAGCTTAGCCCATGGCAGGGGCTGTGTGAAGCGTGGGCAAGTGTGCTCCCATCTGCCTGCAGCTCAGGGCAGAGCAGGAGAGGTTTTTCTCCCCCAGCCTTGCAAAGGTCAATGTCCAAAGACTGCAGGCAGAGGGGGGATGGTTCCCTGGGCTGGGAGATGCTCCCCAAGGCCCCGGCCAAGAGCTGTGGCACACAGCAGCTGCTGCAGGCACCTTGGTGCCGCTGCTGCCCGCTGGCAGACACCGAGCAGGAAAAGCCAGCAGGGCCCCTGTGAGGCATGAGGTGGCAGCTGGCAGGAGCCCCAGCGGGGTGACTGCAGGGGCTGATGGAGCAGCTTGGGGCTGGGCAGGCAGCACTGTCAGCAGCACAGCCCCGTGCCAGGCAGGGAGGGGGCATGGGCACGGCCAGCAAGAGCCACCTGCCCCCAGCCTGCCAGCCCCACCCCGTGCTGGCCACCACAGCATAAAAGCTCTGCCCTGGCAGGGCACTGCCATCCACTGCTCCTGCCTCGCTCCGCTCGCCTCAAGCCCAGGTGGGTGCCTGTGGGGCTCCCTGTGCTGTGGCAGGGGCCAGCGTGAGGCCTCCGTGGCCAGGAGGGCTCTGGCAGCAGCTGGCACGCTGGCAGCAGGCTTGGGCAGCCAGGGCTGGGGGAGCCTGGGCAGGAGCAGGCAGGAGCCCAGGGCTGGGCCGCTGCAAGCCAGGCCCTGCACAGGCTCTGGGGAGGGCTCTGTGTGCCCTGGCTGTGCGGAGAGAGGGCACGGGGAGGGTGCTGGGAGCAGGGCACTCAGGGGGCTGTGTGGACGAGGGGCAGCGTTGGGCACTGCGGGCAGGGGGTGGCCCTGGGCTCTGCTGACTGCTCTCCTTGTTTCTGCGTGCCTCAGGCTCGGCTCTCGGCCACAAAGATGTCCTGCTACGACCTGTGCCCGCCCAAGGCCGAGCTGTGCCCGCCCCGAGCCAGCGTGGCCGTGCCCCAGCCCATCGCCGAGAGCTGCAACGAGCTGTGTGCCCGCCAGTGCCCCGACTCCACGGCCTTCATCCAGCCGCCCCCCGTCGTCGTCACCTTCCCCGGCCCCATCCTCAGCTCCTTCCCCCAGCAGGCCGTGGTTGGCTCCTCCGGAGCTCCTGCCTTTGGCGGCTCCCTGGGGCTGGGAGGCCTCTACGGCGCCGGCGCCACCCAGGGCTCGGGGGGGCTCTGCACCTTCCCCAGAGCTGCTCCTGCCTGCAGCCCCTGCCTGCTGCCTCGCTACACCAGGAAGCTCTGGGACACCTGCGGGCCCTGCTAGGCTCAGCCCCAGCAGCCTCAGCTCCACGGGCACCTCTCACATGAGCCCTTCAGCTCCTTCCTCCTCTCCTGCTCCTGCCTCCTGACCGCAGGCTCCACTCGCCTATGGCTCCTCTGGCCACTCGCTTGTCTCTGCAGCAGCCACAGCCGACACAAGCCTGCAGGAGGAAGAGCTCTCTGCGAGCCTGCAGGCAGGGGCCAGCTGCCTGCCTCTGTCCCACAGCTCTGCCTCCACTGCCCCTCCTCCTGCCCCTGCAATAAAGCAATCCTGCAGCCGACCTCTGCCTCTCTCCTTGTCCTTGCCAGGCCCAGCATGGCCTCAGGGCTCCTTCACCCTGCACTTGGTGCCCACCAGCTGTGCCAAAGCACTGTCTGAGCCTCAGCAGAGCCTGGTTGAGCTGCCTCTGGGGCACCTCACAGCCCTGACACCTGTGCCCACACACTCTTGTGCCCCTCAGCCCCAAGAGCCCTGCCCACATCTGCTCAGCTGCTCAGCCAGGGCCAGCAGCTGCCACGGCTCGCGGCCCTCTGTGCTTCCTCTGTGCTGCTGAACACCCCCCAGTGATCCTGAATGGGAGGCGTCATCTTCACCTGCTCTACCTCTTTTCCATTCCCTTTTGCCTTCCTCTTCTTGTCCTGCTCCATTATCTTTCATCTCTTTTCTCATCCTTCTTCCTCTTCTGCTTCCCTTTATTTTCTCCCCTTTTTATCTGCATTTTTTCCTCCTTCTACCCTTTTCCATTTCCTCTCATTTTCATCTCCACCTTAATCCTCTCTTTGCCTTTCATCTTCAATCTCCTCTTCTACCTCATTGCATCCTTCCCTTCCTCTTCTCCATTATTTCCGATTTCATTTTCCCTTCCTCTTTCTCTTTCTCTTTCTCTTTCTCTTTCTCTTTCTCTTTCTCTTTCTCTTTCTCTTTCTCTTTCTCTTTCTCTTTCTTTCTCTTTCTCTTTCTCTTTCCCTTTCCCTTTCCCTTTCCCTTTCCCTTTCCCTTTCTCTTTCTCTCCTTCCTCCTTTTCCACCTCCATTTTATTTTCTTTGCCCCTTCTCATTTGATTTCCCCTTCCTACTGTTATTTGCCTTTCCCTCTATCCACTCCCTTCACAGGATCACAGATGTTGGAAGTTGGAAAGAACCCAAAGACATCGTTGAGTCCAACCCCAAAGAGATCATTGAGTCCAATCCAGGCTAGCTCAGGGCACACAGGAACACATCCAGACAAGCCTGGGAAGGCTCCAGAGAAGGAGACTCCACAACCCCTCTGGGCAGCCTGTGCCAGGCTCTGGGACCCCTAAAGGAAAGAAATTCCCTCTTCTGTTGAGTTGGAACCTCCTGAGCTGCAGCATCCATCAGCTGCTCCTTGTGCTGAGCTGCAGCTTCCATCCACTGCTCCTTGTTCTATCCCAAGGAGCAGTGACCAGAGCCTGTCCCCTGCTCCTGACCCCAGAGCCTGTCCCCCTCCTGACCCCCAGCCCTCAGATAGTTATAAATATTTATTCGATCCTCTCTCAGTTCTCCTCTTCAGACTCTCAGCCCCAGGTCCCTCAGCCTCTCCTCACCAGGCAGTTCCAGTCCCCTCATCATCCTCACAGCCCTCCCTTGGACTCTCTCCAGCAGTTGCTGTCCCTTTTCAACTGGGGAGCCCCAAACTGAAGGCAGAAGTAAATATTGTTCACTTGTCACAGAACCACAGAATGAACCAGGTTGGAAAAGGCCTTTGAGTCCAACCTATCCCCTAAGCCCTTCTAATGAAACCGCCTGAAGCTCCTCATGGCCAGCAGGAACAGTAGCAGGTCCCCAAGGCTCTCCCCGAGGATTGACCTCCCTCTCCCCTCAGCACCTGCGTGACCTTGGCTGCAATCTCTGCAGCACCTGCAGAGCTGCGCTGGGCAGAGCATGGCAGCTGGCAGCTGGCAGAGCCGGGGCTGCTCCCCCTGTGCTAGGCACAGCAGGCCAAGGAGGAGTTCAGCCAGAGCCTGGACAGCTCTCGGGCCTTGGCACAGCTCCTGCAAGCTCTCTCTCCTCTGCCTGCTGCCTGCTGCCTGCTGCCTGCTGCCTGCTGCCTGCTGCCTGCTGCCTGCACCCTCCCCTCCCAACACCACCCACCCTCACCTGGGCAGCCCTGCCCCTGCTAGGGACCAGCCACAGCTGCCAGGCTCCTATGCCTGCATCGATTCCCTGACTTGGAATAAGGAGCAAGAGAGAGAAAAGTTGGATGCAGGAAACATTTATTGTGGCCCGAGGGGCAGGAGAGGTTGGCAGAGATGGGGGGGGCAAGAAGCAGTCACCAGGTGCTGGGGCAGGCAGGGAGCTGTTGCCCAGCTCATGGCCTGTAGCTGCAGAGGTTTCCCTGGTGCAGCAGTGCCGATGGTGAGGCTGGGGGCAGGGTCTGGGGCCGGTGTGAGCCTAGCAGGGCCCGCAGGTGTCCCAGAGCTTCCTGGTGTAGCGAGGCAGCAGGCAGGGGCTGCAGGCAGGAGCAGCTCTGGGGAAGGTGCAGAGCCCCCCCGAGCCCTGGGTGGCGCCGGCGCCGTAGAGGCCTCCCAGCCCCAGGGAGCCGCCAAAGGCAGGAGCTCCGGAGGAGCCAACCACGGCCTGCTGGGGGAAGGAGCTGAGGATGGGGCCGGGGAAGGTGACGACGACGGGGGGCGGCTGGATGAAGGCCGTGGAGTCGGGGCACTGGCGGGCACACAGCTCGTTGCAGCTCTCGGCGATGGGCTGGGGCACGGCCACGCTGGCTCGGGGCGGGCACAGCTCGGCCTTGGGCGGGCACAGGTCGTAGCAGGACATCTTTGTGGCCGAGAGCCGAGCCTGAGGCACGCAGAAACAAGGAGAGCAGTCAGCAGAGCCCAGGGCCACCCCCTGCCCGCAGTGCCCAACGCTGCCCCTCGTCCACACAGCCCCCTGAGTGCCCTGCTCCCAGCACCCTCCCCGTGCCCTCTCTCCGCACAGCCAGGGCACACAGAGCCCTCCCCAGAGCCTGTGCAGGGCCTGGCTTGCAGCGGCCCAGCCCTGGGCTCCTGCCTGCTCCTGCCCAGGCTCCCCCAGCCCTGGCTGCCCAAGCCTGCTGCCAGCGTGCCAGCTGCTGCCAGAGCCCTCCTGGCCACGGAGGCCTCACGCTGGCCCCTGCCACAGCACAGGGAGCCCCACAGGCACCCACCTGGGCTTGAGGCGAGCGGAGCGAGGCAGGAGCAGTGGATGGCAGTGCCCTGCCAGGGCAGAGCTTTTATGCTGTGGTGGCCAGCACGGGGTGGGGCTGGCAGGCTGGGGGCAGGTGGCTCTTGCTGGCCGTGCCCATGCCCCCTCCCTGCCTGGCACGGGGCTGTGCTGCTGACAGTGCTGCCTGCCCAGCCCCAAGCTGCTCCATCAGCCCCTGCAGTCACCCCGCTGGGGCTCCTGCCAGCTGCCACCTCATGCCTCACAGGGGCCCTGCTGGCTTTTCCTGCTCGGTGTCTGCCAGCGGGCAGCAGCGGCACCAAGGTGCCTGCAGCAGCTGCTGTGTGCCACAGCTCTTGGCCGGGGCCTTGGGGAGCATCTCCCAGCCCAGGGAACCATCCCCCCTCTGCCTGCAGTCTTTGGACATTGACCTTTGCAAGGCTGGGGGAGAAAAACCTCTCCTGCTCTGCCCTGAGCTGCAGGCAGATGGGAGCACACTTGCCCACGCTTCACACAGCCCCTGCCATGGGAGGACAGAGCTAAGGCCTGCAGAGGCCATGGGGGGAGTGCAGCATCTGTGCTAGGGAGGAAGAGTGAGGGGCCTGGGGCTGAACTGGCCGGCAGGAGAAGACTGAGTGGGGACCTGCTTAGTGCCTGGAAACGCTTCAGAGGAAGGGCTCAGGAGGGGGGGGCAGGCTGTGGCAGTGATGCCCACAGACAGGACAAGAGGCAAAAGCACAAGCGGCAACATGAGATATTTCATCGAACCATGAGGAGGAACTCACTGGCTCTCAGGGTGACGGCACTGGAAGGGCCTGCCCAGAGGGGTGACAGAGCCTCCATCTCTGGAGCCATTCCAGCCCCCCCTGCTCACTGTGGCTCTCCGAACAGAGCGCAGGGCAGGCTGAGAGCAAGGCCTTGGCCAGGAGCTGGCTGTGGGGACAGCCTCCACACCTGCTTGTCTGCATCCAGCTCCACCTGGCTGACCCACGCTGACTCCTCTGGCTGACTCTGCTCTGCTGATGCCCAGAGGTCCCTTCCAGCCCTATCGGTGCAGGCTCTGTCATTGCTCTGCTGAAGCATCCCCAAGAACCAGGAAGGGGAGGAAATGGAGGCAGAGGAATGTGCTGGTGTGGGGAGGGGAGGCTGACTCAGGCAGAGGGGCAGGATCCACACAGCCCTGTCCTCCTTGGCGGCAGGGAGTGGCCTCTCCTCCCATTGGCACAGCTGGTGCTGAGCAGCAGCACAGCCCCTATAAAAGCTGTGCCAGTGCCAGCCTGTGCCATCCCCTGCTCTGGCCACCTTCTCCTCGGGGAACAGGGTAAGTGTGGCAGTGCTGCTGCTGCTGCTGCTGCTGCTGCGCCCTGCGGCAGCCCCTGCCCCTCTGCCCGGGGCACTGCGCTCTGCTGCTGACCTGCCACCTGTGCCCTCTTGCAGAGCTCCCTTGCATCCCGACCAAAGATGTCCTGCTACGACCTGTGCCCGCCCAAGGCCGAGCTGTGCCCGCCCCGAGCCAGCGTGGCCGTGCCCCAGCCCATCGCCGAGAGCTGCAACGAGCTGTGTGCCCGCCAGTGCCCCGACTCCACGGCCTTCATCCAGCCGCCCCCCGTCGTCGTCACCTTCCCCGGCCCCATCCTCAGCTCCTTCCCCCAGCAGGCCGTGGTTGGCTCCTCCGGAGCTCCTGCCTTTGGCGGCTCCCTGGGGCTGGGAGGCCTCTACGGCGCCGGCGCCACCCAGGGCTCGGGGGGGCTCTGCACCTTCCCCAGAGCTGCTCCTGCCTGCAGCCCCTGCCTGCTGCCTCGCTACACCAGGAAGCTCTGGGACACCTGCGGGCCCTGCTAGGCTCACACCGGCCCCAAGCATCTCCAGAGGGCACTTTTAGCCAGAGGAGATGCTCTGGATAAAGTCTCTCCGCCTGGCCCAGCCCCTGCCATCCAGGGTGCCTCTCTGGTGTGCACTGTCTCTCTGAGTCTTCTCTGTCCCTCTGGGCATATTAAATTGTTTCTGCATCCACTTTTTGCCTCATTTTCTCCTGATTTGAACCTGGGTCCTTTTGGCAGGGCTGTCTCTGAACCTCTTCTGGGGTAAGCTGAGGTCCTTTCTTCTTGTGCTGGCTCCAGCTGCCGAGGCTCCCACTGAGCACTCTGCTGTGCTGCCAGGCTGAGGAGCTGAGGTTGTTCCGCCTGAAGAGGAGAAGAGTCCAGGGGGACTCAGGCGTTTAGAGAACCTCAGCCTGAGGAACCTGAGTGCCCAATCCCTTTGCTCCTGCAGCTCCCGTGGAATGCCAGGCACTGGCAGCAGAGGTGGCTCCAGGCACTCCTGACGTGAGCTGTGAACTCAGCCTGAGTGGGCACCCAGCCCAGACACTGCTCCACGATGGCCTTAGCTGGGTGCTGAGAGCTGTCAGCAGTCTCCTTATCTTGGGCTGGGCACTTGTCTGACACAGCACCTTGGGTGCTCCCTGGCACCTGCCTGCTGCCGCCTCGTGGAGAGGATCAGAGAATGGCTCAGGTGGGAAGGGAGCTCAGAGCTCATCTGCTCCAACCCCCTGCCATGGGCAGGAACACCTCCAGCCTGGCCTTGAACACCCCCAGGCATGGGGCAGCCACAGCCTCCCTGGGCAGCCACTTCCAGACTCTCCCCACCCTGGTACTGAGGAACTTCCTAAGAGGTGATCAGTGCAGAAGCTGGCAGTTGGAGCTCAGACAAGAGGGAATGGCCTCAGGTTGCCCCAGGGGAGGTTCAGGTTGGCCATTAGGAACAATTTCTGCCCCTTGAGAGTTGTCCAGGCCTGAGCCAGGCTGCCCAGGGCGGTGGTGGAGCCCCCATGCCTGGAGGCGTTTGCAAGCCCTGGAGCTGAGGTGCCGAGAACCATGGTTGGGCACCAGGCTTGGCAGAGTTAGGGCACGGCTGGGCTCAGTGACCTTGGAGGTCTCTCCAGGACTCTGTGACCTGTGTCCTGTTTGCCTAGGGGGTGACACCGAAGTGTCCTGCAGGGGTCAGACCTGGCCGTGCCCAGCCAGCGGCGGATTGACCTGCAGAGCTGTCCCTGGGAAGGTTCCCTGCTGGGACAGGCAGATCCTGGGCACTTCGTCAGCTCTTCCCCGCCTGCCCGACCCAGCTTAGAGACGCAGCCACAACCTCCCCGAGGCAAGGAGGCAGAGATCAACCAAAGGAAAGAGGAGGAAGTGCCAGTGCGTGGCTCAGCCTCGCCTCCTGCCCCATTGCTCGCCTCCTGCCCCATTATTGCTCACCTCCTGCCCCATTGCTCACCTCCCTGCTGCTGCTCCTTTCCAGGCTGTGCTTTGATGGATCTCCAGGCCACGCTTTTTGCTCTTTCTCTCTGAGCACATCTCAGGGACCTCCAGCGCTGGCACAAGGAGGAATTTCAGCACTGAGTTGGTGGTGAGAACTCCCTGGGCCAACTGCTGCAAGTCTGACACCAGAACGGTGTGGGGCAGTGGACAAGGTCAGCTCAGGACCCTTCAGATAGCTAAAGGGTGGGGGGCAAGAGCCTGGGGCCAGACTCTGCTCAGTGGTGCCCAGGGGCCAGGTCGAAGGGCACAGGGCACAAAGTGGAGCCCAAGAGGTTGCAGCTGAGCAGGAGAAAGCTGTTTGGTGAGGGTGCTGGAGGCCTGAAGTAGGCTGCCCAGAGGTGTTGTGGAGTCTCTTTGTCTGGAGAGCTTCCAACCCCAGCTGGGCACTGTGTTCCTGGGCAAGCTGCTGTGGGTGTCCTGCTGGAGCTGAGGGTGCAGGAGATGCTCTCCAGAGGTCCCTTCCCACCCCTCCTCACTGGGACGCTTTAACAGTCTGGGTAGTTAACTTCCTTAGCAGCAGGACTGTGCACGGCCAAGGCTGTGGGGTGCCCCAGAGGCAGCTCAACCAGGCTCTGCTGGGGCTCAGACAGTGCCCTTGGCATGGCTGGTGGGCACCAAGTGCAGGGTGAAGGAGCCCTGAGGCCATGCTGGGCCTGGCAAGGACACAGAGAGAAGCAGAGGTTGGCTTCAGGATTGCCTTATTGCAAGGGCAGGAGGAGGGGCAGTGGAGGCAGAGCTGTGGGGCAGAGGCAGGCAGCTGGTCCCTGCCTGCAGGCTCACAGAGAGCTCTTCCTGCAGGATGCTCCATCTGGGGACAGTCTCAGGGAGGAGGCAGTGCCCAGAGACCAATGTCCACCATTTGGGTGCTGGCAGAGGTGAGGAGGGGATGGAAGAAATGAGGAAGGGAAGAGAAGTGCAACTGATGGAGCTGTTTCTAACTCCACTGTGTGGAGTGGAAGTCTTGGATGCTCTTCCCCTTCCTCAGAAGCTCAGTGGAGGATCAGGAGTGGGTCAGAGGCTTTCCAGAGGTGCTTTAGCCAAGGGCTGCTGCTGCAGGACCTAGCAGGGCCCACAGCTGCCACAGCGGTACCTGCTGAACCGGTAGGAGGAAGGGCTGCAGGAGCCAGAGCCAAAGGATCTGCCATAGCCATACAGGCCCCTGTAGCCCAGGGAGGAGCACCCAAAGCCTCCCAGACCCTCATAGCCCAGGGAGGAGCCCACATAGCCTCCCAGACCCCCATAGCCCAGGGAGCCTCCAGAGGCCCCAAGGACAGGAGCTCCAGAGGATCCCACCATGGAGCTCTGGGGGAAGGAGAGGTCTGGGAGAAGGGCGAGGGGAGAAGGATCAGGCAAAACCAGAGGGCAACACTAAGATGCAAGAGAGATTTTATTGCAGCTCCAGGGGGCGGGGGGCAGGGAGAAGAGCAGGGCTGTGGCCAAGGGCAAGTCACAAGTCCTGGCAGCAGGCAGAGGGACAGCAAGCAGGAGCTGTGCCAAGGCAGCAGGCACCAGGACAGGCCTCCAGCATCGGGAGGCAAAGTCTTGCAGGGAAGCTGAGATGCAGATGGGAACGGCAGAGCTGGGCCCAAGGCGAGCAGCAGACCCCTTGTGCAGGGCAGTGCTGCAGGGGGTCCTTCCTTGGGGGGTCGAGCTGGGACATGCCAGGGGCATCTCTGGAGGTCTTCATCTGTGGCTGGCAGCAGTGTGGGGCTCAGCAGGGCCCACAGTCGCCGTTCAGGTAGTGGTGGCCTTGGCGCCAGCCCTGTAGCCGTAGCCCCCAAAGCCTCCACAGCCTCCATAGCCCCCACAGCCCCCAAAGCCTCCATTGCCACCAAGGCCTCCATAGCCTCCATAGGCCCCAAAAGTGCCACCATAGCCTCCCCTGATCCCAGGGGCTCCTGCAGAGCCAGCGGGGCTGTACTGCGGGAAGGCGCTCCTGATGGGCTTGGGGAAGGTGAACGCAGGCGTGGGGGGCTGGATCAGGATGCTGGAGTCAGGGCGCTGCAGTCAGGGCGCTGGAGTCAGGGCGCTGCATCAGGGTGCTGCATCAGGGTGCTGCAGTCAGGGCACTGCATCAGGGCGCTGCATCAGGGCTCTGCATCAGGGCACTGGAGTCAGGGCACTGGAGTCAGGGCGCTGTATCAGGGTGCTGCATCAGGGCACTGGAGTCAGGGCGCTGGAGTCAGGGCACTGGAGTCAGGGCGCTGTATCAGGGTGCTGCATCAGGGCGCTGCAGTCAGGGCGCTGGAGTCAGGGCACTGGAGTCAGAGCGCTGCATCAGGGTGCTGCATCAGGGCGCTGCAGTCAGGGCGCTGGAGTCAGGGCGTTGGAGTCAGAGCGCTGCATCAGGGCGCTGCATCAGGGCGCTGGAGTCAGGGCGCTGGAGTCAGGGCGCTGCATCAGGGCGCTGGAGTCAGGGCGTTGGAGTCAGAGCGCTGCATCAGGGCGCTGCATCAGGGTGCTGCAGTCAGGGCGCTGCATCAGGGTGCTGCATCAGGGCGCTGGAGTCAGGGCGCTGCCGCACGCAGGGCTCGTTGGCGCTGTCGGCCAGGGGCTGGGGCCGGCTGATGCCGCAGGCAGAGGTGGGGCACAGGTCGCAGCAGGACGCCTCGCAGGGTGCAGGGTGGGCTGCAAGAGTTGGTTTGGCACTGTTTACACACAGGCCAAAGCTAAGGAGCAAGCTGCAGGCAGGAGAGCTTTGGAGGGCACCAGCCCAGCCCTGCCTGTCACCGCTGAAGCAGAACAGCAAAGCAGATCACTGAGGAGCTTCGGTGAGTCAGAGGCTCGGCAGGGGCTGAGTGGGGCTCCCAGAGTGCTGCTAGGCAGTTTCATCACTCTGCCTTCCACTGATCCCCTTCGTGCTGAGCTTTGTCAGAGTAGGGATTAAAAGCCTTTGTCTGCTCAGACGTGCTCTGCAAATGCTTTGCTGAGCCCATTACAGGGAGCTGCAGAGATTAGCATCCCCAGCTTCAAGCACTGAATCAGGGCTCTGAGATACTCGGAGCAGCTCAACACCAGTCTGGCCTCTGAGATCTTCTGAAGAAGCCTCACCTCAGACTACTTGGCCACATTAACACGGAGAACCCAGGGCTCGACCTGGAAGCTTCTGGAATCCCTTTCATGAATCCCTAACCCATCACAGCCTCCCTCTTCAGTGCATTCCTTACAGAGCATTTCCAACACCTCTCAGTTCCTCTGTGTCTTGCTCACCCTGAGCCAGAGCCTGGTGTCTGCAAGAGCACCTGGAGGGGTCTGCAGTGAACTGGAGGCAATCACAGAGTGGTTTTGGTTGGAAGAGACCTTTGAGATCGACTCCAGCTGTGCCCTAACTTCACCAAGACTGGTGCCAAACCAGGGACCTCCAACAGGAGCTCTGCTCCTCAGCTCAGCATTTCCCTCGGCCATGAAGGTTCAAACTTGCCCAACTCATTTCCAGTGTCCCACAGAGACAGAGCAGAGGAACCCAGCTGGGCCCAGGCATCCCAGACCATCACCTGATGGCAAACTGGAACAGGCTGCCCAGAGAGGTGGGACATGCTCCATGGCTGCTCCATCCCAGCCAGGTTGTTTGGGGCTCTGAGCAGCCTGCTCCAGTTGGGGATGTCCCAGCTGGCTGTGGGGGGGTTGGGCTGGGTGACCTCAAAAGGTCCCTTCCAACCTAAAGCCTAAACTTCATTTTCTGCTGTATCAAGAGACTTTGAAATTGAACAGCAGCCCTGAATGCCAGGAGCAGCTGCTCACAACAGCTCCAACCCCTCTAGGTGAGAAGACAAATCCTACCAAAGCTCTGCTCATTGGTCCTTGGTGGCAGCCTCCACACCAGGTCAAGCTGCAGAGCACAAAGCTCTGCCAGCAGCTGCAAGAAGCAGATTGAGACTCACTCAATGCGCTGAGGAGGAGTGGAGAGAGCAGGTTGGAAGAGCCCTGAGTGGAGGAGACCTTTTATACAGCTGGGGCTGCCTGAGGGCTGAGGCTCAGCCCAGGAAGCAGAGCTCCTTAGTTGAGGCAGCACATTTTTGGGTATTGACAACTCTGCTACGTGATGAAATTGGGTTTGAGCTTTCTGTTTGTGTTTGTTGCTTGACTCCAACCAGGGCTGCATGTGGGCAGGACAGCAGCCCAGCCTCTGTCACCTGAGGCAGTGCTGGGCAAAGCGGATGCCCCTGACAGCCAAAAGCCATGACTCAGGCCATGAGCATCAGTTTCTGTCATCTCTGCAGTTTCACCATCCTTATCTCACTGCTTTGTGTGACATTGCTGTGAGAACTGCTGTGAGATGTCTTCCAGCCCTTATGGGCACTTTCTGGCACTCAAAAAGGTGCTCAGGTTCTCAGGAGCAGCTGAAATCCTAACCACAGAATCATAGAGCCATAGCATCAGCCAGGGTTGGAAGGGGGGTTCAGTTCCAACCCCCTGCTATGGCAGGGACACCTCACACCAGAGCAGGCTGCCCACAGCCTCATCCAGCCTGGCCTCAAACCCCTCCAGGGATGAGGCTTCCACCACCTCCCTGGGCAACCCCTGCCAGGCTCTCACCATCCTCCTGCTCAACAACTTCTTCCTCACCTCCACTCTGACTCTCCTCATTTCCAGCTTGGTTCCATCCCCCCCAGTCCTGTCACTACCTGACAGCCTAAAAAGTCCCTCCCCAGCTCTCTTGTAGCCCCCTGCAGACACTGCAAGGTCACAATGAGGTCTCCTGGGAGCCTTCTCCTCTCCAGCCTGCACAGCCCCAACTGCCTCAGCCTCTGCTCAGAGCAGAGCAGCTCCAGCCCTCTGCTCCTCCTCATGGCCCTTCCCTGCACACAGGAGTGCTCCCATAACACACTCCTGCAGTGTCCCCATGGGAATGCAGTGGGAATGCTCAAAGCCCTCAGTTGGCTCCACAGCTGTCACAGGATGCCTCTTTCTGAAGCTCTCTTGGATTTCTAACTTGCTCCTCAGACCACAGAATCGTGGCATGGGTCGGGTTGGAAGGGACCCTAAAGCTCGTCCAGGTCCAACCCCCTGCCACGGGCACCTTCCACCAGCCCAGGCTGCTCAGGGCCCCATCCAAGCTGGCCTTGAACACTTCCAGGGAGGGGGCAGCCACAGCCTCCCTGGGCAACCTGTGCAGAGACTCTCCACCCTCACTGCCAGGAATTTCTTCCTCACCTCCAGTCTCAATTTGCCCCCCTCAAGCTTCAGTCCAATCCCTCCCATCCCATCCCAACAGGACCTTGCAACCAGTCTCTTGCAGCTCCCCCACCCCGGATTAGCTTTCAGCAGAGACCAATTAAGCCTTGGGAATCCACTGGGACAGGCCAAGGCTGCCTTCTGCTGAGGCTTCTCTCTGCTTGTGCTGCTGCTGCCACACTCCCTCAGCATGGTGTTTACCACAATTACCACTGTGATTGTCTCCAGACCGCACATTACTGCCCAATTATGAGCTCGCCCAAAGCTGCAGGCACATCCAGAGCTCTCCAGAAGCCTCTCAGAGTTTTACAAGGACATTCCAAGGGATTTTCAAGTGCCTCAGTAGCATCCATCAGCAGCTTCTGTGTCACAGCTCTGTCAAAACCACTCCTGGCTGTCCCCATGATTAGGGGAGCTGATCACATCAGGTGGGCATGGCAAGGCCACCTGGGGCTGGCCCCTTCTGCGGCCTTCTTTGCCTTGACCAGCAAAAAGGGAGGGTTTTGTGTTTCCAGAGCACAGGGCTCCTAAACCTGCCTTTGGCACCTCAGCTGTGGGCCAGGAGAAGCTGTGCCAGGGTACAGGGCAGGTCTGTGGTCGTGCCAGGGCTTTCAGTAGCCACAAAACAGAGAATCATGGAAAGGCTCAGAGCTCATCTCCTCCAACCACCTCACCATGCCCAGGGACACCTCTCAGCTACGCTCAGCTGCTCAGGGCCTCATCCAGCCTGGCCTTGAACACTCCCAGGCAGGAGCCAGCCACAGCCTCCCTGGGCAGCCTGTGCCAGGCTCTCCCCACCCTGCTACTGCACAACTCCTTCCTCAGCTCCAGCCTAACCCTGCTCTGCCTCAGCTCCAAACCATTCCCCCTTGGCCTGGCTCAGACCCCCTCATGCAAAGTCTCTCTGCAGCCTTCCTGCAGGATCCCTTCAGGCACTGGCAGGCAGCTCGAGGCTCTCCCTGGAGTCTTCTCCAGGCTGCCCAAGCCCAGCTCCCTCAGCCTGTCCTATCCTCTGTCTGCTTGGGACCTCAGGGCAGTGCCATCTTCTCAGGGGTCCTCAGAGAAGTGCCAGTTTGTCTGCAGGTATCCTGCTGGTGGCACCCAAAGGAAGGTCTGTCCTGCTGGCACCCTGCTTCTGCAGGACTCCCCAGTGAATCAACTCCCTGCACTCCCTCCTCCGACATCAAGGGCAGCATGCAGTGGTAAAGCTGAATTCCCCAGATGAGGCTGGAGGTGATGAAGAGCTGTGAGGTGGGGCAGGAGCTCAGGCTCTGTGTGGGTTGCAGCAGCAACAAGGCAAAGCCACTTTCAGCACTTTGAGGAGCTTCATGTCCTGCAATTTGGGGTTGGTCCCTAATTAGGAGCTCACGCAGAGGATGCCCAACACCCCCCAGGCAATCAGCAGGGCTATATAAGAGCTCCTTGCTCTGAGCCTTTCCATCCACTCCTCTCCTCTCCATCTCCCTGCTGAGTTGGGTAAGTCAAACTCCTCTGCACTTGCTGCCCAGAGGTCAGGACCAAGCTCTCCTCAGCCTCCAGCAGGCTGCCAGGGACCTGGAGATCATTTCCTGCTGCCAATATTTGGTCGCTTGTCCACTGCCAGATGCTCTAAAGACAGTTGCAGGGGAGGGGATAAATCAAAGCCGTTTGGGTCACCAACTTGTGCCATTACTGCTTCATTCCTTGAGGGTTGGGTGCTGAGGGCCAAGGTCTGGCAGTGGACTCAGGGAAAACAGCAGCAGGAGCTTCCTTTGCTTCCCCAGGTCCTCCCTGAGCCCCTGCCGGGCTGCTCCTTCCCCACCTAACAGTTGAGTGTTCTTGACTGCTAACAGCAATGTCTTGCAGCCCACCCTGCACCCTGCGAGATGTCCTGCTACGACCTGTGCCCCACCTCTGCCTGCGGCATCAGCCGGCCCCAGCCCCTGGCCGACAGCGCCAACGAGCCCTGCGTGCGGCAGTGCCCTGACTCCAGCGCCCTGATCCAGCCCCCCCCGGTGGTGGTCACCTTCCCTGGGCCCATCCTCAGCTCCTTCCCCCAGAGCTCCGTGGTGGGATCCTCTGGAGCTCCTGTCCTTGGGGCTTCTGGAGGCTCCCTGGGCTATGGGGGTCTGGGAGGCTATGGGGGCTCCTCCCTGGGCTATGGGGGTCTGGGAGGCTATGGGGGTCTGTATGGCTATGGAGGCTCCTCCCTGGGCTATGGGGGTCTGTATGGCTATGGAGGCTCCTCCCTAGGCTATGGGGGTCTGGGGAGCTGTGGAGGCTCCTCCCTAGGCTATGGGGGTCTGTATGGCTATGGAGGCTCCTCCCTAGGCTATGGGGGTCTGGGGAGCTGTGGAGGCTCCTCCCTAGGCTATGGGGGTCTGTATGGCTATGGAGGCTCCTCCCTGGGCTACAGGGGCCTGTATGGCTACGGCAGATCCTTTGGCTCTGGCTCCTGCAGCCCTTCCTCCTACCAGTTCAGCAGGTACCGCCGTGGCAGCTGTGGGCCCTGCTAGGTCCTGCAGCAGCAGCCCAAAGCAGCTTTAGCCCTGATAGGTCCAAGCTAAGGAGCTCTTCCCTTCCACCTCCACTTCTGAGGTCGTTTAGCTGAGTCCCAGTCAACCCTTCTGGAACGTCTCCTCTTTACTCCTCCTCTGACTTCCTCTCCTCTCACATTTCCACACTGCTTGGGGCAAACTGCAGTCAAAACTGCTCAGAGTTTGTGCAGATCAACCTCAGAGACCCAGGAGGAAGCAAACCACCAATTCATGTGACTGGAGAGCACTGCTGTGCTCCTTGGAGTCTCTGAGTGAGTTTCCCTCTCCTCACTGTCATTAAAAGCTTCTTGCATCAAAGCTGCCAGGCTCTGCTCTTCCTTTCTCATGGTTTCACCCTTGCTGTTTGCCTTGGAGGAGCCAAACCTCTGCAGCTCTCAGCAGCACTTTGAGCTATTGATGTGCTGCCCAAAGCCACCAAGGGGCACATCCCTGCTAGGGACCAGCCACAGCTGCCAGGCTCCTATACCTGCATCGATTCCCTGACTTGGAATAAGGAGCAAGAGAGAAAAAAGTTGGATGCAGAAAACATTTATTGTGGCCCGAGGGGCAGGAGAGGTTGCCAGAGACAGGGGGGGCAAGAGGCAGTCGCCAGGTGCTGGGGCAGGCCAATGCCCCCACGCGTGGGCTGCCAGCTGCATTACCCTGGCACCCTGCTAGGAGCTCTCTTGCTTTCCCCAGGCCTCGGGGCTGGTTTGACCACACTGAATGGCTCAGGTCAGTGCACAAGCAAATGCTCTTTCCCCAGCCCTCAGCAAGCCTCTTTGGGTGAGACAGGCCACTCTGCAGAGATGGGTAAAGGGTTAACCCTCCTGGGGGAGTGCTCTTGACCCTGACCCCAGGTCCTCCTGCCTCCTCCCACGGCCGGGGCTGGCTGCCAGCCTTACTCCAGCTGTAGTGCTTAGCCCATTCCCACCTCCTGTCTAGCCCCCTATAACAACAGAGGCACCCCGGGTTTGGTCTCTCTTGCCCTGCCTACTTGCCTGCCAGCACCACCCCCCTATTCCTGCTGCTCTTTGCTTTTCCACGGGGCCATCAGCTCACCAGGTGCACAATCCTGCTGCCATCAATCTGGTTGTACAGATGCATTTTGTATCTTCTTTTCCCCTCCTTGTGCCGATTTGTGTCTCCCCTACCTCAAATACCTTTTATTTATGCTTAAAGTTCTCTCTTTTAATTGCAAATGGAAGTGAGGCTGTTTATTTGGGTGTGATTTACCTTCTCCTCTCTACATCCAATTCCTTTCCTCTGAAAAAAGGGAAAGGCATCCTATACATTGCTCTTGCTTCTATTAACTCATCCCAGTGCCTGACCACTCTGGCTGGGGAAAAATTGCTCCTGCTGTCCAGTCTAAACCTGCCCAGTGGCAGCTTGAGGCCATTCCCTCTTGCTCTGTCCCCAGTCACCTGTGAGCAGAGCCCAGCAGCAGCCTCTGCACAGCCTCCTCTCAGGTGGCTGCAGCCAGCCATGAGCTCTGCCCTCAGCCTCCTCTCTTTCACACTCACCAGCCCCAGCTCCCTCAGCCTCTCCTCACCAGATTTACTCTCCAGGCCCTTCCTTGCCCTTCTCTGCTCTGGCTCCAGCACCTCCACATCTCTCTTGCACTGAGTGCCCAAAACTGAACACAACCCTGCAGCTGTGGCCTCAGCAGAGCAGGGTCCAAGCAGAGTGAAGCTGGCCTTGAACACTTCCAGGGGGGGGGCAGCCACAGCCTCCCTGGGCAACCTGTGCAGAGACTCTCCACCCTCACTGCCAGGAATTTCTTCCTCACCTCCAGTCTCAATCTGTCCCCCTCAAACTTCAGTCCAATCCCTCCCATCCCATCCCAACAGGACCTTGCAACCAGTCCCTTGCAGCTCCCCCACCCACCACCAGCCAGGTCCTTTTAGAGACCTGTGGGCACAGCCAGACCACCACCAGCCAGGCCCCGTCAGGGGTCTCTGGGCACACACAGCCACAGCCAGGCCCTGGCACAGCTCTCTGGGCACACACAGCCACAGCCAGGCCCTGTCTCCACAGCAGCTCAGGTCACACATCTGCAGGTGTATAGGGTTAACACTCCAGGGGGAGTAACCCTGAACCTGAACCTGACCCTAGGGGCCTTGACCCCTCCCCAGGGGTGAGTCACACCACCAGGTGATGGTTAGCCCACTCCCCCCACTGCCTGTCCTATAAAGGAGAGAGGCTTCCTGTTCCTCTGGCTCTTCTCTCTCCCCACACACCACACTGCACACATCTCTGCCTGCACACCAGCACAGCACAGGTGGCAGACACGAGGCAGCCAAAGGCACCATCACACCACTCGGGTTGCATTTATCCCTTTTGTGTTTTGCTATTTCCCCTTCCCTATCCTTTGGAAACTTCCCTACCTCCAATACCTTTCTAATTATTGTTAAACTCTTCCTTTTAACTTCCAAATCGAGTGAGATTGATTTATTCAGGTGTGCTTATCTCTCTCTCTCCCTATATCTAATCCCTTCCTTTGGGAAAGACGGGGAAGAGGGGAGGGCACTCTACAAATTGTTATTGGGTCTGTCAAATTTATTAGAGTCTCTGGGAACTTGCATTAGAACCCAAGACAGCAGAGCACTATGCAGGGCCTGGGCAGGGTGCTCTGCCCTTGCCTCAGTGCCTCTGCAGGGCAGCATAAGGAGCGGTGGGCAGCAGTGCCAGGCAGGAGCTGCAGCTGCACAGCAGCACAAAGGTCTCTGCTGTGGGGGTGCTGGAGCCCTTCTGGCCCAGGGCAGCACAGCAGCGCCAAGCTGTGTGGCCTGGCTGGCACCCCGCAGGGCAGTGCTGCCTGCCCCAGGGGCTTGGCCAGGCTCCATGGGGGCACAGCCAAGCTGCTGAAGGTGCCCCAGGCCCCTGATGGCTCTGGCAGTGCTGAGCAGCCCCAGGCTGCCTGCTCCTGCCCCTGCCTGCTGCCAGCCCAGGCCATGGTGGCAGAGGGCCTGCAGGAGGTGGTGCTCACAGCAGCAGCTCCAGCAGCAGCAGCTGGGGCTGTGCCCTGCAGGAGCCTTCCACAGCTCTGCCCAGGGCTGCTGCCAGCTGGGGCCAGCTCTGGGGGGTTCTTGCCTCCACCTCCTCTACCTCCACTGCCTCCTTCTCATCTTCTAGCTGCCTCCTGAGGCCCTGCGCAGTGCCCAGGCTGTAGAATGTGGGCACCATCGGCTGCCAGCCCTGATTGCCAGAGGGACACTCCGGTGCCTGCCAGGCTCCTGGCATCTGCCCACAGTGGCCAGGGAAGGGCCTGGGTGCTGCCAGGCATCGCCATGGCGACTGCCTGTCCCGGGACAGCCCTGTGCAGCACTGCCTGCCCCACGGCATCGCCATGGCAGCTGCCCCACCCGGTGCCATCACAGTGGGGTCCTCGGCTCAGCTAGATCAGGGGGTGCAGGCTCAGGGAGCAGGCAGTCGGCACAGGCGGTGCAGGCTGTGCGGCTGCAGCCTTTGCCCCTGCCAGGTGCCAGCAGTGCTGGGACCCTGCTCCTGGGCGTCGCAGAGCGGAGCTGCACTGGGTGCTGAGGGAGCGCTGCGAGCACCCCTGAGTGCCACTCAAGCTGCTGCACCATGTGTGCCCTGCGGTGCCTGCTGGTGCTGCGGAGGTGCCTGCTGCTGCTGAGCCTTGCCCCGCTGCGCTGGGCACTGCGCCTGGCCCAGTGGCTCTGTGTAAGTGAGCGCTGCAGGCAGCAGGGTGCCCTGCTGTATAGGGTTAACACTCTGGGGGAGTAACCCTGAACCTGACCCTAGGGGTCTTGGCCTCTCCCCAGGGGTGGGCCACACTCCAGGTGATGGTTAGCCCACTCCCCCCACTGCCTGTGGTACAAAAGAGAGAGGAGCTTCCTGCTCCTCGCTCGCTCCCGCTCAACACACACACACACACTGCATACCAGCACACCACATGGCAGCCAGGAGGCAGAGACACCATCACATTGCTCGGATTGTATCCATTCTGTGATAAATTTCAAAGACAAAAATCTTAAGGTCCAATCAGAATTTTATTAATTACAGAGCAAGCAGGATAAGAGGCAAGAATCAGCGCTGGACGACAAGGGGGAGTCCCCACAATGCCCACTGTCACCGCCGAGCCCCTTCCGGTCCTCCCCTTTTATAGTCAAGGCAAGGTTGGACGTGGCACTTGGTGCCATGGTCTAGCCTTGAGCTCTGTGGTAAAGGGTTGGACTTGATGATCTGTGAGGTCTCTTCCAACCCTGATGATACTGTGATACTGTGATCCTGACCCTCCAAAGGCGGGGCATTAGGGACAGATGGAGTTGGTGGGTCCTGAGGGGGTACATATGGTGGGGGAATTAATGGGAGCTCCTCTTCCCTTCTACCTTTTTCCCTAGGTTTCTCCGGTTCCTCATCCTTCCGTTTTAATGGGAACAGGGAAACATTATTTGCTGGTACTGTTACCCAGATTGCAGCATAATTGCTTTCCTCCTGACTAAAAGGAACCTTTTCATTAACCCATATGCTCAGCTTCTGCCTCACCCAGTCCTCTATAGCCCCGAACACCGGCCAAAATACATTCCTAGATATCTCCTTCCCTCCCCATACAACCACACAATATTGGATCATTTTTGCCTTATCCTTACCCTGAATGTTTGGGTAATATTCCCAGTTTTCTAACATAAATCCTAATGGACTATCTTTAGGTATTGATGGAAGTTTTATGGGAGTTAGGGGCTTGCTCTTCCCGTGTCCCATCTTCTGGAGCGCCCTCAATCAACCGTGTGTGCGTTCACTCGCTTCCCCTCATTCGTGGCCCACGCCCTCGCGGACAGATGGGAACCGCACTACTTGAAGGTCCGCACTCACTTGGGTTAGTGCCGAGCTGCCGGCCCCCCTCTCATACACACACACACACTCGCTGCACCTCCAGGATCCCCGACCCAGACCGAACAGACTCCCTTATATATACTCACGCGTCCTGCGTCTTCGTCCGGACCTTTGTGCACAAAGTTTACAGGGTCTGCCGGCCTCCTTTGCTCTTATTCTGAATTTGGGTTCATCGGTGCAGCGGTGATAGAAGCTGGACTATCCAGGCCGACGATAAACAGGTGGCGGGGCGCCCCCCAGGTAGAGCCAAAGTCCTGTCCTGCAGGCTGCATCCGAGTCACGGCACCAAATTGTGATAAATTTTGAAGACAAAAATCTTAAAGTCCAATCAGAATTTTATTAATTACAATGAGCAAGCAGGATAAGAGGCAAGAATCAGCGCTGGACGACAAGGGGGAGTCCCCGCTCCGCCCACTGCCGTGCCGAGCCGGTTCCGGTTCTCCCCTTTTATAGTCTGCTCGCTGCCGACGACAGGTGCCTCTTTAGGTAAACAAGTACTCTGTGCATGTGCGTTGCTGTTGCTGAGGGGTCTTCTCCTACCCCCTGGTGATCGCTTGTGAAAAAGGCGGGAAATCCTCTCAGGTACTGTGGACCTCTGGCCTGGGCTTCTGGAACTCAAAACTTATTAAAAACCTTCTATTATCCTATTTTTAGTGAACAAAACACATTATCCTCTATCACACATTCCTTTTTTTGTACTTTGCTGTTTTCCCTTCCTTATCCTTTGTAAACTCCCCTACCTCCAATACCTTTTCTAAGTTATTGTTAAACTTTTCCTTTTTAACTTCCAAATCGAGTGAGATTGATTTATTGGGGTGTGCTTGCCTCTCTCTCTCCCTGTATCTAATCTCTATTTTTGGGAAAGGAGGGGAAAGAGGGGAGGGCACTCTATAAATTCTATAAATTGTCATTGGGTCTATTAAATTTGTTAGAGTCTCTGGGAACCTGCATTTGAACCCAAGACACCTGCGCAGCAGCCTGGGCTGGTGGGTGATGGGGCTGGGACGGCCTGGGGGTGGAGGAGAAGCTGGGAGGGGGCACGGGCAGGAGCGTCTCAGGGCAAGGGGGCAGCCAGGCTGCCTTTCCAGTCCCTGCCTCTCTGCCATCTCCCTGCAGAAGCTGCCGCAGAAGCTGTGCCCAAAGAGGGGCTGCGAGCCCCAGGAGGACAGCAGGCAGCAGCAGGAGCTGCCCGAGCTGAACGGCAGAGATGCTGGCGGTGAGTGAAGGAGTGCAGAGGGCAGAGGGAGGGCAGACCTGCACAGGGCAGGCAGTCAGGGCCCTGGCACCGAAGGAAGGAGATTGAGAAGCTGCTGCCCAAGAGGATGTTCATTATCTCCCCTGCAACAGGTGGAGAGGCCCTGAGTGGCAAGGGCAGGGAGGAAGAAGCCCTTCCAGAGCCAAGTGCTCCTGGGCTGGCAGCACAGGAGGAAAAGCCTTTCCCTGCTCGGCAGCTGTGGAAGAAGGCCAAAATCTCTTCCCTCTTCACGAAGCGAAGGCCTGCCCCACAACCAGCTGCTGCCCCACAACCAGCTGCTGCCCCACAACAAGCTGCTGCCCCACAACCAGCTGCTGCTCCACAACCATCTGCTGCCCCACAAGGAGCAGAGCCAGAAGGACCTGCCCCACAAGGACTTGCTCCACAACTTTCTGCCTCAAAAGGACCTGCCCCACAAGGAGCTGTCCCAAAGCTGCCTGCCCCGAAAGGACCTGCCCCACAAGGAGCTGCCCCAAAAGGACCTGCCCCACAAGGAGCTGTCCCAAAGCTGCCTGCCCCAAAAGGACCTGCCTCACAGGGAGCTGTCCCAAAGCTGCCTGTCCCAAAAGTACCTGCCCCACAAGGAGCTGTCCCAAAGAGCCCTGCCTGACAAGGTCCTCTCCAACAAGGTCCTGTCCCACAAGGAGCTGCCCAACAAGTGCCCAGGTTTGCCATCGTAAAGGATGAGTCCTTCACGAAGGAGGCTGTGCAGGAGCTGCTGCCTGGGGTGGTCTGGGAACACCCCTCAGAGATCTTCTGGAAGACCAAACCCCCTAAGGGCCAGGCCGTGGCACACATCTTCATCTTCCAGCGGCGCCCAACCTTCAGACACAGGGCTGGGACACAGACACCCCTGTTGGACCTCTCTCAGGTGGCCCAGAGGCAGGCTGCAGCAGAGCCCTCTGGGCAGGCAGCAGCCCCCAGCCCCCAGGCTGCAGCAGCCAGCAGGCCACGCTCCTTCCATCGCACAGCCCAGGGCATGCGCAGCCTGGGCAGGCGTTTGCTCAGAGCCTTCTGCATGGCACCGAGCCCCCAGCAGTAGCAGGGGGCTCTGCTGGCAGGGCCAGGCCGGGCCCCTGGCGTGCCACCTGCACCCTGAGCTAGTGCCTGGCCTGAGCCTGCCACGAGAGCGGCCCAGGGCAGGCAGCTGCCCTGAGGAGGGCATCCTGCTGCCTTCTGCTGCTTGAATGGCTGTGGCTGCTTTCTGAGTGCAGAGGAGGCAGGAGACAGGCAGGGGCTGGGTTGCTGCTGCTGGGGCAGGGAAACTGCATCAGGTGACAGCCAACCCTGTGCTGGGCTGCAGCAAGAGCAGCGTGGCCAGCAGAGCAAGGGAAGTGATTCTGCTCCTTTACTCTGCTCTCCCCAGACCCCACCTGCACTCCTGGGGCCAGTTCTGGAGTGCCCAACACAAGCAGGACATGGAAGTGTTGGAGCCAGGCCAGAGGAGGCCACCAAGATGCTGAGAGGGCTGCAGCAGCTCTGCTCTGAGCACAGGCTGAGAGAGTTGGGGCTGTGCAGTCTGGAGAGGAGAAGGCTTCCAGGAGAGCTTGGAGTGGCCTTGCAGGATCTGCAGGGGGCTGCAGGAGCTCTGGAGAGGGACTATTGACAAGGTCTTGTCATGACAGCACGAGGAGGAATGGGTTTGAAGTGGCAGAGGGGAGATTTTAAACTGGATGTGGGGAAGAGCTTGGACATGGACATGGACAGAGGCATTGAGTGCAGCCTCAGCAAGTTTGTGTGACACCAAGCTGTGTGGTGCAGCAGCCAGGCTGGAGGGCAGGGATGCTAGCCAGAGGGACCTGGGCAGGCTGGAGAGCACAAGCCATGGGCACTGCAGGGCACCTCTGGTGCCTGAGGGCCCTTTGCTGCCCCCATGGGCACTGCAGGGCACCCCTGGTGCCTGAGGGCCCTTTGCTGCCCCCACGGGCACTGCAGGGCACCCCTGATGCCTAAGGGCCCTTTACTGCCCCCTTCACGCCTGCAGGGCAGAGGAGTGGAAGAGGTTTTTGCACCTTTCCTCTCCCAATCAAAGCACAGAGGCAGAGGAACTTTGGGACACGCAGGACTCCAGGACAGTTTCTGTGCCAGATTTGGTGGCCAGAACTAACCAAGGGGCAATGAGCCCCTGAAGGACACCCCGAAGGAGGAGGAGGAGCTGGAGCTGGATTTCACTGATGCTGGGCATCACCATGGCCCCCAGGGCGTGCCCAGGGGTGTGGCAGGGCTCTGCGGTGGGGCCACGCCCGCAGGCCATTGTGACGCAATGCCCAGAGGGTATTTAAGGAGCTGTGCCTGCCTGGGCTGCCACTCCCGGAGGAGCAGCTCTCAGGAGCAGCCATCCCCTGGGTGCCCTCGGCAGATCCGCGGGTTCCAGGCCTTGCACCAGGCGGTGCCGCGGGAGCAGAGTGCTGAAGCTCGGCCGTCCGGCATGGGGCTGGCAGCATCCTCCCAGCGGGAGGCCACAGCCTCCCTGCCCGCACCCAGCAGCTGCCAGGCTGCGACCCAGACGTGGTGCTGGCTGCCGCAGCCTGCCAGGCAGGTGCTGGGGCTGTGCCGCGCTGCGGGGCCCGGCTCGGGCGGCAGCGCAGGGGCGCAGCAGGACGGAGCAAGCTGCCAGGCTTTGGAGCAGCTCAAGGGCATGGTGCAGGAGATGAAGGAGATGGTGAGTAGGGGACACAGGCAGAGAGGCTCTCGGGTGCTGGGCACAGCTGCAGCATGGCACTGGGGGCATGCAGGAGTGGCCCTGCTGGCCTTGGCTTGATGCTGGCACTCCCCCATCCCAAAGCTCTTGGCCAGCCCAAGCCGTGCCCTGGCTCCCTGCTATGATGCCCATGGAGAAGCAGGCGAGTGCCCAGCACCAGCCCAGCAAGGGGCTGCTGAGCCAGCGGCACAGGAGGCAGCAGGTCAGGGATGGGGGCAGGAGGGAGGCCATGGGTGGGCACAGAGGCTACTCTGGGAGTGAGAGTGCCAGGGCCTGGGGCTGCCAGGGGAGCCAGGCCACAGGAGCTTCACAAGGGCAAGAGCCACTCTGCTCACCCAGCCTCTCCTCACCTTCTCTTGCAGAGTGACAGCCTGATCCAGTCGGTGACACAGCCCTGCCCTCAGGACAGAGTGCCCAGGGTGCCAGCCTCGCCAACTGTGCCCACAGCCAGGCAGAAGGCAGCGGGAGCAGAGGCCAGCACAGGCCAGGCTGAGCTCATGGCGCAGCAGGAGGAGCTGGACGAGGCCAGCCCAGCTGCTGCTGCGCTCCCTGAGGAGGCCACAGCAGTGCCGCTGCAGGCGAAACCTTCTCTGCACAACCTCCGAGCCTACAGAGGACTCCTGTGGGACTGCAACAACACAGTCGTGGGCTTCGCTGACATCTTTGCTCGGGAGCTGGAGAAGAGCAGAGTTGTGGCACAGAGCCTCGGAGTGTGCACAGCAGGAATGACTCCTGCAGCCCCTGCGGGCAGAAGGCAGAGCCAGGAGCCTGTTCTGCACAACCTGCGAGTGCAGGACGGGCTCCTGCTGGACTCCAGCAGCAGAGTCGTGGGCTCGGCTGAGCTCTCTGCTCAGTAGCTGCAGCAGCAGCCAGACGTGGCCCACAGGGTGCAAAGCTGTGGGCAGCCTTGTGGGGACTCCGAGGAATTCCCTGGGCAGGAGATCGTGGCTGGGCTCTGCTTGCTCTGCAGCAGCAGCAGCAGCAGCAGCAAGAGCTGGCACAAAGCTCTCCTGTGCCAAGGGCAGCAGTGGCTCCAGCAGCCCCTCAGGATGCAAGCGAGGGGACCTTGGAGGGGAAGAGGGAGGGGGGAGGGGTCTGGAAGAGGGGAAGAGGGAGGGGGGAGGGGGCTGGGGTCGGGAGCCCTGCTGGACACTTGGATTGTGCCTGGCAGGGGCACTGTGTTTCTGTGCCACCCTGAGTGTGTGCCGTGGGTTGGTATTTGTAAAGAGAGCAGGCAGAAATTAAACTCAAAATCAAATGGGAGAGAAAATACAGAATTCTGTTTGGAGAGAGAACACAGCCACAGACATTACAGAGCAGTTACCATGGCAAACCCCCTGGAAGTTTCCCCCATCCCCAAAAAAACTAAATCTACACTCCCCAGTGCTCCAGTCCTCCTCCCCAACACCTCTGCCAGCCAAGAGGCCTCCTGCTTACATGTGCCTGATAAATTGGCTCCTGCCACACACTCAGGGCAGGAGGAGGAGGAAAGGAGCACGAACTGACCTTGTTGTCAGTCTATAAAGAGATAGCAGAATTATGGCATTGAATAACAATCTTCTAGTCCCAGGAAAATGGTTTTAACCCTATGGCCTTATCCTGGGACATTCCACCCCTATATTCCATCCCATAATTCCTGCCCATCACACCACTCATCTAACTAGAATTAGATTCTCTATACAGTGAACAGAGCCATCCAAATCCTGCATCGTTCTGCTGCTTCCCTTCAGCTGCATCTGTAGCTCAGATCCTGGGCACAACTCTGCTCATCCAATGGGACCTCTCGGATGACATCCACTGCCGAAGACTCAGTAACAACTTGCACATCCTTTAAACTCAAACTGTTCCAGTCCAAACCAAAACTTGCACTTGATCTTGCCACCCTCCTGTGTTGCCCAACATACATGCCCTGGGCTTCCCCCACCAGGAGATAACCACCCCTTGGGCAGGTTGTACCCCACCCAAAGGCAGCAAACACCCATACAATTCTCCAACAAATCCTTTTCACAAACAAAGGAACTCTGTTTCCATCTGCATTGTGCTCAGCAGCACTCAGCACCAAGTTATGGACAGTCCCAGTCCATTCTCACCCAAATCTTTGCAGTCCATGCATCCCAGCAACTGCCCACTGCAAAGTCTCAGTTACTCATTGCAGATTCTCCTGGAGTTCCCAGCACAGTCTGGCTCAGCCCACAGTTGACTCCAATGGTGTGTCTGCACCCCTGGGGCAGTCAGATGGGGCAACTAAGTCCAGTTCATGTCCATTCTTCAAGCTGTTGCTCCACCTTGCTTCTCAGTTATGCAGGAGTGAAGCTCCCTTCATCACAGATGAGTTCCATCTCTCTGTCACAGATGAGTTCCAGTATCTACAAGGGTCCCATGCTTCCACTTGCCTCTTGCACCAGGCCATCCACCACCCCTGAGGGTGCAGTCCTGCAGTTCCTCCTTAGCTGCACAATCAAAGTGAGCCCCCACACCACCAGTCCCTGCCCTTATCTTCCTTCCCCAGTCTACTTCAAATTGATTTAACCTTTCCCGGCACTTTTCCCTCCACCTTCTGAACAGACAACTGAGAAGGAGGAGGTTCTGGTGGTGGACGAGGAGCAGGTGGCAGCATAGGGAAGAGATCCTCTACAGGATGAATGCCACTCACTGCAACCACTGCCTGACCGGCAGCGTCCATCCTCAGCACTGCCTCTACCCTCAGGGTACCCTTGCGGCTCGCCCTGCCGCTTGAGCTCGGCACCAGAGCTGCCGCTGCCGCTAGTGCTGGCTGCTGGTCTGTGCAGAGCCAGGCAGTGTGCTGGGGCAGCAGGGCGAACCCCCTGCCCCTGCCATGCTCGGCACCGCCGGTTCCGCCGCCGTAAAGCTGAGGCTGAGTCGCGGCGGGGGAAGGAGATCCCCAGCGCCGCTCCCCGCATCCTGCCCAGCAGGATCCGCTCCCGGTGCAGGCTCTGCCCCTACAGCCGCAGCCTGCCCGCACACACTGCCCGCGCCGGGACCCCCAAGCACGGCCGCTCCCTCCGCAGCCGCCAGCTCAGCCCCGCACGGGGAGCGGCTGCGCCCAGCCAGAGGGTGGCCCCCACGGGCTCAGCCCGCCACGGGGGCAGCGCTGCCTCCGCCTGGCGCCGCCTTCCACACGCTGCCTGCAGCCACGGGTGCAGGGGAGGCCACCGGCACGGCCGGAGCCGCCTGCGCTTGCACCGCCCGCACTGCCGCCGCCCGCGGAGCCCCATCCCGAGGGGAGCACTCACACGGCTGTGCCTGCTCCGCTCTCCCCCACGCCTCCAGCTCGCCCCGGGCAGGGCCGCTCGGCACCGAGCTGTGGGGCAGCAGCCGCCGTGGCCGCCTCAGGGGCGGGGGTCCCATAGCATCTTCAGCCGCCTCAGACCTTTCAACTCGCTGCTCGCCGCTTCCTTCTCCCCCCTCCGCCCCCCAGGAGGGTAGCGGCTCAGCTCCCCAAGCCTCCCAGCTCTCCATGCCAGCTTCACTAAGAGGCAGCATTTCCCCTGAGCTCTAATTCTGTGTTTTTCTCCAGCTCAGTCCTTGCACAACCATCTCCTGCCCCGTGCGGGACACCGAGATGCTGCCCTGGGTTGGTATTTGTAAAGAGAGCAGGCAGAAATTAAACTCAAAATCAAATGGGAGAGAAAATACAGAATTCTGTTTGGAGAGAGAACACAGCCACAGACATTACAGAGCAGTTACCATGGCAAACCCCCTGGAAGTTTCCCCCATCCCCAAAAAAACTAAATCTACACTCCCCTGTGCTCCAATCCTCCTCCCCAATGCCTGTGCCAGCCAAGAGACCTCCTGCTTACATGTGCCTGATAAATTGGCTCCTGCCACACACTCAGGGCAGGAGGAGGAGGAAAGGAGCAGGATCTGACCTTGTGGTCAGTCTATAAAGAGATAGCAGAGTTATGGCATTGAATACCAATCTTCTAGTCCCAGGAAAATGTTTTTAACCCTATGGCCTTGTCATAAAGAACAGGCACAAACTGGTGTTCATGCAAGTTAAGGCTTTAATAAAGTTGCAGGACTCAAGCAATGTACAGGCCTGGGTGCAAGGAGAGACTCTGCTCTACCCCAACACACCCCCTTTGCCTTCAGCTCTCTCTTTTTATCCCCTATTCTATTCCATATTTACTAAGTTCTAAGAAAAGGTTGGGTTTTCTTTATCAGTCCTTAGGAATGGGAGATGTCTCTTCCACACAGGCCTCCTTTTATCCGGTGGTCCCTCTGGGAATCTTTGATGAAGTAAGGGGTCTTGCTTAAGTGTCTTCCTCATGAACTTCAAAGTCCTGGTTCTTCTATTTGCTCATACAGGAAAGGTGGCACCAGGAGGAGTGCATTGCCATTTAAATATGCAAAAGACAATCTCTTCCACATGCCTCCCTCCTTCGCCAATCTAATTACTCTTATCTTTAAGCTTATTGAGATGGTGGTGCAAGCAGGAATGCAGTTCCATTCAACCCCCCCTTCCTCCTTGTCTGTGACCTCTTGCCACGAATTGATCAGATCAAACATATGATTCTAGATATTTCTCACAATCCCCCATTTGCTTTTTGATCAGATTGATTCGTGTTTTAGCTTCAAATCGGGCAACTACTTGCTCTAGAGAGTTTAACTCTCTATCTTTCCTCCTTTCTTTTATCGCCTGAACAATCATTATAGTTTGGGGTTTGGTTCTCTCTTCTGGGTTATGGGGTACAAGGGTCACTTGCATTCCTTGCACAACCATCGTGATCAGTCTTACAAACCATGGAATGAGACAAGGTACAATTAATATCACAATCAGCACTCCCCCTCCCACTAAAGCAAATTTACTCTAATTATTCTATTAAGCATATACATTGGGGTTCCATATCCCCAAGATCCATCTTCTGCCCACATTGCAGGGTCATAATAGGCAATGATCTTTTCAGGAGGCCACTCGTTGTCTTTCCAATTTCCTATTTGGAGATCCCTCCTGGCCCTTCTTGGCTCGTCAGTCTCAGTGGACAGCTGTTTGCCTAATCTTACTCCCTTGGAGACAGGCAACAGGAAGAAGCTGGGTCTCATTGTTCCCAATCCAATAATATCCACCCAGGGCTGGCCACCCATTTATGATTTTGCTACCATTTTACCATGTAACCCCCTTCACATTCCAAATTCCCTATAAATTGACCATTACCCAGTCTCTGCCAGCAACTTCTTCCAATTATATTCATTTGTAGGACCCCCTGGTGCTTTCTGTTACCTCTCTCCACTTTCCAGGATGTTTGCTCCCATTGATTTCCAGGGCCATCGATCTCCTTGATTGATACCTCCACAGGCATAACAATTGGTTACATTCAAATGATTTTGCAATATTCTCAGACAAATTTACACAAATATTTTTAGCAACTGTTGGAATTTCATACTTAACTCCTGATTCTATTTCATGATAAAATGAATGAAATACCAAATGTTGTGATTTTCTCTACGATACTGGCAGCACTGGCCAGGATCCTCTGGGCAAATGTATTTTTCTTGCACACTATGATAACATCTCCACCCCATATTCCCACAATTTGAAGCACTGTTGTTGTCAATAGCCTGGCAAGCAGCAAAAGTGACCCAAAGGGGTTGGCTGTGGTCAGTAGCCATTTGGCTTCTTCCTAACAACTTTCCTTTCTCATCATTTGCACTTGCTTCTACCCACCATGGATAGGGGCTCCTTCCTTTGGATCATAACAAGTGATTTTTAACGTCTCATTACCCCTGGTTTTTATAACAGGGATCTAACTTTCATCCTTCGTACTCATAAATTGTATGCTACACCAGTGTTTGAGACACAGTTTTGCCCCTCCGAGTCGCAGCAATGCAGTCACTGCAATTCTGGGCTTGTTCCAGGACAGGAGGCTTGACCCAAATATGCACAGCAGAGGTCCGGTCAGGGCCATGTCACTCGGCGGTCACAGCCCAGAGGGGTTGCAGCCCTCGGCAGACCTTCTTCAGCTGCAGTACTGGGTCCCACTCCGGTCTTGCCCTCTTTTTGTTTCCTTGGGTGCCTCTCACTGCCCTTTTTGCTTTCCTTGAAATATGTGTCACAGGTTAAATTAAAACACACAAACAAAACAAACAAAAACAACTAACAGGCAAAACAACAACAACAACAAAAAACCTTTTCCCCACTACACAATCCCTCCTGTTTGTAACAATTTCAACACCTTCGGTCAGTTTGAGTATTGGTTATGAAGTCTCAATTAGTGCCCCCCCAGCAGTGATAAGTGTTTAGAAGTTGCAGCAGTGCTTAGCCTCAGTGTCACTTGGTTTCTCCTGGGTCCGAAGTCACCTGTCCCTCCCGCACAGGTGCTTTTACTCGTGAGGCTGTGTCCGTCTTTTCTCTGCTGTTCTGAGCGCCCTTCCTGTGGTGAGCAGCACAAGAAAAGAGCCTTCCCACAGAGTTA
Organism: Pogoniulus pusillus; assembly: GCF_015220805.1. Lineage (NCBI taxonomy): Eukaryota > Metazoa > Chordata > Aves > Piciformes > Lybiidae > Pogoniulus > Pogoniulus pusillus. The sequence continues at coordinate 23,650,573 of NC_087282.1, read as the reverse complement.
ACCAAGTTTGTTCTTTCCAAGTCTTTATCCGTAAGGTATCAGTGCAGGACACCCCCCATCCAACGAGAGACTCCCTGAGTTTCCCTTAACAGAGTTGACTTAATTACTTTGAATGGGCCTGTAAGTGCCTTTGATCGTTTCAGCTTAAGCCAAGCTAAGCACAAACCCGAATCCACCTCCCAAACCCGGTACAATTTCACTATTGACTGGTGAGCTCACAGATCTCTATGCTTCACCCCCCCCCCCCCCACTCACCACAGAGGGGTGAAGCCTCAGTTCCTATGAGGCACACCTGTCCTCTTATCGAGGGTGGGCTCAGGCCAGTGCTTCACAACCATTTCTAACTGCCATGTGAACAACCCAGCAATCACTTCTTTTGGGATCCCTTTCTTTCGGCCTGCCCACCACCAGTACTGTCTAGTGTTCAGGTGCTCCCTTCCCCCAGTCGAGTGTCGCCTGGGGATTCGAAGCATCTGGCTCCGGGGGTCTGCACTTGGCAGTGGGTGATTAATTTTCACCTGCCTCAAGCCTCTAGGCTCAGGCTTATGAACTTCCTCAGGCACCCCATACTGCCTGGCATAATCTAATAGCTCTCTGGCCACCTCCTCCCACGTCCCTTGTCTGCAATCAGGCTGCCTCCTCCCAGGTGTTAAGTTCTCCCTCAGAGCAGCTTGTATTCGGGAGGTAAGTGGGGTGTCAGCTATCTCCTTTTGAAGCTGGATGCCCTTCATCTTAAGGGAGTCAGGAAGCCCCCGACCAAAGGAGTCATCCGCTTTGGGTCCACCAAGAGAGAAAGGGGTGATTCAAAATGATGTTTCAGTTCTCGATCACAGACCATTTGCAAACAAGCTGATTCTGCACATTTTCCATGATCTGATTCATGCCTCCCCTCAGAACTAGAGGCTCTCCTCTCTTTTGAATCAAAGCCCCCTGCCCAGAAAGCTGCTCGCTCAGTAAGGCTCCAGGGACCACTCCTATTGCCCGTAGTTAGGAACACATTAGCACCCCAATAGCCTGTAGCTTCAGCCTCTGTCAACCTAATTTGATCACCTCCAGTTTCAGAAACAGGCCATACATATTCCACCTCAGACTCCCCAGCAGAACGTGTGAACTCTTTACGCTGTTTGGCCAGCTCAGTGGAAGAAAAGGGTGTCTCTTTGGTTGTGATGGCAGGGGTGCCATCCTCATCCTCATACAGCATCTCGGTTTTAATGAGAGGACGCTTGTGAGCCGCAGCTTCCTCTGCTGCTGCCAGCTCTGCCTGAGGGTATGTGGAGGCAGGCTCTGCCTGCCGTTCTTCCTTCTTCAAAAAACAATTGTGCCACTTCTGCTCTGTTTTTAATCTATCCTTAAGATCTGCCACTTCGTCCTTTAAAGTTACAATATGCCCTTGCAGGGAATCTACCAGCTCCTGCAAGGAGGAAATGATTTTATTCTCTCGTTCGTTTTGGCTTTGCTTTTCATCTCTCGAAGCGGCCAAACACGCACCCAAAACTGCACAGATGAAAGCTTTGCCCTTTCCCGACTTGGCCCGTGCCTCCTCTGCAGGGCCACAATCCGCTCCTCACACTCTGACAGTTACTCAGTTCTCACGGGCCCAGCCCAGCCCTTCCACAGATGGGCGAGCTCCGTGAGCCTCCAACAGACACAAAAACCTCTCCGCCGTGGCCATTGCCTTTAAGGTAAGAGCTCCACGGGGAGGTCACAACAACACAAAAGACCTTATACCTCAGAATCTTCCCTACAAAAACCGCTCAAGGAAAGCTCCCCCACAAACACTGTTCCCTAGGAAACACGCAATAAATTCCTCCAGGGAGATCCCACCAAGATCTGGCTTCTTGAAGAGGACAGTAACACTTTTCCCCATGAGGACACATTTTACAACAAAGAGATTTCTCAGTTTTGTTTTTTCTAATTAATTTTGAGGTAAAATGTGTCCCTTGATCAGAATCAGTATGTTCCACTTCCCCATATCTTGGTATTGTATTTTCCAATGATACCTTTACCACAATATGTGCAGTTGCTCTGCTCACTGGGTAAGCTTCCACCCATTAGGTCAAGTGACCTACTATAACTAATAAGTATTTTACCCTTTTGCAATATCCTTCTACCCATTGTCTACAATATCCAAGGAGTCCCAATAACTGCCTGACTTCCTTCTTATTTTCTGGAGTCTTAAACCCCAAGATCCCAGATGTTCTTTCAGGGTCTTGTTTCTTTCCCCTTTGCTCAACCAATGCACTAAATACTTTACTTCTTATTCCACGAATTGTAACTTCTGTTTTTGACACCTTAAGTCCTTTTGCTCAAAAAAAAAAAAAATTAGAGTCTGTATGGTGGCTTCTCAGACTGCCTCTTCAGTTTTTCCTGCTATTCTGTAACAATTTTAACACCTTCTCCAATGTTTGACCAAATAAATTGGGGATTCTGTAAATCCCTGGGGTAATGCCGTCCACCTTAACTGTTTTCTTCTCCCTATCTATGGATCTTCCCATTCAAATGCAAAGGGATCCTTTGACCCCTTCTTTAGTGAACAAACCCATAAAGTTAATCCCTGTCCCACTGAAATTCTGGAGGGAGATAGTTCCTTTGTAGGTCATGCTCTGCCTCCAGTAATAATAACAAATCATTTAGACAAATTTTATTCTCTGCTTCCATTTCTACTTCCTTTAAAACAGATACTTTAAATGGTTCTCCTTTAGCTCCTGTGTCCCCTGAAAAAAACTCCTCTTCCTCCTTATGTGACCTATTAATAATTTTATCAAGGGCTCAGTAGATGGTGAGGTCCCCAAAAGATACAGCCCCTGACTCCCCTAGTCTTCCTTGAATAATTTCTCATCCTGTGTCCTTTTGCAGCGATATTGCTGGATATGTCCCTTCTTATTGCAACAATGACACACAGGAGGTTCTTTCTCTTGAATTCTGATTTTCCAGAGGCCCCTTGGGCCCCATCCTTTTTAATTCTTTAGTTGTAGTTTGTACTGTCCAACCCTCCCTCACTGCTGTTACAAGGATCTTTAGCTCTTGCTCTCTATTTTTCTGCACCCCTGTGGACAGATACTTTCTGGGCTTCTCTAAGGAGTTCCTCTGATCCCTCTCCGGCCGTTTTGCCACTGGATTGAGATCTATTACTCTTTTTCAGCCTTTCCATCTAGTCTCTCAGCCACCTCTCAGGGATCATCCAATAACGTTCTGCCCCCTGAACCCTTAGTGGGTACAGGCCAGCCCCAACATTCTCCCTTGTAACATTAGACGGCACTGGGACTGGAGCCGCCGGGAAAAAAAGGAACTCGACGAGAGAGAGAGACAAGCGGCAGCGGCGGGGCCGGGGTGGGGCTGGAGCGGCGGCAGCAGCAAGGGAGAGGCTGGAACGGGCAGTGAGTTCCAGCCTAAGGGCTCCCGTTCCTCCCTCGACTTCCGAGCATACAGCTCTGTAACTTTTCTTTCTGCTTATAGTTCCCAGAGCTCAGCATATTCACCCTCCTCCGGGCTAAACGTTTTCCTGTTTCTCACACACTCCACCAGGGCTTGACCAACCCAGTCCTCTAAACACTCAAACATAGGCCACTGAACATGTGGCCGTGCTGGCTCCTTTGGCCATATTCTCATACAATAATGGACTAATTTCAGTTTTGTTTTTGCTTTTCTGGGGCCCCTATCATTCCAATATTTAATCATTAATCTGGTAATTTTGTTTTGCTCCCTCTGTTAGGGTCTTGGGTCCTCAACTTGACCCATCTTTCATGACTGCCTAAAGAGTGTCTTGCAGGGGGCTAAACGACCCTCCTTTAACCCACCCACGAATCCTATAGGAATCGCTTTGAATCCTTTACCGGCCAAATCCCTCGCGGGAGTTTGGAACCGCGGCTTATCGGACCTCCACACTCGCTTCGGAGTCAGACTCCGTCTCAAACACACTCTTTCACAGCAGGCAGTCGAATCCCACCCAACCGAACGGTTTCCGCAATACTCACGACTCTGTCGTCTTCGCTCGGGTCTGTGCGCACAGAATTAAGGGTCTATAAAAGCGGCTGCAGCCTCATCAGGGAGCTCAAAAAATGTATTGGTTGATTCCGGCAGAGTTCAGGATATCACCAGCCCCGTATGAGTCTCCCCAGGGAGCCACCAAAAAAAAGGTGGGGCGCCCCTCCCTAGGTGAACCCCCAGAGTCTGGTGATGTCCCGTACGAGCCCCCAGTTTGTCATGAATAACAGGCACAAACTGGCGTTCATGCAAGTTAAGCCCTTAATAGAGTTGCAGGACTCAAGCAATGTACAGGCCTGGGGGCGAGGAGAGACTCTGCTCTACCCCAACGCACACCCTTTGCCTTCAGCTTTCTCTTTTTATCCCCTATTCTATTCCATATTTACTAAGTTCTAAGAAAAGGTTGGGTTTTCTTTATCAGTTCTTAGGAATGGGAGATGTCTCTTCCACACAGCTCTCCTTTTATCCGGTGCTCCCTATGGTAATGTCTGATGAAGTAAGGGGTCTTGCTTAAGTGTCTTCCTCATGAACTTCAAAGTCCTGGTTCTTCTATTTGCTCATACAGGAAAGGTGGCACCAGGAGGAGTGCATTGCCATTTAAATATGCAAAAGACAATCTCTTCCACATGCCTCCCTCCTTCGCCAATCTAATTACTCTTATCTTTAAGCTCATTGAGATGGTGGTGCAAGCAGGAATGCAGTTTCATTCAACCCCCCCCTTCCTCCTTGTCTGTGACCTCCTGCCACGAATTGATCGGATCAAACATATGATTCTAGATATTTCTCACAGCCTTAACCTGGGACAGGGGAGGGGGCTGGAAGAGGGAAAGGGGGGGGGGGGAGGGGTCTGGAAGAGGGAAGGAGGGAGGGGGGAGGGGGCTGGGGTCGGGAGCCCTGCTGGACACTTGGATTGTGCCTGGCAGGGGCACTGTGTTTCTGTGCCACCCTGAGTGTGTGCCGTGGGTTGGTAATTTTAAAGAGAGCAGGCAGAAATTAAAGTCAAAATCAAATGGGAGAGAAAATACAGAATTCTGTTTGGAGAGAGAACACAGCCCCAGACATTACAGAGCAGTTACCATGGCAAACCCCCTGGAAGTTTCCCCTGTGAGAAATATATATTTGATCCGATCAATTCGTGGCAGGAGGCCCAGGACAGGGAGGAAGGGGGGGTTTGAATGGAGCTGCACTCCTCCTTGCACAGCCATCACAAAAGCATACACTTGGCTTAAGATAACAGCAATAACTAATTAGAAGCTAGAAAGCTTGGTGGAGGAGTGAGGCAGGTGGAAGAGACAGCCTTTGGCATGAGCAAACCGAGGACTAGTTTGGAGTTCATGGAGCGGACACTTGAAGAAGACCCCTTACTTCATCCCTGAAGACCACCAGAGGGACCACCGAGTAAAAAGAGACATGGGTGGAAGAGACACCTCCCATTCTTAGAACTGATAAGCAAAACCCAACCTTTTCTTAGAATTAGTAATGAATCTGTAATGGAATAGGGTATCAAAAGAGAAGACTGCAAACAAAAGGCGTGCGTGAGGGCAGAGCAGAGCCTCCCTGCACACCCAGCCCTGTCCATTGCTTGATTCCTGCCACTCTATTAAAGCCTTACCTTGCATGAATGCAAGTTTGTGCCTGTTATTTATGACACCCCCATCCCCGAAAAAACTAAATCTACACTCCTCAGTGCTCCAATCCTCCTCCCCAACGCCTGTGCCAGCCAAGAGGCCTCCTGCTTACATGTGCCTGATAAATTGGCTCCTGCCACACACTCAGGGCAGGAGGAGGAGGAAAGGAGCACGAACTGATCTCGTTGTCAGTCTGTAAAGAGATAGCAGAGTTATGGCATTGAATAACAATCTTCTAGTCCCAGGAAAATGTTTTTAACCCTATGGCCTTAACCTGGGACAGGGGAGGGGGCTGGAAGAGGGGAGGAGGCACAGCAGTGCCGCTGCAGGCGAAACCTTCTCTGCACAACCTCCGAGCCTACAGAGGACTCCTGTGGGACTGCAACAACACAGTCGTGGGCTTCGCTGACATCTTTGCTCGGGAGCTGGAGAAGAGCAGAGTTGTGGCGCAGAGCCTCGGCGTGTGCACAGCAGGAATGACTCCTGCAGCCCCTGCGGGCAGAAGGCAGAGCCAGGAGCCTGTTCTGCACAACCTGCGAGTGCAGGACGGGCTCCTGCTGGACTCCAGCAGCAGAGTCGTGGGCTCGGCTGAGCTCTCTGCTCAGTAGCTGCAGCAGCAGCCAGACGTGGCCCACAGGGTGCAAAGCTGTGGGCAGCCTTGTGGGGACTCCGAGGAATTCCCTGGGCAGGAGATCGTGGCTGGGCTCTGCTTGCTCTGCAGCAGCAGCAGCAGCAGCAGCAAGAGCTGGCACAAAGCTCTCCTGTGCCAAGGGCAGCAGTGGCTCCAGCAGCCCCTCAGGATGCAAGCGAGGGGACCTTGGAGGGGAAGAGGGAGGGGGGAGGGGTCTGGAAGAGGGGAAGAGGGAGGGGGGAGGGGTCTGGGGTCGGGAGCCCTGCTGGACACTTGGATTGTGCCTGGCAGGGGCACTGTGTTTCTGTGCCACCCTGAGTGTGCAGCCAGCTGCAGGTGTCTGTGTGGAGCTGCCTGGACGCTGTGCCAAGCTGTCAATAGAGCTTCCTTCTCCGTGTCCAGCTGGGCTGAGTCTGGTCTGGGGCATTCCATCCAGCGGGGGCAGGGCACAGCCTGCCCCGACAGAGGCACCGCTGCAATACCTCTGCACTAAGGCAGGGAGCATGGGGAGCAAAGAGGAGGAACTGCAAAGCTGTGCAAGCCTGCAGGGTTAGGCTGTCACTGGCATCACTGAGACATGCTGGGGTGGAGCTCACGACTGGAGCTTGGGCACAGGAGGTTGTAGACTGCAGGAGGGACAGCAGGGGAGAAGGGCAGGGGGCATTGCCCTCTCCAGCAGTGATAAACTGGAGTCCATGGAGCTCCACCCGGGCATGGGCAAGGCAAACCCAGAGAGCCTGTGGGGAAAGGCCAAAGGGAAGGCAGGGGAAGAGCACATCACAGCAGGAGTCTGCTGCAGAGCTCCTGGTCAGGAAGGCAAAGCAGGTGAGGACCTCACAAACAAACAGGAGAAGCTTCAGGCTCACAGGCCCTGCTCCTCATGGGGGACTTCAGCCACCCTGACATCTGCTGGGAGGACAAGAGAGCAGAGCAGCAGCACCCTAAGAGGTTCCTGGAACGCACTGGTGATAACTTCCTCCTCCCAGGGGCAGAGGAAGCCACCAGAACAGCTGCTGTGCTGGACCCAGTGCTCACAACCAGGAGGGGCTGGGGAGTGGAGTGCAGCTGAAGGGTAGCCTTGGCTGCAGTGACCACTCCAGCGTGCTCAGAGCTCACTGCTCAGAGTCTGAGCTCCCTGCCAGGCTCTCTGAGCTTTCTCCTCCCCAAGAGAGCTGCTGAGTGCAGCACTGAGCCCCTCCCTGCCAGCACTCCTCATCTGCAGAGCTGCGGCCACAGAGCTGCTCTCTGTCCAGCTGGGTTCTGTGCTGCCTTAAAGACACAAACTGCCAAGGAGGGCTCCTGCTGTGCCCTGCTTGTGCCACTGCCCTGTGCCAGTGCAGCTTTCCTTGCTCACCTGCTCTATGTGTTGCTGGCAGTGCAGCCTGGCACCTTGTGCCCTGCCCAGCTTTGGTTCTAGGCTGGGAACTGTGCTGGAGTGAGGCCACTTGGAACATGGGCATGAGAGAAGTGACCCCAGGGAGAGAGCTGTGGGCAGAGCCAAACCAGCACCAGCTAGGTCCTGTTAGAGAGCTGTGGGCACAGCCAAACCAGCACCAGCCAGGCCCTGTTAGCTGTGGGCAGAGCCAAACCAGCACCAGCCAGGTCCTGTTAGAGAGCTGTGGGCACAGCCAAACCAGCACCAGCCAGGCTCTGTTAGAGAGCTGTGGGCAGAGCCAAACCAGCACCAGCCAGGTCCTGTTAGAGAGCTGTGGGCAGAGCCAAACCAGCACCAGCCAGGCTCTGTTAGAGAGCTGTGGGCAGAGCCAAACCAGCACCAGCCAGGCCCTGTTAGAGAGCTGTGGGAGCTGGGCAGAGCAGCCCACTGCAAGCCATGGTGCTGCACTGCTCCCTGGCTGAGAGCTGCTCCCAGGCTGGCTATCTCCCTTCTCTGGCAGGGGTTCAAGAGGCTTCCTCTGAACTGAGCTTCAGCCACTCAGAATTTCCCCTGGCAGGGAAACGGTGCTCGAGTTTGTCACTCATGAGCACAAGAAGAGACCTTCAGGTCTGGAGGGATTTCCCCTCAGCCAGGCAAGGGTAGGAGGGAGGGGAGGGGAAGCACAGCTGCGGTCAGGGCCCCTCTCTCCTTTCTTCTCACCCCATGGCTGGGCAGGGCCTGGGAATCCCTCGAGGGATGGGCATGTGGGGCAGGGAGGGGCAGGTAGATCTGCCAGGCTTATGGAAGGCTCAGCAAGAGGATGGAGCTTAGAAAGGAATTCTTCACTGTGCTCGGACCCTGCTCTGCTGAGGCCACAGCTCCAGGGTTGTGTTCAGTTTTGGGCACTCAGTGCAAGAGAGATGTGGAGGTGCTGGAGCCAGAGCAGAGGAGGGCAAGGAAGGGCCTGGAGAGTAAATCTGGTGAGGAGAGGCTGAGGGAGCTGGGGCTGGTGAGTGTGAAAGAGAGGAGGCTGAGGGCAGAGCTCATGGCTGGCTGCAGCCACCTGAGAGGAGGCTGTGCAGAGGCTGCTGCTGGGCTCTGCTCACAGGTGACTGGGGACAGAACAAGGGGGAATGGCCTCAAGCTGCCACTGGGCAGGTTTAGACTGGACATCAGGAGCAATTTTTCCCCAGCCAGAGTGGTCAGGCACTGGGATGAGCTGCCCAGGGAGGTGCTGGAGTCACCCACCCTGGCTGTGTTTCAAGGTGGTTTGGCTGTGGTGCTTGGGGCTATGGTTTAGGGTGAGTCTTGCAGAGCAGGGCTCTGGGTTGGGCTTGGTGATCCTGGGGGGCTTTGCCAACTGGAATGTTCCTGTACTTCTGTGAATGGATTGTCCAGAGAGGTTGTGGATGCCTCCTGCCTGGAGATGCTGAAGGCTGGGTTGGATGGGGTCTCGAGTGGCCCAGTCTCATTGAGAGGCATCTCTGCCCAGGGTTGCATTCAGTGAGCTCTGGGATCCCTTTGAGTCTGAGCCATTCTGTGGTTCCCAAACACTTCACTTTTTGCTTGATCCCTGCTTTTCTAGGAGCAAGCCCCAGGAGCTGCACTGCCAGCTGCAGAATTGTGGCTCCTCAGTAATGCTTCCAGTCCAACCCAAACCCACACCCTCCCTGTTTGGACGAGCTTCCTGCTAGCTGCAGTGAAGCCTACTGAAAGCAGGAGGCTTGAGAACACTTTGATGCAGCTGCAGCCACCCTGTCACCACAGCAAAGCCCTGTGGGTTTGGTTGGGAGGCACAGGGGAGAGGCAAACCTGAACTTGCTTTCAGGTCCGGAAACTCTGCCCTAGACTGGGAGCAGAAAGAAATCTGAAAGTTTGGTGATGACTTTTGGGCTTGGGGTGGTTGTTTTTTCCCTCTCTCTCTTTCCTCCAGCTCTGCTGGTGAGCTTGATGAAGTCTGCTCTCTTTGCCTGTCAGCTCCACCTTGCTGATGAAGAAATATTCCTTCTCCAGCTGTCCTCTGCTGTCTTGCCAAGTGGCCATAGCTGAGTGGGGAGGGCTGCTGGCTGCTGCCACTGCAGAGCTATCAAGCAGCCACTGCATTCTAGGAATGCTCTCTGCTCCTCCCTTTGCTGCTGCCATCGTTTTGATGGCTCTTGGACTAAGCAGCTACGAAGAGATTCTTTCCAGCAGTTCCAGTAAGCACACTCTGACCTTGATGTGCTCCTCAACTCAGTTTGGCTCAGACTCCTAAAGTGGACTTGGCTGAGAGCAGGATGGGGGTGAAAGCTTAGTGAGAAAGAAGTTCTGTTAAGCTCAGGCACTGCCACTTCGTGGAAGATGGACATTTCCTAAGCTGAGATCAAAAGCTAGGAACATCTTGAGCCAGGAGTTAAACCAGTGTCTGGCTTTCAAAGGGCAGCTGGATCAACATCCTCTGTGCTAGGACCAAAACAAAACCCAGCTGTGGTAGGTTGGGAGTTTCCCCACTCCTCCCCCACCACTTCACCAGAGTAACTCAGCTGGCTGGAAGCTAAGGAGTGAAGCTACATTGACAGCACAATGCAAGCTGCAAGCAGATCTACACAACAGATACAGAAGGACATGGAAGTGTTGGAGCCAGTGCAGAGGAGGCCACCAAGATGCTGAGAGGGCTGCAGCAGCTCTGCTCTGAGCACAGGCTGAGAGAGTTGGGGCTCTGCAGCCTGGAGAAAGCTTCCTGGAGAGCTTGGAATGGCCTTGCAGGATCTGTAGGAGGCTGCAGGAGGGCTGGGGAGGGACTATTGACAAGGTCTAGGAATGGCAGGATGAGGAGGAGGAATGGGTTTGAAGTGGCAGAGGAGAGATTGGAACTGGATGTTAGGAAGAAGTTGTTTGCAGTGAGGGTGGTGAGACACTGGCACAGCTTGCCCAGGGAGGTTGTGGAGCACAGAAGCACCCAATGTGATCTTTGATCACATTGGGTGCTTCTGTGCTCCACAACCTCCCTGGAGGTGTTCAGGACCAGGTTGGATGAGGCCTTGAGTGACCTGTTCTAGTGAGAAGTGTCCCTGCCTATGGCAGGGGATTGGGTCTGGCTAAGCTTTGAGATCCCTTCCAAGCTAAACCATTCTGTGGTTCTATGATTCTGTAGCAAGGTGGATGTTGGTTTGCTCTCCCTAGTAACCAGTGATAGAAGGAGAGGGAAGGTTGCACCAGGGGAGGTTTAGGTTGTCCATAGGGAAAACTTCTTCAGCGAGTGGTCAGGGGTTGGCACAGGCTGCCCAGGGAGGTGGTGGAGTCCCCACAGCACTTGGGGCCATGCACTTGGGGCCATGGTTTAGTGGCTGTGGTGGGATTGGGTTGCTGGTTGGACTGGATGACCTTGGAGAGCTCTTCCAGCCTTAATGGCTCTATGATAAGACTTTGTGACTGCCTTTCCTAGGAGGAATGAAAGGTAACAACCCACCAGAGCAGGGCATCTCACTTTCTGCATGTGGCACTTGGAGAGCTATGTGTAAGCTTGCTTTGGAGCAAAGAGCCTGCAGAGGTGGCACCACTGGGCCATTTTTTAGCAGGACTATCAGTTATTGCTTGATGAGATGTAGGTGAAACTGTATTGATCATCCATTGACTACAGCTTAGGTGGGGCTGGAAGGACACCAACTGCCCTCTGCTCTTCTGCTGCCCAGGGCCAGCACAAAGTCATCTCAGTGGAGGTTTGCTCAACCAGATACTCTACCTCACTGCTGCGTTCTCCTTCCTTGGAAAGCTCTCCCAGCAATCTAAACTGATTTTACTGCAACTTGAGTTCCTTCCCTCAGAGGTCTCTTCCACCCTGCTTGATTCCATGGTCAGCTCAGCAGTCTGGCAGCTGCAAGCACTTCAGCAGCTGCCAGAGACATACAACACTGGAGCTGCACTTGGTGAGGCTGCAGCAGCCTTGGCTAAACTCCAGCCTGAGAATCTGCTCACTCTGCAGCAGGCTGAAAAAAGAGGCCAGTGTCAGAAAGTGTCATTAGGGAGAAGTTATTGACAGTGAAGGCGGCGAGACACTGGCACAGGCTGCCCAGGGAGGGTATCTGTCCCCTCCCTGGAGGTGCTGAAGGCCAGATAGGGTGAGGCCTTGAGTGACCTTCTAGTGGGAGGTGTCCCTGCCTATGGCAGGTGTTTGCACTCGAGTCGCAGATAGCATCAGGTTGGAAGGGACCTTGAAACGAATCTTGTCCACCCCCCTGCAGGCAGCAGGGACAGCTCCAGCTGGAGCAGGCTGCACAGGGACACAGCAAGGCTGAGCTGGAATGGCTGCAGGGATGGGGCCTCAAGCACAGCCCTGGGCAGCCTGTGCCAGGCTCTGCCCACCCTCACTCTGCACAGCTCCCTCCTCATGCCCAACCTAACTCTGCCCTGCTCCACTGCCAAACCATTGCCCTCAGCCTGTCCCCACAGCCCCTTCTGAGCAGTCCCTCCCCAGCCTGCCTGCAGGTTCTCTTCAGACATTGATATTCAGCTCTAGGGCTGCACAGCCCCAACTCTCCCAACCTGTCCCCATAGCAGAGTGTGCTCAGCCCTCTGAGCATCTTGGTGGCCTCCTCTGGACCCTCTCCAGCAGGTGCAGGTCTCTCTTGTGCTGGGGTCCCACAGCTGGACCCAACCCTGCAGCTGAGGTCTCCCCAGAGCAGAGCAGAGGGGCAGGATCCCTTCTCTCCAGCTCTGCCCACACTGCTTTGGATGCAGCCCAGGCTGCCCTTGGCCTTCTGTGCTGCCAGTGCCCATTGCTGGCTCCTGCCCAGCTTCTCCCCCCCCAGCACCCCCAAGGCCTTCTCTGCAGGGCTGCTCTCATTCATCACCCCCAGCCTGCACTGATCTCCAGGGCTGCCCTGACCCAGGGTTAGGAACTTGCACTTTGCCTTTTTGGCCCTAGTGAGGTTCTCCTCAGCCACCTCTGCAGCCTGCCCAGGTCACTCTGGATGGCTCCATCCTGTCCTTCAGTCCCATTAACCACACACTCAGCTTGGTGCCATCTGCACACTTGCTGAGGGTGCCTCAGTGCCACTGATCTTCATGAGGTCCCTTCCAACCCAAAGCATTCTGTGACTCTATTACCAAACATCAGCAGGTGTAGTACTCCCCACTGGGCTGAGTTCACTCTGGCAAGGGAAGGGGATAAAGCAGCACTCAAGTTTTTCCTCTCTGGATTCTGCATGCCTCAACTCTGCTTTCTCACTAACCCCCTGCACCATGTCTTCTGTCCCAGTCTCTCCTCACCCCAGGAAGGGAGCACCACACAGTCTGATGAATTTATTCACTCTTTGAACAGCCCTTACAGGTCAAATCACTGCAGTGAAGAACAAATGATGGCAAAACTTCAAGCTAAAAAACCAAACCAAAGCATAGCCATGAAAAAGAAAAGGCACTGCAGAGGGGAAAATAGACTCAGCCACTGACTTCAAGAGCAGGCTTCAGGAGTCCATCCGTGAGGAAGTGTGGCAATTATGCTCGTTCAGGGCACAAAGACCTCCCCCAGACACTTCTGTGTGGTCATTGAAGCCTTCCCTGCTTTTCCCTGCTCCCTTTTGCCCTGGCACCTTCCACCTGCCTTTCTCCGCTCCTCTGCCTTTAGGGATGTGTTGGGCTTGTGTGTGCTTGAGTTTGATCTTTCCCCAAGCAGACAACCTTTGCCTTTAACCACAAGCACCAAAAGGCCAAAGCAAGCAGGGCAAGGTACCGAGGATCCTCTTCCCAAGGTTGCTGTTGTGCAGCCTTGACGCCAACTCTCCTTGCTTCTCTGGTGCTCTGCGGTGAGCAGCGCTGGAGACGAGGGGGAGCTGACAAACGTTTGTGCTGCTATCATGAGCTGAGCCTTGCAGGGGAGAGGGAGCTGAAGCTGGCACAGGAATTCCATTGCCCCTTTGTTTTCCCCTCCCACATCTTCTCCTCGCCTCTGGAATATCTGCTGATGCTGCTGGCTGGCTTGGCAGGACCTGAGTCTTGTTTTCAGCTCCCTGAAATCCCTGAGGCTTTCCTCTCCTTTCTGCCCCAGGAATCAATTTTTACAACAGCCTTTTTTGGGGCAAAAAGGAAGAGGGAAAAGGAAAAAAAAAGGGGAGAAAAGGAGAGAAGGGAGGGGAAGGAGAGGAGGGGAGGGGAGGAGGGGAGGAGGGAAGGGGAAGGAGAAGAGAGGAGGGAGTGGAGGGGAGGGGAAGGAGAGGAGGAGGTGAGGGAGGGGGAGGAGAGGAGAGAAGGGAAGGAGGAGAAAAAGGAGGTCAGGGAATGGGGAAAAGGAAAAGAAGAGGAGGAAGAGAAAGCAAAGGCACTGACCTGTGCAGCAAAGCACAGCAGGATTTGTTTCCCCAGACCAGCAGCTTGTGTTGCATTGCTCAGTTCCTGGGGGCAACCTCCAAGCACAGCCTCACCATCACAGAGCAGCATTTCTCTCTCAGAAGGCAGGCCAAGCCTGGCTCCCTCTCTTCCCCCCCTCCCCAGCAGCTCAGCAGCCAGGAGGGACCTTGGAGCCTTTGCATCATTTCTGTTTCAGGGGTGCAGCTTTTGCTGCTGAGTGTGAGCACAGAGCCTCAGCCTCCTGCCCCCACCCTGGCAGTTCTGCAGGGCTGGCTCAGGGTGACTTAGCTTGCAGAAGTCAGAGGGGTTTAGGCCAATGTGGCCAAAGCAGAAGCAGAGTCTGGTCAGCCTGCAGCTCTCTGCCACTGCACAGGGCAAGTTAAGCAGCCTGGTTACCGTTTGAAGCACTCTGTCACCCCCCAAGCATTCCATGGAGCATCCAAGGACAGGCACTTGGAAGGATAAGTAAAAGGAGCAGTCTGGATCCAGCTGGAAAGCAGAGAGGCTTTTCAGACTCAGTTTCCAAGGAAAAAGCCCAACCCTCTTCTGTGGGGTTTCACCAGGCCACAGCTGATGCCCACCAGCCCAGAACTGTGAGAAGGTTGGGCCATGAATGCCCTCTGGAAAGTGCCCTGCCCTGGAGCACCCTGACCAGGCCAGCCACAGGAGATCCATTCTCTGGCAGCAGAGGAGCCATTGCCATCTGCCACCATGGCAGCACCAGACACTGGCACCATCTCCCAGGGGAAGCAGTGGAGTGCCCTGCACTGGGCAGCTGAAGGCTCAGCTTGCCAGGGTGCTGGGGCAGCTCCCTGCAGCTGCACTGGCACCTGGAAGGCTTGGAGCAGATGAGCCCTGAGGTCCCTTCCAGCCTGGAAGTCTGTACCTCTGCCTCACACCAGCCTCACCTCACCTGCTGCAGGACAGAGCCAAACACTTCTGAGGGCCACAGAGCTGGCTCCAAAACCCACCTGAGTCCCGTGGGAGGCACCAACACAAAGGCGACATGGCAAGGAACAGGGCAGGGCTGGCTGGAGCCAGGAGCAGAGCTGTGCCCTGCAGTGCCACCACATCCCAGTTACCTACGTGCTCTGGGGAGGGCTCTGGCAGCAGCAGAGGAGAGCTCTGGAGGGCCCTGGCAGGAGCAGAGGTCAGCTCCCCTGGAGGGCTCTGGCAGGAGCAGAGGTCAGCTCCTCTGGAGGGCTCTGGCAGGAGCAGAGGTCAGCTCCTCTGGAGGCCTCTGGCAGCAGCAGAGGAGAGCTCTGGAGGGCTCTGGCAGCAGCAGAGGAGAGCTCTGGAGGGCTCTGGCAGCAGCAGAGGAGAGCTCTGGAGGGCCCTGGCAGGAGCAGAGGTCACCTCCCCTGGAGGGCTCTGGCAGGAGCAGAGGAGAGCTCTAGAGGGCTCTGGCAGAAGCAGAGGTCAGCTCCTCTGGAGGGCTCTGGCAGGAGCAGAGGTCAGCTCCTCTGGAGGCCTCTCCATTCCTGGCAGGGATGGAGGAATGGCCACTGTTGGTGATGCATCTTCTGAGCCTCAGAGAGGACTCAGCAAGGTGAAAGTTGGTGAAGCTCTTGCAGGCCTCTTCACGTCCCCATCGTGGCCTGAGCACAAGGCAGGAATGGAAGCTTCCTTGTCTGTCACAGGTGGAGCAGAGCTCCTCAGGTCTCCTTGTCAGGGTTAGCAGCCACTGAGGTTTCTGTCACAATCAAAGAATGAATTTCTTCTTCCTTCCCAAACCTGTGGCAGGTGTCCATGGAGTCCTCCTTTGCAGAGCTCTGGAAAGGAAGAGCATTATTTACTCCACGGCTGCCCTCAGCCCAGGGAGACAGACCCAGCACACTTCAGACAGATCCATGGCACAACACAGTGCCTGTGCTGTGGCCAGCAAGCCAAGGCAGCTGGGCAGCAGACTCTGCTCCATAGCCACATGGCTGTGGTCTGGTGGACAGGATTGTCCTCCTGGAGGGGAGAAAGAACTGAAAGGTGGTCCCCATCTTAGGAGTGCTTCCAGCTCCAGCTGCTGGGTGAGGCTGAGGCAGAAGGGTGAGGATGCAGACACTCAGCAGAGTTTGCAGTGGGACCCAGAGCACGCAGGAGGTCACTGGACTGGCCCCAGGGTCTCTAGAGGGGGCTGCTGCTGCTGCAGAAGTGAGAGCTCCCAGAACACTGTGTCTGCTTTTCACAGAGGCACAGCATGGGAGGGCTTGGAAGTGACATCCAGAGCTCATGGAGTCCAAGCCCCCTGCCAGAGCTGGCTCACCCGGGGCAGGTCACACAGGGACACATCCAGGTGGGTTTGAAAGTCTCCAGAGAAGGAAACTCCACAACCCCCCTGGGCAGCCTACTCCAGGGCTCCAGCACCCTCACAGCAAAGAGGCTTCTCCTCACGGTGAGGTGGAAACTCTTGGGTTCCAGTCTGTACTCACTGTGCCTCGTCCTGTCACTGGGCACCACTGAAAAGAGCCTGGCACCTCCATCCTGACACCCACCCCTCAGGTACTGGCAGACCTTGCTCAGGTCTCTCCTCAGCCTTCCTTCTCCAGACTAAACAGCCCCAAACCAGAAATGTTCAAGGTCCTTCTTCATGCCTGTAGCCTCTGTTGGGCTCCCCCCAGCAGAGAGGCTCTCTCCCTGTCTCTCCCAAATTGTGGAGCCCCAGACTGGGCACAATGTTGTAGCTCTGGTCTCAGCAGGGTACAGCACAGTGGGAGGAGAACCTCCCTGGGATCATTTCCATCCAGTAAGGGCCAATAATGAGCTTTGCATCAGTAAAGCCTGAAGCAGCTCTAGGCAGTTTTGGGGGGGTTTTGCCTGTACCCACAGGGGAGGTTCTGCAGCCCTCTGACCACCTTGATGGCCTTCTCTGCCCCTCTCCAGCAGCTCCAGGTCCTTCTTGTGCTGGGTTCTCCAGCACTGCTAGCATAGAATCATAGAATCAAGCAGGTCAGAAGAGACCTCCAGGCTCATGCAGCCCAACCTCTCACCCAGCCCTGTCAATCACCCAGACCATGGCACTCAGTGCCCCAGCCAGGCTTGGCTTGAGCACTTCCAGGGCAGTGCTGCAGGTGAGGGCTGAGCAGAGCAGACTGGAGGAGCAGAATCCCCTCCCTGTGCTGCTGCTTTCCCTGCTCTGGCTGCAGCCAGCACACAGCTGGCTCTGGGCTGCAGCCACCAGTGCTGCCTGCTGGGCACCTTGACACCAGCTGACACCCCCAAGGCCTTCTCCTCCAGGCTGCTCTTGAGCCACTCCTCACCCAGGCAGGATTAGTGCTTGAGATTGCCCTGACCCAGGGGCTGGACCTTGCACTTGGCCTTGCTGCACATCATGAGGTTGGCCTGGACTCACCTCTGCAGCCTGCCCAAGTCTCTCTGCATGGATCCCTCCCCTCCAGCCTGCCAGCTGCAGCACTTAACCTGCACACAGTGCATTTGCTCACAGCCATTTGGTTCTAACCTAGACACAGGCATTAGGAGAAAGGGAATGAGAAGCCTACAGGTGCAGGTTCAGCAGATTCCCTGTCCCCAGAGCTTCTCACTCACCTGGGAATCCTCATTCTGCTCTCCAAACATATGCTTCAGAATTTCTCTGGGCTCTGGGATTGGTGGCAGAATTAATATCTTCAACCTTTCAGAAAGTGAGGAAGGGAAAACAAAACAAAATTAGGTTTGGATGAAAGAGAAGTAGAAGAAATCCTTGCAAAAAATCCCTGTTTCAAAGTGACCCCCGGGGGGAAGGCAGCAAAATGGGGAGGGGGGAGGAGGGAGCAGCTTCAGCATCGCTAGGGCTGGGCTTTGTTCTCTGTGGGACTGCTCCCACTTCTGATGGCAACTCCCAAAGCCAATAGCAAAGGGAATAGATAGAAATGGAGGTGTCAATGCATATCTGTAGAGGGAAAAGCATCTAGCTAAGCTAGCCCCAGAACTCTGTTTTACACAGCTGTAGTTTGTCATTCTGTATGGCATGGAACCTGCACACAACACAGAGCAGTTCATCTGCAACAGCAGTGGAAACAGTCAGGATGGAGCAGAGGTCTGCATTGCCTATGCTCATGTGTTGGTATTGCATGTGAGCAGGGATTTACAGATAGAAATCATCTCTATGATGATGTAAAACTGACTCTGTTTAATGCCTGTGTGCTGTGTAAGTGTATATTAGACATAATCTATACATGACATAGATAAATTCATCCATAACATCAATAGAAATGGAGAATATGTAGCAGAGGTCTGCATTGCCTGTGCTCATGTGTTGGTACTGCATGTGAGCAGGGATTCATAGGTAAAAGTCATCTCTATGATGATATAAAACTGACTCTGTTTAATGCCTGTGTGGTATGTGAGGATGTATTAGACATAATCTATACATAGCATAAATTCATCAATAGAACCAATATAGGTAGTAAATCAATCTAGCAAATACCTACATTTCCTGTGTTTAGATGTTTACATTTCATGTAAATGACAAATATACACAGTGTAAAAATAACTAATATCTATATGGGGTAGAATTTTATGTTACATACATGTATATTAAATCATAGAATCACAGACTCAGGCAGGCTGGCAGAGAGCTCCAGGCTCAGCCAGCCCAGCCTAGCACCCAGCCCTGCCCAACCAACCAGACCATGGCACTCAGTGCCCCAGCCAGGCTTGGCTGCAACACCTCCAGCCACAGCCACTCCACCACCTCCCTGGGCAGCCCATTCCAGTGCCAATCACTCTCTCTGACAACAACTTCCTCCTCACAGCCAGCCTGAACCTGCCCTGGCACAGCCTGAGGCTGTGTCCCCTTGTTCTGCTGCTGGCTGCCTGGCAGCAGAGCCCAACCCCACCTGGCTACAGCCTCCCTGCAGGCAGCTGCAGGCAGCAATGAGCTCTGCCCTGAGCCTCCTCTGCTGCAGGCTGCACCCCCCCAGCTCCCTCAGCCTCTCCTCACAGGGCTGTGCTCCAGGCCCCTCCCCAGCCTTGCTGCCCTTCTCCAAACACCTTCCAGCACCTCAGCATCTCTCTGCAATGGAGGAGCCCAGAACTGGACACAGTTATCATCTGTACATAACGTATATAAATTCAGCTCTAAAATCAACCTAAATACTAAACAAATGCAGTAAATGTCTACATTTCCCTTGTTTAGATATTTCTATTTCCTGCAAATAGACTTTTTATGTATTAAAATATATATAGTATAAAAATAACTCCTATATCTATGGCATGTAACTATATATTACATTTAATCTACACATAACATATATAAATTCACCTATAAAATCAACCTAAAGAGTAAGTAAATGCAGTGAACATCTACATTTCCCATGTTTAGATATTTCTATTTCATGTAAATAGACTTTTTATGTATCAATATATATACACTATAAAAATAACTCTAATGTATGTGGTATGTAACTAAATGGTGCATATAATCTAGACAAAACCACAGATAAATCCATCTAGAAACTCAATCTAAATAGCAGATACATAGCAAAGATCTGCATTTCCTATGCTTATGCATTTCTGTTTCATGTAAGCATAGATAAGGATAACATCATAATAATAAATGTAGCAAATATCTACATTGCCTATGCTTAGATATTTCTATTTCATGTAAATAGCTTTTAAAGTGGATTAAACCATATATACTATAAAAACAACTCTCATATCTATGGTATCTAACTGTAGAGTGCATATAATCTGTATAGATGCATATAAATGTCATGTTCATGTGCACATAACCTATAGAGATGCATGTAAATGTCATGTTCATGTGCATATAACCTATGTAGATGAATATAAATGTCATGTTCATGTGCATATAATCTATAGAGATGCATATAACTGTCATTAACTGTCATGCTCATGTGCATATAATCTATAGAGATGCATATAATTGTCATGTTCATGTGCATATAACCTATAGAGATGCATATAATTGTCATGTTCATGTGCATATAACCTATAGAGATGCAGATATATATATGCATATAACTGTCATGTTCATGTGCATATAACCTATAGAGATGCATATATATATATATGCATATAACTGTCATGTTCATGTGCATATAATCTATGTAGATGCATATAAATGTCATGTTCATGTGCATATAACCTATAGAGATGCATTATGTGACTGAGTGGAAGGCAGAAGGGCTCTGCAGCGGGACCTTGACCGCCTGGACAGATGGGCAGAGTCCAATGGGATGGGGTTCAATAGCTCCAAGTGCAGGGTGCTGCACTTTGGCCACAGCAACCCCATGCAGAGATACAGGCTGGGGTCGGAGTGGCTGAGAGCAGCCAGACAGAGAGGGATCTGGGGGTGCTGATTGATACCCACCTGAACATGAGCCAGCAGTGTGCCCAGGTGGCCAAGAGAGCCAGTGGCATCCTGGCCTGCATCAGGAATGGTGTGGTCAGCAGGAGCAGGGAGGTCATTCTGCCCCTGTACTCTGCACTGGTCAGACCACACCTCGAGTACTGCGTTCAGTTCTGGGCCCCCCAGTTTAGGAAGGACACTGAGATGCTTGAGCGTGTCCAGAGAAGGGCGACGAGGCTGGGGAGAGGCCTCGAGTTCAAGCCCTACGAGGTGAGGCTGAGGGAGCTGGGATTGGTTAGCCTGGAGAAGAGGAGGCTCAGGGGTGACCTTATTACTGTCTACAACTACCTGAGGGGTGGTTGTGGCCAGGAGGAGGTTGCTCTCTTCTCTCAGGTGGCCAGCACCAGAACAAGAGGACACAGCCTCAGGCTGTGCCAGGGGAGATTTAGGCTGGAGGTGAGGAGAAAGTTCTTCCCTGAGAGAGTCATTGGGCACTGGAATGGGCTGCCCGGGGAGGTGGTGGAGTCGTCGTCCCTGGGGCAGTTCAAGGCAAGGTTGGATGTGGCACTTGGTGCCATGGTCTAGCCTTGGGCACTGTGGTAAAGGGTTGGACTTGATGATCTGTGAGGTCTCTTCCAACCTTGGTGATACTGTGAGACTGTGATACTGTGATATAAATGCCATGTTCATGTGCATATAATCTGTAGAGATGTTCAAGGCAAGGGTGGACGTGGCACTTGGTGCCATGGTCTAGCCTTGAGCTCTGTGGTAAAGGGTTGGACTTGATGATCTGTGAGGTCTCTTCCAACCCTGATGATACTGTGATACTGTGATATAGATGTCATGTTCATGTGCATATAACTTACACAGATGCATATATATAGATGGATATAAATATCATGTTCATGTGCATATAATCTATAGGGATGCATATAGATGTCATGTTCATGTGCATATAACCTATAGAGATGCATATAAATGTCATGTTCATGTGCATATAATCTTTGTAGATGAATATAAATGTCATGTTCATGTGCATATAACCTATATAGAGATGCATATAACTGTCATGTTCATGTGCATATATATATGCATATAAATGTCATGTTCATGTGCATAGAATCTTTGTAGAAGAATATAAATGTCATGTTCATGTTCATATAACCTATATAGATGCATATAAATGTCATGTTCATGTGCATATAACCTATAGAGATGCATATAACTGTCATGTTCATGTGCATATAACCTATATAGATGCATATAACTGTCATGTTCATGTGCATATAACCTATAGAGATGCATATAAATGTCATGTTCATGTGCATATAACCTATAGAGATGTATATAACTGCCATGTTCATGTGCATATATATATGCATATAAATATCTTGTTCATGTGCATATAATGCATATAAATATCATGTTCATGTGCATATAATCTATAGAGATAGATATGAACATGACAGTTATATGCATCTATACAGGTTATATGCACATGAACATGACAGTTATATGCATCTATACAGGTTATATGCACATGAACATGACATCTATATTCATCTACATAGATATGAACATGACATTTATATGCATGTAGATGAATATAGATGTCATGTTCATGTGCATATAACCTATATAGATGCATATAACTGTCATGTTCATGTGCATATAACATATAGATGCATATATCTATATATGGATATAAATGTCATGTTCATGTGCATATAACCTATACAGATGCATATAAATGTCATGTTCATGTGCATATAAATGTCATGTTCATATGCATACATATATGTATAAAACATGTACATATGCATACAAAAAACATAGATTGATAGTATATCAATTCATCTATGAAATCAATACAAACAGTAGGTGCTAGGTGGGACTGGATGATCTTGGAGGTCTCTTCCAACCTGATTGATCCTCTCATTCTCTGGGAGCTAATCTCTCTATTTCCTATGGCTTCTATATTCATATTTTATGCCAAAGGACTTTTATAGATGAAAAGTAGATATCTTAGTAACATAACTTGAAGAGCTACATGCTGTGTGACTCTCTATTATGCCTAATCTGTACACAACATATAGAAATTAATCTGTGAAATCAACATAGGCAGGAAATATATCCAGCAAATATCTATATTTACTATGCTTATATAGTTATATTTAATCTAAATATATATATAGCCATATGTCTGCTATCTCTCTGGTGTGTAACTACCCATGAGATATAATCTATACATAACAAAGAGATTTAGCTGTAAAAGCAGCACAAATAGTGACTAAATCTGGCAAAATATCTCCATTGCCTATGTTTTTATATTAATCTTTCATCTCAATCTCTCCCTATAGATATATTTCATATCAATAATCTATTTAATCCTCCATATATATATATTTAGATCTATTCTAAGCAGCTTTTGCTGTTGCCAAAGACAGCAGCAAATGTCCATCCAAACCAAAAAGGCAAAAAATCAGCAACTCTTGGTCAGAGCCTGCTTGGCACTGCAGATTCATTCTGAATTGAGATGCCTGGTGAGTGTGGGGCAGGCGTGGATGGAGTCTGCCTGGGCTGCTAGCAAAGCCTTTGGCACCCTCTGCCGCAAGCAGCTCCTGGTACAGCTGCAGCTCCTGGCTTGGGCAGAGTCACTCTGCTATGGGGCAAGAACTGGCTGGAGGGCAGGGCCCAGAGTGGTGGTGAATGGTGCCACATCCAGTTGGCAGCTGTCACTGGTGCTGTGCCCCAGGGATCAGTGCTGGGCACAGTCCTGTTCAATGTCTTTAGTGATGATCTGGAGCAAGGGATTGAGTTCAGCAGCAGTGAGTTTGCAGATGGCACCAAGCTAGGAGCAGCTGTGGAGCTGTTGGAGGGCAGCAGAGCCCTGCAGAGGGACCTGGCCAGGCTGGATGGGTGGGCAGAGGCCAATGGGATGAGACTGAACAAGGCCAAGGGCAGGGTTCTGCACTTGGGCCACAACAACCCCAAGCAGCACTGCAGGCTGGGGCCAGAGTGGCTGAGAGCAGGCAGGCAGAGAGGGAGCTGGGGGTGGTGGGAGAGAGGAGCTGCAGAGGAGGCAGCAGTGCCCAGGTGGGCAGCAGAGCCAATGGCATCCTGGGCTGGCTGAGGAGCAGTGTGGGCAGCAGGACAAGGGAGGTTCTTGTGCCCCTGTGCTCAGCACTGCTCAGGCCACCCCTGCAGTGCTGTGTCCAGCTCTGGACTCCTCCATTGCCGAGAGATGCTGAGGTGCTGGAAGGTGTTGAGAGAAGGGCAGCAAGGCTGGGGAGGGGCCTGGAGCACAGCCCTGTGAGGAGAGGCTGAGGGAGCTGGGGGGGTGCAGCCTGCAGCAGAGGAGGCTCAGGGCAGAGCTCATTGCTGCCTGCAGCTGCCTGCAGGGAGGCTGTAGCCAGGTGGGGTTGGGCTCTGCTGCCAGGCAGCCAGCAGCAGAAGAAGGGGACACAGCCTGAAGCTGTGCCAGGGCAGGTCTAGGCTGGATGTTGTTAGGAAGTTGTTGTCAGAGAGAGTGATTGGCACTGGTGGTGGAGTGGCTGTGGCTGGAGGTGTTGCAGCCAAGCCTGGCTGGGGCACTGAGTGCCATGGTCTGGTTGGTTGGGCAGGGCTGGGTGCCAGGTTGGGCTGGCTGAGCCTGAAGCTCTCTGCCAACCTGCCTG
Organism: Pogoniulus pusillus; assembly: GCF_015220805.1. Taxonomy (NCBI): domain Eukaryota; kingdom Metazoa; phylum Chordata; class Aves; order Piciformes; family Lybiidae; genus Pogoniulus; species Pogoniulus pusillus. Next base: position 23,626,653 of record NC_087282.1, on the reverse strand, counting down.
AGTCTATGACTCTATAATTCATTGCTTGGAGATAAAGTGCCACAAGAATATCAACTGCCAGCAGACACAGGCAGTGCTACCCAAGCACAACCAGAGCCTGCAAGTCACAGCACCTTAGGGGCTGTAAGGAACCTGCAGAGCTCAGCCAGTCCAACCCCCTGCCAGAGCAGCACCACTCAGGGCTGATCACACAGAACACATCCAGGGGGGCTGGAAAGGCTCCACAGAAGGAGACTCCACAGCCTCTCTGGGCAGCCTGCTCCAGGCCTCCAGCACCCTCACACTGACAAAGTTTCCCCTCCTGTTGCCCTGGCACCTCCTGTGCTCCAGCTGGCACCCAGTGCCCCTTGTGCTGCCCTTGGCCAGCCCTGGGCACAGCCTGGCTGCTTCCTCCTGACACTGCCCTGCACATCTTGAGCACAGCACTGAGGGCAGCCCTCAGGCTGCTCTGCTGCCAGCTGCCAGCCCCAGCTGCCTCAGCCTGGCCTCCCAGGAGCTGTTCACAGCCTGCAGCAGCTTGGGGGATCTGGGCTGGGCTCTCCCCAGCACTTCCCTCAGCTCCTGCTTGACCTGAGGGGCCAAAACTGGACACAAGATTCCAGCTGTGGCCTCAACAGGGCAGAGCAGAGGGTCAGGAGATCCTCTCTGCTCTACTCACCACAGCCCTTCTAACCCACCCCAGGATGCCCTTTGCTTTCTTGGCCACCAGGGCACACTGCTGGCTCAAGGGCATCCTTCTGGGCACCAGGACCCTCAGGTCCCTTTCCCTCGCTTTGGTCTCCAACAGCTCAGCCCCAACTTACACTGGTCTACCTGGTTGCTCTTCCCCAGGTGCCAGACTCTACTCTTGTGCTTGTTGGAGTCCATTCAATTCCTCCCCATCCAGCTTTGCAGCCTGTCCAGATCTGGCTGAGAGGCAGCACAGCCTGAGGGGTGGGGTGCCAGCTCCTGCTTTGGTGCCATTGGCAAGACTGCTGGGAGTGCCCTCTGTGCCCTCAGCCAGGGTGTTGATGAAGGTACTGAACAGTCCTGGGGTACATCTGGTCCATACCTGTGCTAGTTTGAGCCTAGCAAGAATGCTTTGGTGAGCAGAACTAGGTTACAGGCTGGGAAAGGAAAACAAGGCTGATGTCTGCCTCACTCATAGGCTTGCTGAGATGGATAAAATCAGGAATCAAAAGGCAGATAAGGCACTGCTGCTGCTGCTGCTGCTGCTGCTGGGGAGCTCTGAGCTGCATCTCTCTAACCTCACCCTCCGTTTCTCTGACTAATCCACTTTGCTTCCTACCCCCCTGGCTGAACCTCCATTCTTCCTTGGGACTGGGGTAAGGTTGAGAGGGGCAGGGGGAAGGTGAAGGGGTGGTTGAGAGCCCCTCCTGGGACTCAGGTTTCTGGGAGGGGAGCTGTGTTTCTGTGTTCCCTTTCCCCTTGTCTATCTCTGTCTGTAACTGTAATGCTGCACCTCTCTGCTTGTACACTGAGCTGAGCTGTCAGTGTGAGCTTCCTTCCGTTTCCAGAGCCCCTGAGTCCAGGCTGGGTGATTTCCAAAGTAGGGGGGGGCAGGGAACACCCAAACCATCACAGTATCCCTGCATCTAAGGGCTGAGGTGCAGTGGTGATGCCATTTCCATTGTGCAATGCCTGGTCTGGGTATAAGAGATGCCATCCTGAGCAGCTACCTGCAAGAGGGAGGGGTCACAGAGCAAGCCAAAGACCAAGTGGGGTGAAGGGAGTGTGGGGGAGAAGCTCAGGAATTACCTTTTCAGGTAAACCAGCAGAATGATGGTAGAGACTGCCACTAGCAATGGGATGGTGATCAGCAGCACGGAATGGAAGGCAGAGCCCAGCTCCTCACCTGGAAAACAAAAGCTGCAGATGTTTGGAGAGGCCCTTTAGGAGTGCCCATGACAAAGTCTGTCCACAGACAAGATGGGTTTCCCCAAGGCACTACCACCTGGGGGTTCCTTATTCAGAGCATGGTGCATTTGGCAGGAGAATGCAAAGCTGCAAGGCTCAGGGCTGCAAACCTGTCAGCACTGAAAGAGGGGTCCCCAGCTGCAGGCATGGCAACCCCAACAGCAGGGGCAGCAGGACAGGCAGAACCTGCTGGCACTGCTGCAGCACTGGGACCCTCTTACCCTCCTTTTGTGTGAAAGTAAAGACACAAAGGAATCAGAGAATGGGTTGGGTTGGAAGGGATCTTGAAAGTCAGCCAGTGTCAACCCCCTGCCAGGGGCAAGGACACCTCCCACCAGCACAGCTTGCTCAAGGTCTCATCCAACCTGGATCTGAACACCTCCAGGGAGGTCATGGAGCACAGAAGCACCCAATGTGATCAAAGATCAAAGATCCCATTCTGTGCTTCTGTGCTCCACAGCCTACCTGGGCAACCTGTGCCAGTGTCTCACCACCCTCACTCTCCCCTCTCACTCCCCCCTCTCCCAGCTCAAAGCCATTGTCCCTCATCTTAGCTCTCCCAGCCCTTATCCAAAGCCCCTCCCCAGCTCTCCTGCAGCCCCTTCAGGCACTGCAAGGCTGCTCTGGACTCTCTCTGCAGCCTTCTTTTCTCCAGGCTCAACAGCCCCAACTCTCCCAGCCTGTCCCCACAGCAGAAGTTCTGCAGCCTCTGATCATCTTCATGCCTGAAGCAGATCTAGGTAGTTTTGGGGGGGGTTGCCTGTACCCACAAGGGAGATTCTGCAGACCTCTGATCACCTTGGTGGCCTTCTCTGCCCCCTCTGCAGCAGCTCCAGGTGGTCCTTGTGCTGTGCTCCCCAGCACTGGAGGCAGTGCTGCAGGTGAGGGCTGAGCAGAGCAGAGGAGCAGAATCAACTCTCTCAAGATGACTTTCAACTCCCATTTGATTGCCAGACCAAAGGTACCAGAGCCAAGTGCAGGAGCTGCAGCATTAATGTCTCTCACCAATACTCTCCTCCTGGCTCCAGTCACTGTAGAGGTGGCTGCTGTAGCACTCAGGTTTTGGGTTTGCTCTCACTTTGAAGGTGTATTTGCTCTTGGGATCAACACTGGGAACTGACAGAGAGTTGCTTTCAACCTGAGGCAGAAAGGAAAGGGAATTTGCTGGTTTCAAGCGCCAAGGAATTCTCAGCCACTCCCAAGCCCTATTTTCACTGTTCCCAGTTCACTTCTGAATGTTTTGGTGGGAGATGCTTGTTTGGGAGTGCTGAGCTCCAGAAAAAGGACCAAGTGGCACTGAGCCAGCACAGACTGCCCAAACAGACATTCCAAAGGTGACATTCAACTTTGCTCCCTGCTACAACCATCACACAGCACTTGGCAGCAGTGATCAAGCATCTGGAACTGTGCCTTTGGTGGCTTTTGTGCCTCTGCCTCTTTGCCAGCAGGGCTGAGCTAACTTTGAGCATACCAAAAATTCCTCTGATGCCTCTGCAGACTCACAGATGGCATCGGGCTGGCAGGGACCCTCCAAGGGCATCTTGCCCAACCCCCCTGCAGGCAGCAGGGACAGCTCCAGCTGGAGCAGGCTGCACAGGGACACAGCAAGGCTGAGCCTGAATGGCTCCAGGCATAGGGCCTCAAGCACAGCCCTGGGCAGCCTGTGCCAGGCTCTGCCCACCCTCACTCTGCACAACTCCCTCCTCATGCCCTGCTCCAGTTCCAAACCATTGCCCTCAGCCTGTCCCCACAGCCCCTTCTGAGCAGTTCCTCCCCTGCCTGCAGACACTGAACTGCAGCTCTAAGCTCTCCCTGCAGCCTTCTCTTCTCCAGGCTGCACAGCCCCAACCTGTGGAAGAATTTCTCACCAGTCGAGGACATAAAGTCACAAACATGGGTAACTGGCACTGAGAACGTCCTTGGTTCCCAGCAAGGCCAGGAAATCGAGCTGTAAACAGCTGAGCACACACAGCTGCAGTGGGCAGAGACTGATAACCAAGGGGCTGCAGTGGGTGGTCTGGGAGGCTGACCCTTAGAATGTTGTGATAAGTTAACCTATGCACACCTTACATGTAACTCTGGACCCTCTGAGTGTAACCAATCTTAAGCTGAGCAGCCTCTTGCTAGAACGCATCTAAGTGTCTGTATCACGGCAATGAAGGGGATTTGACCTTCTAACCACAGTGGTGAGCAAAGAGTCCTCTTCCATAGCGCTCCACCCAACGTGTTCTCCAACACCAACCCTCCCAGCCTGTCCCTACAGCAGAGGTTCTCCAGCCCTAAGTCCCTCTTTGTGGCCCTCCCCTCAACCTCCAGGTCCTTCTTGTGCTGGGCTCCCCAGCACAGTGCTGCAGGTGGGGGCTGAGCAGAGCAGAGGGGCAGAATCCCCTCCCTGTGCTGCTGCTCTGCCTGCAACCAGCACACACTCACAGGCAGCATTGCCTCATTTTCCATTCTTAACCAGCAACTATTTGAGTCACTCTGAACAGCAACAGGAGTTATAGGAACAGGAATGGGTTTGTTGGTGAAAAGGGGAGCTGGAAGGGATGAAAAAGTACTTGGATTATCCGAGCAGAGGCTGAATCTCCAGTGTGATATTTAACTTCATAAACCAAGCAGTTGTCTGGGAAGGTTTCTGATTCACTCCACTCTACATAGATGTCATCTTTCACCTTTGACAGTGTGAGCTGCTCTGGGGTAGCAGGTTTAACTGAAATGCAGAGGGCAAGAGTCAGTCAGGAAGTGTATTGCACTGCTTACAAACCTCCCTCCAGTGCTGTATTCATAGAGCCACAGAAGGGAGCTCAAAGCTTATCCAGTGCCAACCCCTCTGCCATGGGCAGGGACACCTCCCACCAGCACAGCTTGCTCAAGGCTTCATCCAGCCTGGCCTTGAACACCTCCAGGGAGGTTGTGGAGCACAGAAGCACAGAATGTGACCAAAGATCACATTCTGTGCTTCTGTGCTCCATGACCTCCCTGGGCAAACCTGTGCCAGTCTCTCCCTACCCTCACTGCCAACAATTCCTTCCTCATCTCCACTCTCACTCTCCCCTCTCCCAGCTCAAAGCCATTGTCCCTCAGCCTGACACTCCCAGCCCTTGTCACAAGTCCCTCCCCAGCTCTCCTGCAGCCCCTTCAGGCACTGCAAGGCTGCTCTGAGGTCTGCCTGGAGTCTTCTCCAGGCTCCACAGCCCCAACTCTCCCAGCCTGTCCCCACAGAGGAGGTTCTGCAGCCTCTGATCACCTTGGTGGCCTCCTCTGGCCCCTCTGCAGCAGCTCCAGGTGGTTCTTGTGCTGTGTTCCCCAGCACTGGAGGCAGTGCTGCAGGTGAGGGCTGAGCAGAGCAGAGTGGAGGGGCAGAATCCCCTCCCTGTGCTGCTACTCTCCCTGCTCTGGCTGCAGCCAGCACACAGCTGGCTCTGGGCTGCAGCCACCAGTGCTGCCTGCTGGGCACCTTGGCACCAACTGGCACCCCCAAGGCCTTCTCCTCCAAGCTGTGTTTGAGAGTTTGTTTGGTCAAGGAAGAATAAAAAGAATTAAGATAGCACAAAAAAAGTCAAGAAAGAATAGGAAGGAGTAAGAGAGCACCAAAAGAAGCCAAGAAATAATAGAAAGGAGTAAGAGAGGACCAAAAGAAGCCAAGAAAGAATAGAAAGGAGTAAGAGAGGACCAAAAGAAGCCAAGAAAGAATAGAAAGGAGTAAGAGAGCACCAAAAGAAGCCAAGAAAGAATAGAAAGGAGTAAGAGAGGACCAAAAGAAGCCAAGAAAGAATAGAAAGGAGTAAGAGAGCACCAAAAGAAGCCAAGAAAGAATAGAAAGGAGTAAGAGAGCACCAAAAGAAGCCAAGAAAGAATAGAAAGGAGTAAGAGAGCACCAAAAGAAGCCAAGAAAGAATAGAAAGGAGTAAGAGAGCACCAAAAGAAGCCAAGAAAGAATAGAAAGGTGTAAGAGAGCATCAAAAGAAGCCAAGAAAGAATAGAAATGAGTAAGAGAGCACCAAAAGAAGTCAAGAAAGAATAGAAATGAGTCAGAGAGCACCAAAAGAAGCCAAGAAAGAATAGAAAGGTGTAAAAGAGCACCAAAAGAAGTCAAGAAAGAATAGAAAGGTGTAAAAGAGCACCAAAAGAAGTCAAGAAAGAATAGAAAGGAGTAAGAGAGCATCAAAAGAAGCCAAGAAAGAATAGAAAGGAGTAAGAGAGCACCAAAAGAAGCCAAGAAAGAATAGAAAGGAGTAAGAGAGCATCAAAAGAAGTCAAGAAAGAATAGAAAGGAGTAAGAGAGGACCAAAAGAAGCCAAGAAAGAATAGAAAGGAGTAAGAGAGCATCAAAAGAAGCCAAGAAAGAATAGAAAGGAGTAAGAGAGCACCAAAAGAAGCCAAGAAAGAATAGAAAGGAGTAAGAGAGCACCAAAAGAAGCCAAGAAAGAATAGAAAGGAGTAAGAGAGCATCAAAAGAAGCCAAGAAAGAATAGAAAGGAGTAAAAGAGCACCAAAAGAAGCCAAGAAAGAATAGAAATGAGTAAGAGAGCATCAAAAGAAGTCAAGAAAGACTAGAAAGGAGTAAAAGAGCACCAAAAGAAGTCAAGAAAGAATAGAAAGGAGTAAGAGAGCATCAAAAGAAGTCAAGAAAGACTAGAAAGGAGTAAGAGAGCACCAAAAGAAGCCAAGAAAGAATAGAAAGGAGTAAGAGAGCACCAAAAGAAGCCAAGAAAGAATAGAAAGGAGTAAGAGAGCATCAAAAGAAGCCAAGAAAGAATAGAAAGGAGTAAGAGAGCACCAAAAGAAGCCAAGAAAGAATAGAAAGGAGTAAGAGAGCATCAAAAGAAGCCAAGAAAGAATAGAAAGGAGTAAGAGAGCATCAAAAGAAGTCAAGAAAGACTAGAAAGGAGTAAGAGAGCACCAAAAAAGTCAGGAAAGAACAAAAATAGCTACCAGCTAAGAGTGCAAAAGTGGAGAGTGCCACTGCCACCTCATTCCCAAATCCCAGATGAAGAGGAGGGAGCATCTAACCATGTTGTCTGACCCACAGCTTACGAGGTGCAAGCTTCTCAGAGCCAACAAGATGCCAGGCAGCATTTCCCCCAGGAGCTGCCCCAACTCACCCAGGGTGGTGGGGTTTGCACTCGCACACACAGGCCTGATGGCCTCAGAATCAGCTCGGAGCAGAAGCCTTACAGCTGGGTAACTCCTGGTGACATTTGGGAAGCTGAGAGGGAAAATGCATCCAGAGATCCCTTGGTGCACGGAATGGTTGCTGCACTTGTGAGAGCTGTCCAAGCCATCGAACCTGCAGGAGCACAGACACAGAGCTGGTAGCCTGCCAAAGAGCAGGACTGGCTCAGACCTGTTGTTGTGTTGTTAAAATAGGCTTATTTCTGCCTTACCCTGCCTGGATGTGTTTTTCTGCCCAAACCAGAGGGAAACACATTAAATGGATAAAAGGGGCACCATAGGCCTGGTGCCATGAAGTCTGTCCTGCCAGGACCCCTGGTTGTACACATGTTGTGCAAGCCCCACACGCCCAGCTCCTGCCTGCCTGGTGCTAGGCCCAGGTGATTCACCATATTTGGGGAGTCCAGGCCTGTGGCTTTTGCCTACCATGGCATTGTTTGGCTGACTGCCAACCTGATTGGTCATTCTAGTGGCCAAGGGGCCATGAATCTCAGCCCACATTGAATAAATGGGGGTACACAGGCAAACAACCTGCTCAGACTCTCCCTGCATAGCTTGGACTCCCACACTGCTTGCCTGCCTGCACACTCACTTGCAGAGTCATAGACTCATAGAATCCACCAGGTTGGCAGAGAGCTCCAAGCTCATCCAGCCCAACCTATCCCCCAGCCCTATCCAGTCAACTACACCATGGCACTAAGTGCCTCATCCAGGCTTGGCTGCAACACCTCCAGCCACGGCCACTCCACCACCTCCCTGGGCAGCCCATTCCAGTGCCAATCACTCTCTCTGACAACAACTTCCTAACAACATCCAGCCTGAACCTGCCCTGGCACAGCTCCAGGCTGTGTCCCCTTCTTCTATTGGTGGTTGCGTGAGAGAAGGGACCAACCCCACCTGGCTACAGCCTCCCTTCAGGTAGTTGCAGACAGCAATGAGGTCCCCCTGAGCCTCCTCTGCTGCAGGCTGCATCCCCACAGCTCCCTTAGCCTCTCCTCACAGGGTTTGTGTTCCAGGCCCCTCACCAGCTTTGTCGCCCTTCTCTGGACACCTTCCAGCACCTCAACATCTCTCTTGAATTGAGTGGCCCAGAATTGGACACAGCACTCAAGGTGTGGCCTGAGCAGTGCTGGGCACAGGGGAAGAATAACCTCCCTTGTCCTACTGCCCACACTGCCCCTGATGCAGGCCGGGATGAGCTCACTTAAGCCTGCCTATATATATGTGGAGCCCACAGTCTCCCAGCCAGCTGTGCACACTTGCACACCACTGTGGTGAGTTACCAGGACCAGATCCTGTGTTGCCTGCCTTTTCCTACGTTGCTCAGGCTCCCCTGCAGCCATGTACACTATTGCATGCCTGCTGCCTTATCACTGCCGGTAAGCGCCGCTGCTGCTGAGTTAACCAGGAGCAGGCTCCGCTTGCCTGCACATGATCCGCCTGAGCAGCCAGTGTTGGACCGTGCTGAGACAGCACAGCATCCTGCCTCTGCACCTGAGAGCCTGCCTAAGCATGGCTGGACAGAGCATCCAGAAGAAGCCAGGAGACAAGGGCAGAGATTGCATCCTTCACCAGGAGAACCATTTCCCCACAAGCTGGGAAGATTCATCCTTCCCCCTGGAGCCAGGAGGATTCCAGCCTCAAAGTCCATGGGCAAAGACTCCCCCTAGGCACAGGCTGTGACATAGCGCTGGAGGGTGATTGATGATTAATGAGAGTTGTGAGTAAATGCTTCAATGCCTCTCTAATATCTGTTGCCTCTGCCATAGAGCAGAAAGAGTTGCAGCCCACTCTGCTGGGCCTATAGACCCTGAGAGGCATTAAGCCACAAGGAAAATCCTCTCTCTGTTTATGGTTTGAATGTTTGCTACTTATTAACAAGTAAATGTTTGGATATTAATCCTAGAATGTTTCCATGACTGTGTGGAATCTTTGTAATACGAATATTCAGTGGTTGGGGGTGGCAGAGGTCAGAATACTGAGGTTAATAAATATCTGTTTGTATAGAATATCCTCTCACACCAATGGATTTCTCCCCTCCGCCACAGGCGGTGCAGGTGGCAGAGTGCCCCTCCGCGACAGCTGTGCTGCAAGCTCTAGAGACTGAGCTGGGATTAAAGCTGGGCTACAACCAGCTGGAAAGGCAGAGGTCAGATCTACAGATGGAGCTGGGATTAAAGCTGGCCTACAACCAGCTGGAAAGGCAGAGGTCAGCTCTACAGATGGAGCTGGTATTAAAGCTGGGCTACAACCAGCTGGAAAGGCAGAGGTCAGCTCTACAGATGGAGCTGGGATTAAAGCTGGCCTACAACCAGCTGGAAAGGCAGAGGTCAGCTCTACAGATGGAGCTGGTATTAAAGCTGGGCTACAACCAGCTGGAAAGGCAGAGGTCAGCTCTACAGATGGAGCTGGGATTAAAGCTGGCCTACAACCAGCTGGAAAGGCAGAGGTCAGCTCTACAGATGGAGCTGGGATTAAAGCTGGCCTACAACCAGCTGGAAAGGCAGAGGTCAGATCTACAGATGGAGCTGGGATTAAAGCTGGCCTACAACCAGCTGGAAAGGCAGAGGTCAGCTCTACAGATGGAGCTGGTATTAAAGCTGGGCTACAACCAGCTGGAAAGGCAGAGGTCAGCTCTACAGATGGAGCTGGGATTAAAGCTGGGCTACAACCAGCTGGAAAGGCAGAGGTCAGCTCTACAGATGGAGCTGGGATTAAAGCTGGCCTACAACCAGCTGGAAAGGCAGAGGTCAGATCTACAGATGGAGCTGGGATTAAAGCTGGGCTACAACCAGCTGGAAAGGCAGAGGTCAGATCTACAGATGGAGCTGGGATTAAAGCTGGGCTACAACCAGCTGGAAAGGCAGAGTTCAGCTCTAGAGGCTGAGCTGGTATTAAAGCTGGGCTACAACCAGGTGGAAAGGCAGAGTTCAGCTCTAGAGATTGATCTGATACTAAAGCTGGGCTACAACCAGATGGAAAGGCAGAGGTCAGATCTACAGATGGAGCTGGGATTAAAGCTGGGCTACAACCAGCTGGAAAGGCAGAGGTCAGATCTACAGATGGAGCTGGGATTAAAGCTGGCCTACAACCAGCTGGAAAGGCAGAGTTCAGCTCTAGAGGCTGAGCTGGTATTAAAGCTGGGCTACAACCAGGTGGAAAGGCAGAGTTCAGCTCTAGAGATTGATCTGATACTAAAGCTGGGCTACAACCAGATGGAAAGGCAGAGGTCAGATCTACAGATGGAGCTGGGATTAAAGCTGGGCTACAACCAGGGGTAGAGTTCAGCTCTAGAGATTCATCTGGTATTAAAGCTGGGCTACAACCAGGTGGAAAGGGAGAGTTCAGCTCTAGAGATTGAGCTGGTATTAAAGCTGGGCTACAACCAGGTGGAAAGGCAGAGTTCAGCTTTAGAGATTGAGCTGGTATTAAAGCTGGGCTACAACCAGGTGGAAAGGCAGAGTTCAGCTCTAGAGATTGATCTGATACTAAAGGTGGGCTACAACCAGGTGGAAAGGCAGAGTTCAGCTCTAAAGGTTGAGCTGGTATTAAAGCTGGGCTACAACCAGCTTTAAGTTCAGCTAAGGAAGAAGCTTCTGATTCACCTCCAGCTTCAGAGAGTATTGGGCATGGAGAGTGCCAAGCAGCAGGCAGAGGAAGGCTCCTTCCCAGCACAGCAGCTAAGAGTCACAGGCACCCAGGATGGCAGGGGCTGGATCAGCCAAAGCTCAGGCAGCCCAACCCCCTGCCAGGGCAGGCTCACCCAGGGCAGGGCACACAGAACACATCCAGGTGGGTTTGCAAAGTCACCCCAGAAGGAGCCTCCACAATCTCTCTGGGCAGCCTGCTCTGGAGAGTGTCACCCTCCCCTTGAGCTGGAGCCTACTGTGTTCCAGCCTGTGCCCATTGCTCCCTGCCCTAACACTGGGCACCACTGAGCCCAGCCTGGCACCTTCACCCTGCCACCCACCCCTCAGCTATTTATAGACATTTCAGCTTGGGGCACATTTTCCAGCTGGGGGAAAAACCCCAAACCCTCGAGAAAGCAAACTGCTTTGGGCTGCTTCCCACCCACAGAATTTCCCTTCTGTGCCAGCAGGAGCTGAGAAATCGCCGTTAGCTGTGCCACAGGCACCACAGCTCTGGCTCCAGCTGCACAGGTTTCATCTACTGTCTGCCTGTGCCTTTCATGCTTCAGCAGAGAAGCTACAGCAACCTGAATCATAGAATCATAGACTCAGGCAGGCTGGCAGAGAGCTCCAGGCTCAGCCAGCCCAGCCTAGCACCCAGCCCTGCCCAACCAACCAGACCATGGCACTCAGTGCCCCAGCCAGGCTTGGCTGCAACACCTCCAGCCACAGCCACTCCACCACCCCCCTGGGCAGCCCATTCCAGTGCCAATCACTCTCTCTGACAACAACTTCCTCCTCACAGCCAGCCTAGACCTGCCCTGGCACAGCTTGAGGCTGTGTCCCCTTCTTCTGCTGCTGGCTGCCTGGCAGCAGAGCCCAACCCCACCTGGCTACAGCCTCCCTGCAGGCAGTTGCAGGCAGCAATGAGCTCTGCCCTCAGCCTCCTCTGCTGCAGGCTGCACCCCCCCAGCTCCCTCAGCCTCTCCTCACAGGGCTGTGCTCCAGGCCCCTCCCCAGCCTTGCTGCCCTTCTCCAAACACCTTCCAGCACCTCAGCATCTCTCTGCAATGGAGGAGCCCAGAGCTGGACACAGCACTCCAGGGATGGCCTGAGCAGTGCTGAGCACAGGGTCACAAGAACCTCCCTTGTCCTGCTGCCCACACTGCTCCTGAGCCAGCCCAGGATGCCATTGGCTCTGCTGCCCCCCTGGGCACTGCTGCCTCCTCTGCAGCTCCTCTCTGCCAGCACCCCCAGCTCCCTCTCTGCCTGCCTGCTCTCAGCCACTCTGGCCCCAGCCTGCAGTGCTGCTTGGGCTTGTTGTGGCCTAAGTGCAGAACTCTGCCCTTGGCCTTGTTCAGTCTCATCCCATTGGCCTCTGCCCACCCATCCAGCCTGGCCAGGTCCCTCTGCAGGGCTCTGCTGCCCTCCAACAGCTCCACAGCTGCTCCTAGCTTGGTGCCATCTGCAACCTTACTGCTGCCGGCCTCAATCCCCTCCTTCAGATAATCACTAAAGACATGACCAGGACCAGTAGTGCTGCTTTGAGTAGCAGTGGAGAGCAAGAGCTGCCCTCCCTGCATCAGCAGAGGAGCAGCCCCTGCGCTAGTGAAGGAGGAAGCCTTCTGCTGTGTGCCCTGACTGTGCCTTAAATCGAGCAGCTAGGCTGGGAGACTGCCTGTGAGGAGGAAAGAGTTTATTTAGTTAGCTCAGATAGGATGGAAAGTGGATGTCAAAGTAGAGAAGGGGTTTTAGAAGGATGTGTTTACGGGAGCTGAAGCCAGCTGGCACTTCACAAGCCCCAGCAACATGAGGAAGCAGGAAGAGATCAGTAGGCAGGGAGCTGGATACCAAAGCTCTGCTCACAGCACAAGGCTGCTCCCCTGCGGCACAAGCCCATTTATGGCAGGCAGCTGGCAAGTGGGGAGGATGATAAAGAGATGTTCTCCGTAGCTTTCAAGGTGAAGCGGTCACTTACGACACCAAAGACACAAACAAAAGCGCTGCCAAGTGCTGGTAGTGCCTTGGATGGTTCGGGAGCTGCCACACAGATCGGCCGTGCCGATTTAAATAGCCCCTGCTTGCTGGGCTGGAAAGAAAGCAATCCACGTGTTAGCTCAGCTCCCTTCTTTGGATGCATCGTTAGGAGAGCACCAGAAAGCGAGAGCAGAGCTGGGAACCCTGGTGTCAGCCAGGGGTGGGCACCTAAACCGCAGCTCAGCTCCAGCTGCCAGGTTAGCTGTGTAGCAGCAGCTAAAATCACAGCACATCAAAGGCTCAGCCAGTCCAACCCCTGCCAGAGCAGGGTCACCCAGGGCACATCACACAGCAATGCATCCGGGTGGGGTTTGAGTATCTCCAGAGAAGGAGACTCCACAGCCCCCCTGGGCAGCCTGTGCCAGGCTTCTGGCACCCTCACAGGCAAAAAATTCCTCCTCATGTTCCCATGGCACTTCCTATGCCTCAGCTTCCACCACTGCCCCTTGGCCTGGCATGGGGCATCACCCAGCAGAGCCTGGCTGCAGCCCCCTGGCACTGACCCTGCACATCTTTATCAACATTGATGAGGTCATCTCTCAGTCTCCTCCTCTCCAGTCTCCAATCCCCAGCTCCCTCAGGCTCTCCTCCTAAGAGATGTTCCATTCTCTTCATCTCTGGTCTGGACTCTCTCAAGCAGTTCTATGTCCTTCTTGAATGGGGGGGCCCAGAACTGGACATTTCAGCACCGTTTTTATGTTCTGGTGAACAAGAAGCATAAGCAAATTCCTCTTTCCTCACTTCTCTCTGTGTCCCTGAGCACTTGGTAGGATCTGTGCAGCTCTAGCAGTGCTGGCTCCTCTGTGATCTCATGTTCTGGTGGAAGACCTGGCATGTGAAGGAAGGCTGAGAGAGCTGGGCTCGTTCAGCCAGGAGGAGAGAGGGCTCAGTGGAGAGCTCCAAGCCATGCACCAGCACATAAAGGGGCATGTGAAGGAAGGCTGAGAGAGCTGGGCTTGTTCAGCCTGGAGGAGAGAAGGCTCGGTGGAGAGCTCCAAGCCATGCACCAGCACATAAAGGGGCATGTGAAGGAAGGCTAAGAGAGCTGGGCTCGTTCACCCTGGAGAAGAGAAGGCTTAGTGGAGAGCTCCAAGCCATGCACCAGCACATAAAGGGGCATGTGAAGGAAGGCTGAGAGAGCTGGGCTCGTTCAGCCAGGAGGAGAGGGCTCAGTGGAGAGCTCCAAGCCATGCACCAGCACATAAAGGGGCTGTCATGAGGAGAGGGACCCCCTTTGTACAAAGAGCCCCATGGTAAAGACAAGAGCTAATGGGCAGAAGTGGCTACTGAGGACATTCAGACTGGATACCAGGAATTTCCTCCCCCCATTCAAACACTGCAATAAGCTCCCAAGGGAGCTGCTGCATTCCCACACAACAGAGAGTTTCAAGGCCCAGCTTGGTAGGATCCCAGGATATCAGGGATTGGAAGGGACCTCCATAGATTGAGTCCAGCCCCCTGCCAGAGCAGGAGCAGAGAATCCAGGCTGCACAGGAACGCATCCAGACAGGGCTGGAAAGGCTCCCACAACCTCTCTGGGCAGCCTGTGCCAGGGCTCTGGCAGCCTTACAGTCAGGAGGTTCTTTCTCATGTGGAGATGGAGCTTCCTGTGCTGTAGTTTATATCCTCTGCTCCTTGTCCTGTCCCAGGGCACAACTGAGCAGAGTTTGTCCCCTCCCTCTTGCCCCCCAACCCTCAGATATTTATAAACATTGCTCAGATCCCCTCTAAGTCTCCTCTTCACCAGTCCAAACAGCCCCAGGCCCCTCAGCCTCTCCTCACAGGGCACTGCTCCAGCCCCTTCAGCATCCTTGCAGCAAGGGTGCTAGGCCACCTCATCTAAACTACTCTTACCCTGAAAGGTTGGACATGAGCTCCCTTCCAGCCTGGTTGCTGCTAATCTGTGGATTTGTCACAGCATCACAGAATTAACCAGGCTGGAAAAGAGCTTTGAGATCGTGGAGTCCAGCCCATCACCTGACACCTAATGAACTAACCCACAGCACCAAGTGCCTCACCCAGCCTCCTTTTAAACACCTCCAGAGATGGGGACTCCACCACCTCCCTGGGCAGCCCATTCCAGTGCCAATCACTCTCTCTGACAACAACTTCCTAACAACAGCCAGCCTAGACCTGCCCTGGCACAGCTTCAGCCTGGGTCCCCTCCTTCTGTCCCTGGCTGCCTGGCAGCAGAGCCCAACCCCACCTGGCTACAGCCTCCCTGCAGGCAGCTGCAGGCAGCAATCAGCTCTGCCCTGAGCCTCCTCTGCTGCAGGCTGCACCCCCCCAGCTCCCTCAGCCTCTCCTCACAGGGCTGTGCTCCAGGCCCCTCCCCAGCCTTGCTGCCCTTCTCCAAACACCTTCCAGCACCTCAACATCTTCAGTTGTCAGTGAGCTCCAGAGGCAGGCAGTGCTCACAGCACCCACAGCAGCTTTCCCAAAGGACCCAGCCACAGCAGCCTCTCTTTGCTCTCCAGCAGCGAAGCTTTCTCTTGGACAGGACCCAGCACTGATGCCCCCAAAGCCCTGGGACCTTACAAAGCAAGAGGAAGCAGACAAGTAGGATGTGTAAAGCAGAAGTGAAGAGCAGCACTAAAGGCCTTGGGGGCTGGGAACAAAGGGCCCTTACTCACCAGTAGTGCAAGGTGTAACTGGTGTCCCTGCTGGCGTTCTCCCCAGCACGCCACGTGCAAGCCATGGACTCCAGATTGTGCCAGACACAGCTCAGGTTCACAGCAGCAGAACCTGGGACACCTGCAAGGCAAGTTGGACAGGCCTCATGAGATTTGTTCTGCCAGCAAAGTCTCTGCTCCAGAAGTGAAAAGTCCCATTTTGACACCACCAGAAGCATCTGGAAGGCCTAGGTGGGTAACCTCTGCTGGGCTCATCAACAGCTGCAGGAGCTGGAGGTGCTGCTTAATGCACTGAATGGGAGTGTGGGAGGCTCTAAGGGCAGGGGCAGTGGAGGAGCAGTGGGGCAGTGCTTTGCCTGGTTGAGAGAGAGGATCCTGCCCTTTCTGCTCAGACCTCACCTGCAGTGCTGCATCCAGCTCCAGGGACCCCAGAACAAAAAGGAGCTGGAGCTGCTGAGGGGGCTGAGGGGAGGGCCACAAAGACCACAGAATCACAGAAATATTCTGGTTGGAAAAGACCCCCAGGATCATCAGGCCCAACCATTGTTCCTGCCCTACAAAGCTCACCCTTAAACCATAACCCCAAGTACCACATCCAAAGGACCGTTAAACACATCCAGGGTTGGTGACTCCACCACCTCCCTGGGCAGTCTGAAGCAGCTCTGTGCTAGGGACAGGCTGAGAGAGTGAGGGTTGCTCAGCCTGGAGAAGAGAAGGCTGCAGGGAGACCTTAGAGAAGTCTTCCATCACCTGAAGGTACCTACCAGCTACAAGTGGTGTGCCCCAGGGATCAGTGCTGGGCACAGTCCTGTTCAATGTCTTTAGTGATGATCTGGAGCAGGGGATTGAGTCCAGCAGCAGTAAGTTTGCAGATGGCACCAAGCTAGGAGCAGCTGTGGAGCTGTTGGAGGGTAGCAGAGCCCTGCAGAGGGACCTGGCCAGGCTGGATGGGTGGGCAGAGGCCAATGGGATGAGACTGAACAAGGCCAAGTGCAGGGTTCTGCCCTTTGGCCACAACAAGCCCAAGCAGCACTAGAGGCTGGGGCCAGAGTGTCTGAGAGCAGGCAGGCAGAGAGGGAGCTGGGGGTGCTGGCAGAGAGCAGCTGCAGAGGAGGCAGCAGTGCCCAGGTGGGCAGCAGAGCCAATAAAGTGACTTAGATTCTAGTCATGAAGCCAGCAGGCTTAATGGAGGTGTCCAAAGAACCATCTGGCACTCTGGGACACGGCCTCGTGGCCAGGGAGGTTTGGTCACCACCTCCTTAATGGTCTTAAGGGAGACTTTTTTCCAGCCTTTAATGATTGTATGAAGTTAACTCTTATGCCACAACTGCGGCACAGCAGGCACAGGAGGAACAAGAGGAATCACATCACTGTCTTGGAAGAGTATTTGCATTTTACAAGCTTGGCTACAAGGCTGTAAGTGTCAGAACACTCCAGCTGTGCTTACAGAGAGCTTCAAGAGAGGAGTTCTACTGCACCCATTGAAGCAGCCCCTGGGCTGCTGTGCCCCTAGCTCTCTACGGTGCATTATGTTCAGACTGTCTTATTGATCATCTGGAGTTATTTATCATGTTAAAGCCAGAGAACCACAGAATGGCTCAGGTTGGAAGGGAGCTCAAGGATCAGCCAGTTTCAATCCCCTGCCATGGGCAGGGACAGCTCCCACTAGAACAGGTCACTCAAGGCCTCATTCAGCCTGGTCTTGAACACCTCCTCTTTGATCACATTGGGTGCTTCTGTGCTCCACAACCTCCCTGGGCAACCTATGCCAGTCTCTCCAACCTCAACCTGTGCCAGTGTCTCACCACCCTCACTGCAAACAGCTTCTTCCTAACATCCAGTTCCAATCTCCCCTCTGCCATTTCAAACCCATTCCTCCTCCTCCTGCCATTCCCAGACGTTGTCAATAGTCCCTCCCCAGCCCTCCTGTAGCCCCCTGCAGATCCTGCAAGGCCACTCCAAGCTCTCCTGGAAGCTTTCTCCTCTCCAGGCTGCACAGCCCCAACTCTCTCAGCCTGTGCTCAGAGCAGAGCTGCTGCAGCCCTCTCAGCATCTTGGTGGCCTCCTCTGCACTGCCTCCAACACTTCCATGTGCTGCTTGTGCTGGGGGCTGCAGAACTGCCCCCAGGACTGCAGGTGGGGTGTGAGGAGAGCAGAGCCAAGGGGCAGAATCCCCTCCCTTGCCCTGTGCCCACACTGCTCTGGCTGCAGCCCAGCACAGGGTTGTGTCTGGGCTGCACTCACCCTGCAGGCTCCTGCTGAGCTTTGCATCAGCCCAGACGCCCAGGGGCTGTTCCTCAGGGCTGCTCTCAGCCGTTCACCCGGGGCTGGCTGCTGCAGGAGTTACCTTTAGGCAGGAGAGAGGCCTCCAGCCACCTGCTGGGCTGGGTGCTGTTGTCCTGCTTGCACTCACTCCTCACTTTGAAGCGCATCTCCTCGTTCAGGCACGTCTCGGTCAGGCGGAAGCGGCTCTTGCTCCAAGCCTGCGTTTAAAGAGGAGGGGGTGGGGAGAAAACCACAGCGTTTGGCAAAGTGCACCAGGAAAAAGGGAATGCCTATGGATGGAGAATGCACTGCAGCCCCTGCCAGCATGGGAAGCCTCAGCACTGCTCAGCTTTGTCCTCATCAGGCAGGCTGGGGTAGTTTGGCAGTTTTCCACCCTCCTTCACCTCCACAAATGCACCAGACTAAGCCAGCTGGAAGCCAGGGAATGGAGCTGCAGTTACAGTGTGGCACAAGTTACAAACACACAGACACAACATATACAGATATTTACAAGTGCCCAGGTGGGCAGCAGAGCCAAAGGCATCCTGGGCTGGCTGAGGAGCAGTGTGGGCAGCAGGACAAGGGAGGTTCTTGTGCCCCTGTGCTCAGCACTGCTCAGGCCACCCCTGCAGTGCTGTGTCCAGCTCTGGGCTCCTCCATTGCAGAGAGATGCTGAGGTGCTGGAAGGTGTTTGGAGAAGGGCAGCAAGGCTGGGGAGGGGCCTGGAGCACAGCCCTGTGAGGAGAGGCTGAGGGAGCTGGGGGGGTGCAGCCTGCAGCAGAGGAGGCTCAGGGCAGAGCTGATTGCTGCCTGCAGGGAGGCTGTAGCCAGGTGGGGTTGGGCTCTGCTGCCAGGCAGCCAGCAGCAGAAGAAGGGGACACAGCCTCAAGCTGTGCCAGGCTGGCTGTGAGGAGGAAGTTGTTGGCAGAGTGATTGGCACTGGAATGGGCTGCCCAGGGAGGTGGTGGAGTGGCTGTGGCTGGAGGTGTTGCAGCCAAACCTGGCTGGGGCACTGAGTGCCATGGTCTGGTTGGTTGGGCAGGGCTGGGTGCCAGGTTGGGCTGCCTGAGCTTGATTCTATGACTCTATGATTCCATGACTCCATGACTCTACATGCAAGTTGGCTGGCTAGGGCTGGGTACTAGGTTGGACTGGATGATGTTGGAGGTCTCTTCCAACCTGGTTGATTCTATGATTCTAGAATTCTCTGCCTCCAGCTCTGGAGCCCTCAGCACAAGTTAAAAGTGATTCCATGACTTCCAAGCTGCCTGATTCTATGGCTCCATGACTATATGCAAGTTAGAAGTAGTACGGAAGTATGAAACCTCTCCCGAACAGCAGAACTGCCCAGGAAGCCTTTTAAACCAACTCTCCTCTTTCTTTCCACTCCTCCTCCCTTATCTCAGAATCTCTTACGTGCAAGGGGTGAGATTACCAGATAAGAAGTTAGAAGCAGAGTGATTAGTTTGGGGTTGTGCAGGTCCGGGCAGAGGAATTAGTGCAGCAGGCAGGCAGACACTGACTGACTTTTGCCTGTTGTTTCTTGCTGTTATCTCTCAGCAGAACCAGTGGGTGATACAGACATCACTATTATTTTCTTTTCACAGCCACTGATCTAATTTCTCTCATTAAAATATTCCAGTTAGCCTCAAACCAGCACTCACACTCAGAACTCACCAAAGGACAGCTACTGCTGTGGTGACCTACAGACACAGGCAATGGCCACACAGGGATGGAGGAAACACAGGATGGTAGGAGTTGGACCATCCAGTCCGAGCCTCCTGCCAAGGCAGGGTCACCTAGAGAAGGTGACACAGGAATAGCTTGAGGTAGGTTTTGAATGTCTCCAAGAGAGGAGGCCTTCAGAGCTCATCCAGTGCTCCAGCACCCCTGAATTAAAGAAGTTCCTGCTCATCTTCAGATGGAACTCCCTCTGTCCAAGTTTGTGCCCATTACCCCTTGCCC